>NW_018404042.1:411418-818551 GCF_002113885.1 Mizuhopecten yessoensis
GGGGGGGTGGTGTCAAAAAGAGTGAAATAACTGATTTACTTTAAACCAAATCTCTTCCCATATTACTGGTCAAGTTGATACCAAATTGTCGTATTTTGGCCCAAGAAGATCCTTACATTAAGGGGCCATGGTGGCCAAGCAATTAAGGTGTCTGACATTCTGCTACCACTAGCCCTCCACCACTGAGTTGCGGGTTCTACGTGGGGCAGTCGCCAGGTAATGGCCCTAAGTCGGTGGTTTTTCTCTGGGAACTCCGGCTTTTCTTATAATGTTAACTCATAATAGGACGTACAACACAAATAAACCAAAAACCAAACCAAACATTACACTAAATTTTAGTGGGTAACATTCTTGGTCTGTTTCTAAACATTTTATTCAGGTTGGTATGTATGGATTGTGAAAGAATTCATGTAGCACAACCAAAAAGTGATTCTATGTGACGTTTCTATGACCAAGTATTAAACAAAGCGTAGTTGAATCCTATCTAACCACTAATTGTACATACCCGTACAGTGTAGCCGAATCAACATCGTTTTGTGGACAACTCGTACATATTTTACAGTTTTGTGTTAATACGATGCATTGGTCGTTTGTCTGATGAAGGTGACAGAGTACATACTGTACTAGTCATCGGAACTCCACATATAAACACTTGTTGGTTTTGCTACATGAATCTTTACAATTCCTAGTCCTGGGGGTTATCTTCCCAAATTATTTGGCAGATTTCAACCTTACTTTGAAAATAGTGATATGAGGACCTTTGACCTCTTTGTGTTTACTTTTACTGGTATAATAAAGGTGGAGAGTGAAACTGGTCAGGAGAAATAGATTTCAGTGAAATTGGTCAGGAGAAATAGATTTCAGTGAAACTGGTCAGGAGAAATAGATTTCAGTGAAACTGGTCAGGAGAGAAAGATTTCAGTGAAACTGGTCAGGAGAAATAGATTTCAGTGAAACTGGTCAGGAGAAATAGATTTCAGTGAAACTGGTCAGGAGAAATAGATTTCAGTAAAATGCATGTGCACCGTTGGATGAATTTGTTTCACTATGCAAATATCATGTACAATATACATGGCTTTCCTGAATTACTTTCTCATTTTAAATGAAATGTATATTCAGTGTTATGCAACACAATATGAGACCTTTTTGTTCACATAATGATGTTTACTAATAATCACCATGTTAATATTAATATTAAGAGCTAATGATTCATTTACCTCTTTGATGACAAATAATGTCTTGAATATTTAACAATATGTTATTTATTGGGGAAAAAATTGTTGAATGGAGATCATAATTTTAGTATCAATTTCGTTATTAACAACAGCAATATGTGGTTTGTTGAGGCAGAGAGTGAATTTATTACTGTAATTTTGGGGTTTTGATTCAAAGAGATAATTCATAGATCAATCAAATAAAATAATAGGTACTTGAGAACTTCATTATTTTAGTTTAAACTTTCTTTTATTAAAGTATTTCAATTATATATATATATATATGCAAGATATATATGGGGCAAAGAAGTATTTCCAACAGTGTGGACAAGTTTAGGTTGCCAAATTTTCAGAGCGATCTGCTCCTTTTTCAAGACACAGTGAAACAGAACAGTTACATGTACATATACATCATATTACTGGAATTACTTCTTTGCCCCATATAATATTTTAAGTAATTTGTATCCTATGGACATACCTCCATTAGGATCCAGTGTTATATGGGATTTTACCGTCTATATTACTTCTTTGACCTATGCAAGATATATATGTATATATATAACATGTTGTAACAAAACACATGGTACAAAATAGGAAATAAATACTATTTAAGATGACATTATTTTATCTGGAGGAGGAAAGAATAAATGGCCACTCGTTCGTTGGTCCAGGGCCTTCGTGGGCAGTCACAGGTCGTTTTTTCTCGTAGTATTCGGGTTTACCTCCACCAAGGAAACCTGACCTGTCCTTAATTGACCATAGCTGTTAGTAGGACGTAAAGCCAAAACAAACCAAACTGAAGAAAAAATGCAAGTTTTGGCTCAATAGATGAATGATTAATAGAATCTCATAATCTCTGATCGTAAATATGCTATGTCAGTAAGATGAAGAGGACATTTGACCAGTGATCGAAGGTTCTTTCTGTTTTACCATTAAAAGTTGACTCTGTTGTTGGAGTTGCTTCCCTTTGACTGATCTTCTGTGTCTAAATAATTGCAATCATTCACACATTCCCATATCGAGGGGAATAAAATATTGAAGACCAGATAATCATGATTGGAGAGCTTGCAAACATTGACACTGGGGGTTGCTATGGAGACTGAGAGGCTGGTGTTGTGATGCATATTTATTGTCACTTCTTCTCATTAATATTTCAACATTTGTTAAACATTCGTAATGGCGGCTAAATAGTCTGGGGGTCATTTGATATCTAAGTCGGGATTCAACGGGCAAAGACATTAGCCGTGTACGGATGTGTCACATAGTCTTACGGGTAATTAGAATACACTGCAGTTTTGTTTTGCATGACAATTTGGTATTAAGTTCATCTTTTAAAGGCATGATGGCGTCGGCCATTAATAGATGATCGACATTGGACAAGTTTTCTTCTACTTCTGTGAGCATTTTGCTGTAAATTTTTTGTGTTATAATTATTTTTCCATCATTGGGGAGACATGTGTTGTACTCTGAAGTATACATCTCCGATACATACTCTGTGCGCCTGTTCGATACAGAATAATCCTTTCTTTGCTCAGTTTATCTGTGGAAACTTTATACGCCATCATTGGTATGGTAATCTCCATGATAAATAATGCATGATGGAAGTTATAGATAGAAATGGTACGTAAATTAATGAGTTCTACATATATATAAGTATTAAACTACTTTCTGTTGGCATTCATAGACAATATGAATGCCAGCTGGATAGAGGCAAATTCACCAAGAGATGCAAGCCTAAATGACAAAATTATACTCAGAAGGCCTCAGAAGTAACAATTATGTTTAATTAAATATTAATAATATACCTGGTAAATAAATGATAATAAAAAAATAATCCTCTTACACCTTCTAGTTTTTCAAAGAAATAATCACTATCAATTTATATTTTGTTCTTGCACCGATGATAAAATGTAAGAAATGTGGAGATGCATGTTTTACACAGAACTATTTAAGCTTTTGGTAGGGAGATTTCTATCAGAATCATTCTTTTATCAAATCATTATGCCCCTGCCATAAAATGGGGGGGGGCATATAGTGTTACTCATGTCCGTCCCGTCGCGTCTTGTCGCGTCCTGTCCCGATTCAATTCATTTAGCAACTTCATTCTTTCATGTATTTTGGACTTAATGTAAAGGTCAAGTATGAGTATACTTCGGACATTGTTGTGTTTCAGGGTTCCAAGGTCACTGTTGCTATATATAGAAAATAATCTACTGATTCAACTTAAACACTTAGCAACTTCATTCAATATGTTATGGAAATAGTAATGACATACAGAAAAAACATATGAATATTAAAATCAACTTTAAGTGTAGTACCTTGTGTGTGTGCATGTTTCAGGGCATCAAGATCAAAGTGGTTGTAACTTTTTATAGAACACTGAAACTTATTTTACATGGCAGCGGGGGCATTTATGTCTTACAGACCTTTTCTAGTTTTAACCAATTTGCCTTTATAGTGAACAATATTGCAGCAAATGTTGTATGGACTAACACCTCCTCAGATACCAGTAAAAATAAGGGGGCAGGAGGAGGAACAGAAAATGAATGTTCCCCCATGGTATCGTAGCCTGAACGTTATTTCAGTGAGATTCCATGGTAAAATCGTTAGCGGTTTTGCATATCCTGTTTATGGGTAATTTTGATTTTAACCTCATTTACTCGGCTAACCTGGGAAAAGGTGCTCATTTATATATAATTAGGTTATGTCGAAATCATCGGAGTTAACAGTTATGTTTCTTTAATGATTTCTCCCTCCAGTTCCACAAGTGAAGGGGGAAAAAATCACCAGCTAGAAATATGCAATGGTATTAAATTTTATTGAAGGAGAATCATTAAATGAGGAGATAGGAGTGTCAGTCGCTACCTTTGTGGTGATAAAGTTGTATTATACGAGACTACGGAAAAAGTCATCGAATTAAAGTAATGGTGACCCAGGAACTCTCAGGAAAAATGATTTTCATGCATGGACTCGCTAAATCTTTCTACATCGAAGCTAATATTTTGGCAAGGCAAGAATGATTATGACAGGAAAACATGATGTGGTTTGAATGGCGTTGTGCATGTCTGCTACTAGTTTCACGATGTGTCTCTTTACTGCCTTATTTAGACTCCATGCATTCCATGCTCTTGAAGGTGTCCAATTACAACCTAAACTCCTTGAGCTTCTTAGACTTTCAGCATTATCAGTTTTTCACCTCGGAATGTAGACATTCCATAAGGTTGCGTAGCTTCGATACAGACCAGTTTGAAAATGCTTTTGTTAATTTTTAATTGAAAGTTTTGCAAATTTTATTGAAAAATGATTCATCCATCTTGACAGGAAGTATCCTTGTATGGTTTCATATCAGAAATGTTGGCTTTCTTGCTTGTGTGGAACTTTACACGTGTAAATATTCCACTGTAATTCAAGTTTCATGTCAGAAATGTTGGCATTCTTGCTTGTGTGGAACTTTACACGTGTAAATATTCCACTGTAATTCAAGACTCATTGTATTAGGTTAAATTTGGCTGCAGTTTTGGAATATAGGTTTTCATTCCTTTTCTTTTGTGAAAAACCTTGTAATTTGATAACAGCAGCCTAAATTTGGCTGCAGTTTTGGAAATATTTTTGTCGACTTTCGTATGTGAAAAAACGACTCCCGTATGAAATAAGAATGTATCCGGATATAGTCTGGTGTCAAGGCGGTCCTTAAATATGTAGATCACTCGCACCTTATTAGACGGGCGATTGGATTAGATGGCGGCACCAGACCTAGTGTATACGGAGCATGGTTTCAGGGGATGGCTGTATAATTAAAACAAGTACATACACAGACAGAGGCTACTCTGCCTAAGTAGAACGATGATTGGTGCATCTCTGCTAATTGCATAAATAGGAAAAATTGATCTTTTTAAAATTACTTTAATATATCCTCAAAATATACGACTGTAAATAGTCACATTCTTTGAAATTATATATTAATGTCTATTTTAGTCTAGCAGTGGTAGGTTTTGTCAGGCATGAATGTGTTCGTAATTAAAATTGAGTTTTGCTAAATTTTTTAAAACTAGACAAAATTGTATTAGGCTAGAAATATCTCTAATACATGTATATGTATCTGTGTTAAGGAACTTTGTGTTTGGTATACAGAAATCTGTGTCAAATAAACAGGAAAGTATGTGTCAAATGTTCAGAAATGTATATATATCAGGTATACAGAAAATGTAAATCTAGTATACAGTTATAATAATAAAAGGATGCATGTCAAGGATACAGGTCTGTATAATCAATTCTAACGAATATTTCCCTCAAAACAAAAAATGATCGTGGTGACATTTACATAAAACAGGATCAGAGTTCGACCCTGGTTTTTGTATTATTTGAATTAAGTAGTAGACAGATGTAGTCTGCTAGAAATCTTACGGTTTGTTAGTCCCTAACAGGAACTACGGAAGGGGACTTAAGGTTTTCACCCTATCCATCAGTCAGTCAGTTAAGGAATAGAACTCATATAATCTGTCAGTTGCCAAATGTTTAGCCACAATCCTCTTTGGAGTGACAAAGTGTCAAATACTGAAATTGTGTGTTGTATATACAGAGTTGTGGCCCTATGTACATTTTTTGAACAAAAGATTGTCCTTAGTAATGCGGAACTGTAGATTGCTTGCCATGCCTTGATTGTGCATGGTTTTACAGCCCATTGACCCAATAAGGTCATATTTGGCGATTATACAGAAGAATGGCAATGCAGTTGCCAACAAGGGGATGGCTGGTTCAGAAAAGAAGTTGGTTTAATAGCCTAAGGGAGCAAAAGTCGTTGATTAAGGGGCCACTTTTGTCAAGCAATGGTTTTGTTTAATTTTTCTTCAATTGTGGTTGATCTAAATACAAAAAGTAAAACAAAACATCAGTGTTTTAACTCTTGGTGATGTTTGGACAGAATTTGGCGTCCTCTCTATAAATATAGGTACTGATCAATGTGTGCTGTATGATCTAGTTAGCTCACCTGGCACGAAGTGCCAATTGAGCTTATGCCGTGGCGCGGCGTCCGTCGTCTGTCCGTCCTCGTCCGTCCGTCCGTCCGTCGTCCGTCTTCGTCCGTCAACTTTTCCTTTAAACAACTTCTTCTGAAGAACGGACAGGCCTAGAGTCATGATATTTGGCTGAAAGCTTCGTTGGTAGGAGCCCTTCAAAGTTTGAGAACGAAAATGACTTTGACCTGTTTTCAAGGTCACAGGGGTCAAATATGTCAAAAACTTCAAACGACTTCTTCTAAAGAACTAAAAGGTATAGAATCTTCATATTTGGCTGATGGCTTCCTGGGATAGAGCCCAACAAAGTTTGAGAATGAAAACTAGTTTGACCTACTTTCAAGGTCACAGGGGTCATATATGTCAAAAGCTTCAAATGACTTCTTCTGAAGAACTGAAAGGTATAGAATCTTTATTTTTGATTGATGGCTTCCTTGGATAGAGCCCGACAAAGTTTGAGAATGAAAATGACCTTGACCTTCTTTCAAGGTCACAGGAGTCAAATGTGTCAGACACTTCAAACGACTTCTTCTGAAGAACTGAAAGGTATATAATCTCTATATTTGGCTTGTAGCTTCCTAGGAAAGAGCCGAACAAAGTTTGAGAATGAAAATGACCTTGACCTTCTTTTAAGGTCACATGAGGCAGATATGTCAAACACTTTAAACGACTTCTTCTGAAGAACTGGTAGTTATAAAATCTTAATATTTGGCAGGTGGCTTCCTGGGAAAGAGCCAAACAAAGTTTGCGAATGAAAATGACCTTGACCTACTTTCAAGGTCACAGCGTTCAAATATGTCAAACAGTTCAAACAGCTTCTTCTGAAGAATTAAAAGGCATAAAATTATAATATTTGGCTGGTGACTTCCCGGGATAGAGCTCACCAAAGTTTGCAAATGAAAATGACCTCAACCTACTTTAGAGGTCACAGAGGTCAACAACATTTTGATGGATTTTTTCTTGAGAACTAAAAGGAATGGAATCATAAGATTTGGTTGGTAGCTTTTTGGAATAGAGCTAACCAATTTGAGAAGGAAAATGACATTGACCTACTTACAAGATCACAAGGAAAAGTACGTCAAGCAACTTCTGAAGAAGAATCAAAAAGCATAGAATCTTATAATAATATTTTGCTGGTAGTTTCAACAGATGGAGCCAACAAAGTTTGCGAGGGAAATAATTTTAGTGCAATATAATATTTAATGAGAATATTTTGCTATGACGGCTTAAATATTCAGGTGAGCGATACAGGCCCTCTTGGGCCTCTTGTATTGCACTATGGACAGGTAACTTGATGGGATACATGAGTTGCAAGAGTTTCAACAAATGAGAAAATAAAAACTTTCTTCATTGGAACCTTTGTTTGCACAAAAAATGAATCTGACAAAAACATTGTGTAAACTCGCTGTCCAGGATACGCTTTTGCTGAATTTCTAACTCTGTAGAAGAAAAACAAGCGAGACACGCACAGACCTCGTCCCTGTAGGGTAGTATGTACTGTGTTTAATCTCTGTGAAGTCACTGTGAACAGTTTCCAGGCTTGGTTTTGAGGTGCTCAAGCTCCCAGCTTCCGTAGCCGTGAGCTCATCACTAGATGTAAGTATAAAGAGAGGTGGTCGTCCCCATGCTTGCAGTCAAATCCAGGAATGACCTCGTTCAGTATGCAAAATCTCTGGTACTTGATTAGAACTTGTAATCAAAGGGTGATTGACTTATGTGAAGGTACCTAATGTTGCTATAGTGGATCCGAGTCCGCCACTGGCTCCGAACAAATCTGCATATATCAGCCATTTACCTAGCTGTTAGCAAGAGGATACACAAATCACCAGCAATTGGACGTAGCATAATCATGCCCAAGGTCAGTGCTGGGTCAGTGCTTAGTTACAGGGCTTAGGAGAGAGTTTTTAGGTCACCTGAGCTTTAGCTCAAGTGACCTATTGCTATCCGTTTTCGTACGTCGTCGTCCGTCGTCCGTCGTCCGTTAACATTTTACATTTCAAACTTAAAGTCAAGTTCTGCTGGGCCGATTGAACTGAAAGTTGGTAGGAATGATCGCCTCATGGTCCTGACAAAGTGTTGTTATTTTTCGGGTCGATCAGAAATCCAATATGGCCGCCACGGCCGCCATTTTGAAAAACTATTTCAAACTTAAAGTCAAGTTCTGCTGGGCAGATTGAACTGAAAGTTTGTAGGAATGATCGACTCATGGTCCTGACAAAGTGTTGTTATTTTTCGGGTCGATCAGAAATCCAATATGGCCGCCATGGCCGCCATTTTGAAAAACTATTTCAAACTTAAAGTCAAGTTCTGCTGGGCAGATTGAACTGAAAGTTTGTAGGAATGATCGACTCATGGTCCTGACAAAGTGTTGTTATTTTTCGGGTCGTTCAGAAATCCAATATGGCCGCCATGGCCGCCATTTTGAAAAACTATTTCAAACTTAAAGTCAAGTTCTGCTGGGCAGATTGAACTGAGAGTTTGTAGGAATGATCGACTCATGGTCCTGACAAAGTGTTGTTATTTTTCAGGTCAATCAGAAATCCAATATGGCCACCATGGCCGCCATTTTGAAAACCTATTTCAAACTTAAAGTCAAGTTCTGCTAGGCCGATTGAACTAAAACTTTGTAGGAATGATTGACTCATGGTCCTGACAAAGTGTTGTTATTTTTCGGGTCGATCAGAAATCCAATATGGCCGCCACGGCCGCCATTTTGAAAATAGCTATTTCAAACTTAAAGTCAAGTTCTGCTGGGCCGATTGAACTGAAAGTTGGTAGGAATGATCGACTCATGGTCCTGACAAAGTGTTGTTATTTTTCAGGTCAATCAGAAATCCAATATGGCCACCACAGCCGCTATTTTGTAAATACCTATTCTAAACTTAAAAACAATTTCTAATAGGCCGATCTTATTTAAAATCGGTCTAGGAATGATCAGCTCATGGTCCTGACAAAGTTAAGTTAACATTATACTTAACTATTTTTTACTCAAATTGGTACATATTTCAACAACAAAAATAAATACTGTAGGACTCAGGTGACCGTTAAGGCCCATGTGCCTCTTGTTTTATATGTGGTTAGGATCCTAGATTTAGTATAAGGTATGGTTAATATGAAATATCATCTGTCTGGTTGAAAATTCAGATTGACAGGTGTCAAACAAGGTTTTTTTCACCTAGAAATTTTGCTGGAGTTATAGTAATTGGTCTCAGAATATTTCCATTATGAAATGTTGGGCGTTGGTTTTTTCTTGTCCCCAACTTTCTACGAATTACTGTCCACTGGTGCCATTTATGAGACTGTACGAACAACTGGCAATTCAGCTCTGTAAACTTGTAGATTTCAATTGTCGCGACTGGATCTGTTTTAATGTTTCTTTGCCAAACGTGTTTGACGACAAGCATGGTGATCCTTGTACAATGAATTATACAGCGTTGTCAACATTTGCGGAGCATTTTAGAAAAAGCAGGCAGCAATTTACTGTGGCATTAAGATAAAGTGACAGAAGAGTAGCTGGTCATCAAACAGCAATGTTCCTGGTGACAAATCTGTAGATACAGGCTTTTGTTGCTTGCATTTATTAACCTCTGAAATAGTCATTCCCTACACCATTCTATTGTGTAACGGGATCCAAGTGGATAGAAATGAATGTTAAATTGTTCTTACTGGCATTCACGTCTCTCCAAAAGCTTAATTCAGATGAAGGTGGTGTCGACTGTCAAGCACAATGAAATATCGCCTAGATAGAGTAAGGTTTCGGTACAGGAAACAGGCTTTTATTCTTCACGTATCCTAGATACTGGAGTATTGTACTCAAGTGCCAAGAAACATTTGTTTTAATACTTGAGCACCAAGCAAGCAAGACATATTCCTTTACTGCACATTTTCTGACAATAGCCGGGCTGAAGTGGCCGAGTTGTCCGACTCTTGACGATCACTAGCCTGGCTCCACTGGGTTGTGGGTTCAAGGCCTACTTGAGGCAGTTGCTAGGTATTGTCTCCAGGTCGGTGGCTTTTCTCCAGGTACTCTGGTTTTCCACAATCATCAAAACTTGACTCGTCCTTAAATGAGCATCGCTGTTATAGGACACAAGCACAATTAAACCAAACAAAGCTGACAATAGCAGGAAATAGAATTATGTGTGACACAGTACATATTAATAGCTGGTTGTCAAAGTCTCAATATGTCGCTGAAGGTTGGCCTAGGTAGCAATGCGTCCAACGTATAATTTCTAGTAACGAGGATAATGCAACAATATAAGTAGTAGGCTTGGCTTGTCTATATATCGATGGCCAAGATTGTTTATAGGCGTACAACTCTGTTCTGTATGGGAATCATAAAGTACTGGTTACCCCAGTTTATTCATACATAAATTCATTGTCATTGACTCCGTATAGTGGCATTATATCTCATCATAAATTCAGAACACGGTTTTATAGAAAGTAAATCAAGCACACAAGCAATGGTAAAAGCAATCGTATGCTGCGACGGTACATTGGCAATTTGTTACAAAAGTTTAACTTTTACTCTTTTTTTCCCCCCCTCTGTAATGAGAGCAATTTTGCCAAGATGATGACTTTGTAAACAGCATAATACACAAATTTGATTTCTATAGACGAGGGAAATTCACTTTGGACAAATTGTGATTTTTACTGGTGAAGAACAAATATATTTGCAGGCAAAAATTTCCTGGTGTTCAGTATTTTGAAAAAAGTTTTCAAACTTAATCTTGGAGTTTGCTAGGGTTAATTCACCCTTAATTGTCCTGCTATATAGTTCAATGCCGGGTCAATTTTATTACATCGATATTGATGTGTTTCTCCAGAATTCTTACTTACATTATATGGCTTTTGTACAAGTTGCTGCAGAAAGATGCAGTACTTTTCATGATGCAGTTTTTTGGTATGAAATTGGCTTGTGAGTCAAATTTTGTGAAGTGAAGTTTCATGACTATTTTTGTACAGCTATCACGGTTGATTTTTGAATCTTGAATTGTGTTTGAGCTAAAAATTTGTGTAAGTTTAAAATATTGATACTGAGTTGGTTGATGTATTGCAATTTCGCATGCACAAAACGAGTTATACCTGTCGAATACGTTCACTGTGGGTATCAAACAAAGCGGAGATTGATAACCCAACTGTGTCAGAAGTAATAGAGGAAAATTGATTAAATAAAATACACTTACAATGGAAATAGGAATGAGGCAGCAGTAAAAATCAATAGCTTTATTGTCTTTTTATACACAATTGCTTATTAATTGTATTTTTCTGCACTTTCATTTGCAAATATGAATTTTAGATATTGCTTGTACGATGGGTGTGAGCGGACTGGCAACCTGTTCTGTTCGGATATCACACGCAGCTTGTTGGTTCAAAGGCCGTAAAATTCTCGTATCATTTGTTAACAAAACAATAAATTTTACATGATGACATAATTACTAATGGACGTTTATGGATAAAATCTACATGTCTGGAATACAATTGATAAGCTTAGAGTGGAAACACTGAAAAACACTAACAGACTTTTCAATCTTGATTTGATTATGTTCGTAGCTCTGACCATTGAGTTTGCCGACCAGGTAGGAGCGCTGAAGGTTAGAGGAATCATATACTGTGTGAGGTCACTTGTTTAACACTTGAGGATGCTCACTTCCTCAGACCTATATTTTCACCTTCTTTGGGTTAAGTTTCAAGAAAATATATAAATAAATAAAAAAACCACTTTATAATATTGATAACAAATAGGAATTGATTTACATTTTACATAGTATGTTGGAAGTTTATAGTGAAGTTGTTATTGACCGGGGGGAAGTTTATGAGGGGTTTAGGGAAATGGTTTGGTTTGTTTGTTTGGTTTATGTTTTACGTCCTATTAACATCTATGGTAATATAAGGAGAAAAACCACCTAGTACCTACCGACTGCCCCAAGCAGGCCTCGAACCCGCGACCCAGTGATGGAGGGCTAGTGATCGTAGACAGCCAGATGCCTTAACCATGGCTCCCCTTCCTTTGGGAAATGACCCTGGAATGAAATTGGAAAAACGTCATTAGCGCAGGTCTTCAGTTTCTCTTTATGTGGGTTAAGTTTCCAGTTAAAAGTAAGACATCCTTAAGAATGTTTCTGATGTTGACCGACATCATACATACTATGTCGGTAGGGATCGTTACGTAGGGAGTTCAAAGTGATATTGTTCTTTGATTCCGAGATAGGAGATAACATTGGTCAGTGTTTCCTGTACAGTCATGAGGATAAGGCGATAACATGGGTCAGTGTTTCCTGTACAGTCTTTAGGATTAGGAGATAACATTGGTCAGTGTTTCCTGTACAGTCATTAGGATAAGGGATAACATTGGTCAGTGTTTCCTGTACAGTCAGTTTCCTGTACAGTCTCTAGGATGACGAGATAACATTGGTCAGTGTTTCCTGTACAGTATTTAGGATAAGGAGATAACATTGGTCAGTGTAACCTGTACAGTCATGAGGATAAGGAGATAACATTGGTCAGTGTGTCCTGTACAGTCTCTAGGATAAGGGATAACATTGGTCAGTGTGTCCTGTACAGTCTCTAGGATAAGGGATAACATTGGTCAGTGTTTCCTGTACAGTCTTTAGGATTAGGAGATAACATTGGTCACCCCCCCCTGTACAGTCATTAGGATAAGGAGATAACATTGGTCTGTGTTTCCTGTACAGTCATTAGGATAAGGAGATAACATTGGTCAGTGTTTCCTGTGGAGTCTCTAGGATGAAGAGATAACATTGGTCAGTGTTTCCTGTACAGTATTTAGGATAAGGAGATAACATTGGTCAGTGTATCCTGTATAGTCTTTAGGATAAGGAGATAACATTGGTCACTGTATCCTGTACAGTCTTTAGGATGAGGAGATAACATTGGGCAGTGTTTCCTGTACAGTCGTTAGGATAAGGAGATAACATTGGTCAGTGTTTCCTCTACAGTCATTAGGATAAGGGATAACATTGGCCAGTGTTTCCTGTACAGTCTTTAGGATGAGGAGATAACATTGGTCAGTG
The DNA here is from genome assembly GCF_002113885.1 of Mizuhopecten yessoensis. Taxonomy (NCBI): domain Eukaryota; kingdom Metazoa; phylum Mollusca; class Bivalvia; order Pectinida; family Pectinidae; genus Mizuhopecten; species Mizuhopecten yessoensis. The sequence continues at coordinate 424,679 of NW_018404042.1, forward strand.
TTTCCTGTACAGTATTTAGGATAAGGAGATAACATTGGTCAGTGTATCCTGTACAGTCATGAGGATGAGGATAAGGCGATAACATGGGTCAGTGTCCCCTGTACAGTCTTTAGGATTAGGAGATAACATTGGTCACCCCCCCCTGTACAGTCATTAGGATAAGGAGATAACATTGGTCACTGTTTCCTGTCCAGTCTTTAGGATAAGGAGATAACATTGGTCAGTGTTTCCTGTGCAGTCTCTAGGATAAGGAGATAACATTGGTCAGTGTTTCCTGTGCAGTCTCTAGGATAAGGAGATAACATTGGTCAGTGTTTCCTCTACAGTCATTAGGATAAGGGATAACATTGGCCAGTGTTTCCTGTACAGTCTCTAGGATGAAGAGATAACATTGGTGAGTGTTTCCTGTACAGTCTCTAGGATGAAGAGATAACATTGGTGAGTGTTTCCTGTACAGTCTCTAGGATGAAGAGATAACATTGGTGAGTGTTTCCTGTACAGTCTCTAGGATGAAGAGATAACATTGGTGAGTGTTTCCTGTACAGTCTCTAGGATGACGAGATAACATTGGTCAGTGTTTCCTGTACAGTCGTTAGGATAAGGAGATAACATTGGTCAGTGTAACCTGTACAGTCATGAGGATAAGGAGATAACATTGGGCAGTGTTTCCTGTACAGTCGTTAGGATAAGGAGATAACATTGGTCAGTGTATCCTGTACAGTCTTTAGGATGAGGAGATAACATTGGGCAGTGTTTCCTGTACAGTCTTTAGGATAAGGGATAACATTGGTCAGTGTTTCCTGTACAGTCAGTTTCCTGTACAGTCTCTAGGATGACGAGATAACATTGGTCAGTGTTTCCTGTACAGTATTTAGGATAAGGAGATAACATTGGTCAGTGTAACCTGTACAGTCATGAGGATAAGGAGATAACATTGGTAAGTGTTTCCTGTACAGTCTCTAGGATAAGGGATAACATTGGTCAGTGTGTCCTGTACAGTCTCTAGGATAAGGGATAACATTGGTCAGTGTGTCCTGTACAGTCTCTAGGATAAGGGATAACATTGGTCAGTGTTTCCTGTACAGTCAGTTTCCTGTACAGTCTCTAGGATGACGAGATAACATTGGTCAGTGTTTCCTGTACAGTCATTAGGATTAGGAGATAACATTGGTCAGTGTTTCCTGTACAGTATTTAGGATAAGGAGATAACATTGGTCAGTGTTTCCTGTATAGTCTTTAGGATAAGGAGATAAAATTGGTCAGTGTTTGCTGTACAGTCTTTAGGATAAGGAGATAACATTGGTCACTGTATCCTGTACAGTCTTTAGGATGAGGAGATAACATTGGGCAGTGTTTCCTGTACAGTCTTTAGGATAAGGAGATAACCCTGCTCAGTGTATCCTGTACAGTCATGAGGATAAGGAGATAACATTGGTCAGTGTTTACTGTACAGTCTCTAGGATGAAGAGATAACATTGGTCAGTGTTTCCTGTACAGTCTCTAGGATGACGAGATAACATTGGTCAGTGTTTCCTGTACAGTCTTTAGGATAAGGAGATAACCCTGCTCAGTGTATCCTGTACAGTCATGAGGATAAGGAGATAACATTGGTCAGTGTTTCCTGTATAGTCTTTAGGATAAGGAGATAACATTGGTCAGTGTATCCTGTATAGTCTTTAGGATAAGGAGATAACATTGGTCAGTGTGTCCTGTACAGTCTCTAGGATAAGGGATAACATTGGTCAGTGTTTCCTGTACAGTCGTTAGGATAAGGAGATAACATTGGTCAGTGTTTCCTGTATAGTCATTAGGATTAGGAGATAACATTGATCAGTGTTTCCTGTACAGTCATTAGGATGAAGAGATAACATTGGTCAGTGTTTCCTGTACAGTCTTTAGGATAAGGAGATAACATTGGTCAGTGATTCCTGTACAGTCTTTAGGATTAGGAGATAACATGGGTCAGTGTTTCCTGTAAGGAGATAACATTGGTCAGTGTATCACATTGGTCAGTGTTTCCTGTACAGGCGTTAGGATTAGGAGATAACATTGGGCAGTGTATCCTGTACAGTCATGAGGACAAGGGATAACATTGGTCAGTGTTTCCGGTACAGTCGTTAGGATTAGGAGATAACATTGGTCAGTGTTTCCTGTATAGTCTTTAGGATAAGGAGATAACATTGGTCAGTGATTCCTGTACAGTCTTTAGGATTAGGAGATAACATGGGTGAGGGATTTCTGTACAGTCTCTAGGATAAGGGATAACATTCGTCAGTGTTTCCTGTACAGTCATTAGGATGAAGAGATAACATTGGTCAGTGTTTCTTGTACAGTCTTTAGGATAAGAAGATAACATGGGTCAGTGTTTCCTGTAAGGAGATAACATTGGTCAGTGTATCCTGTACAGTCTCTAGGATGAAGAGATAACATTGGTCACTGTTTCCTGTACAGTCTCTAGGATGACGAGATCACATTGGTCAGTGTTTCCTGTACAGTCGTTAGTATTAGGAGATAACATTGGTCAGTGTATCCTGTACAGTCACGAGGATAAGGAGATAACATTGGTCAGTGTATCACATTGGTCAGTGTTTCCTGTACAGGCGTTAGGATTAGGAGATAACATTGGTCAGTGTATCCTGTATAGTCTTTAGGATAAGGAGATAACATTGGTCAGTGATTCCTGTACAGTCTTTAGGATTAGGAGATAACATGGGTGAGGGATTTCTGTACAGTCTCTAGGATAAGGGATAACATTGGTCAGGGTTTCCTGTACAGTCATGAGGATAAGGAGATAACATTGGCCAGTGTTTCCTGTACAGTCTTTAGGATAAGGAGATAACATTGGTCAGTGATTCCTGTACAGTCTTTAGGATTAGGAGATAACATGGGTCAGTGTTTCCTGTACAGTCTCTAGGATAAGGAGATAACATTGGTCAGTGTTTCCTGTACAGTCTTTAGGATTAGGAGATAACATGGGTCAGTGTTTCCTGTACAGTCTCTAGGATAAGGGATAACATTGGTCAGTGTTTCCTGTACAGTCATTAGGATTAGGAGATAACATTGGTCAGTGTATCCTGTACAGTCATGAGGATAAGGGATAACATTGGTCAGTGTTTCCTGTACAGTCATTAGGATAAGGAGATAACATTGGTCAGTGTTTCCTGTACAGTCATGAGGATAAGGAGATAACATGGGTCAGTGTTTCCTGTATAGTCTTTAGGATAAGGAGATAACATTGGTCAGTGTTTCCTGTACAGTCATGAGGATAAGGAGATAACATGGGTCAGTGTTTCCTGTAAGGAGATAACATTGGTCAGTGTATCCTGTACAGTCATTAGGATAAGGGATAACATTGGTCAGTGTTTCCTGTACAGTCTTTAGGATGAAGAGATAACATTGGTCAGTGTTTCCTGTATAGTCATTAGGATAAGGAGATAACATTGGTCAGTGTTTCCTGTACAGTCATTAGGATGAGGAGATAACATTGATCAGTGTTTCCTGTACAGACATTTGGATAAGGAGATAACATTGGTCAGTGTTTCCTGTACAGTCGTTAGGATAAGGACATAACATTGGTCAGTGTTTCCTGTACAGTCATTAGGATAAGGGATAACATTGGTCAGTGTTTCCTGTACAGTCTTTAGGATGAGGAGATAACATTGGTCAGTGTATCCTGTACAGTCATTAGGATAAGGATAGCCTTAGTGTCTTCTTTACTTGTTTACTTACAGATTTCAGTTGTGTTCTCAGTAGCTTGATACTTGACTTGTGCCCTTCTAAACTACTTTATTCCTGTCCTCAAAGAATCATTCACTTGTGTACACGGAGAATCATTCACTTGTGTACACGGAGAATCATTCACTTGTGTATTCGGTGACTCCTTCACTTGTGTACACGGAGAATCATCCACTTGTGTACTCAGTGACTCATTCACTTGTGTACACGGAGAATCATTCACTTGTGTACACGGAGAATCATTCACTTGTGTACTCAGTGACTCATTCACTTGTGTACACGGAGAATCATTTACCTGTGTACACGGAGAATCATTCACTTGTGTACTCAGTGACTCATTCACTTGTGTACTCAGTGACTCATTCACTTGTGTACACGGAGAATCATTCACTTGTGTACACGGAGACTCCTATACTTGTGTACTCAGTGACTCATTCACTTGTGTACACGGAGAATCATTTACTTGTGTACACGGAGACTCATTCACTTGTGTACTCAGTGACTCATTCACTTGTGTACTCAGTGACTCATTCACTTGTGTACTCAGTGACTCATTCACTTGTGTACACGGAGAATCATTCACTTGTGTACACGGAGACTCCTATACTTGTGTACTCAGTGACTCATTCACTTGTGTACACGGAGAATCATTTACTTGTGTACACGGAGACTCATTCACTTGTGTACTCAGTGACTCATTCACTTGTGTACTCAGTGACTCATTCACTTGTGTACTCAGTGACTCATTCACTTGTGTACACGGAGAATCATTCACTTGTGTACACGGAGACTCCTATACTTGTGTACTCAGTGACTCATTCACTTGTGTACACAGTGACTCATTCACTTGTGTACTCAGTGACTCATTCACTTGTGTACACAGTGACTCATTCACTTGTGTACACGGAGAATCATTCACTTGTGTACACGGAGACTCCTATACTTGTGTACTCAGTGACTCATTCACTTGTGTACTCAGTGACTCATTCACTTGTGTACACAGAGACTCATTCACTTGTGTACACGGAGAATCATTCACTTGTGTACACGGAGACTCCTATACTTGTGTACTCAGAGACTCATTCACTTGTGTACTCAGTGACTCATTCACTTGTGTACTCAGTGACTCATTTACTTGTGTACACGGAGAATCATTCACTTGTGTACACTAAGACTCATTCACTTTTGTACTCAGTGACTCATTCACTTGTGTACTCAGTGACTCATTCACTTGTGTACACCGAGACTCATTCACTTGTGTACACCGAGAATCATTTACTTGTGTACACGGAGACTCATTCACTTGTGTACACGGAGAATCATTCACTTATGTACTCCGTGACTCATTCACTTGTGTACTCGGCGACTCATTCACTTGTGTACTCAGAGAATCATTCACTTGTGTACTCGGAGAATCATTCACTTGTGTACTCAGTGACTCGTTCACTTGTGTACACGGAGAATCATTCACTTGTGTACTCAGTGACTCCTTCACTTGTGTACACGGAGAATCATCCACTTGTGTACACCGAGACTCATTCACTTGTGTACTCAGTGACTCCTTCACTTGTGTACACGGAGAATCATTCACTTGTGTGCTTGTGTACTCAGTGACTCATTCACTTGTGTACTCGGAGTCTCATTCACTTGTGTACACGGAGAATCATTCACTTGTGTACTCGGAGACTCATTCACTTGTGTACTCAGAGACTCATTCACTTGTGTACTGAGAGAATCATTCACTTGTGTACACGGAGAATCATTCACTTGTTTACTCAGAGACTCATTCACTTGTGTACTCAGTGACTCATTCACTTGTGTACTGAGAGAATCATTCACTTGTGTACTCAGAGACTCATTCACTTGTGTACTCAGTGACTCATTCACTTGTGTACTCAGTGACTCATTCACATGTGTACTCAGTGACTCAGTTACTTGTGTACTCAGTGACTCATTCATTTTTGTACTCAGTAACTCATGTTTTCTGTACTCTGACTCATTCACTTGTGTCCTCTGATACTTTTTGACTTGTGAACTCATACACTTTTGTTGACCTTGTTTCTTGAAACTCAGCCAGCTGAAGGAAAGAACTGTTTTTTTCTGACCAAAACAAGTCCATAAATGCTTCTTTATAAATGGACCAACCCTTAACTTAATGCCATGTGTTTTTGATTTTGTCTTACAATTTCTTCCAATGTCACCCGTTCATTTAAAAATGTCCCATGGGAGAGAATCCACTCGGAGTCTGTACTGCAGTCAATCCTCAGACGTTTTGATAAAATGGCAGTAATGTCTATTTGTGGTTTATGTCCTGTGTCTGATACAAAATTACCGGTTCCTGGTCTGTGTCACGCAGATACTTGTCTCTGGTCTGTGTCACATAGACACTTATCCCTGGTTTGTGTCACCAAGACTCTTTACTTCTGTGTTGATCAATAGGTGATGCGAACACCTCGCTCAAGCTCCTGTCTTAGTTTAACATCCTGCTGACTTAAGTATACACATTTCCTGAATCTTTGGACAGAGTGTATTGTATCTAATTGACTTTGATCAAAATGGTTACGTTTTGAGATTCCGATATGCCATGTTTAGGAGTTATATATTTTTTTCATTTGTGGACAAACATTTGTGATTAAATGGTTGACAAAGTTAACTGGTTTTCAGTATATACAGAGTCAATAAACGCACAATTTCTGTTGTTTGTGCAACATAAATAAGAGAAAAGCGAGAGCTGTCTTTGTAGACTGCAGAGGATGTGAAGAGGTACAACACTCTCGGGTCTAACCAGTCATGTTTTATACATCTGCGTATCCGAGCATCAGTATTAAGTACTTTACTGATCCTCCAGGGGGCCTTCTGATCATTCGTTCTACCAAAATATCCAGCCGTCCCAAACAGGACCCTTTTTGTTGCTCCCTTCTGAATTAACACATCTCTTATTTATCAAAGAACCAATCGCTGAGCGAGCTTTTGTATGATGTTGTTCCTTGTAAAACTCTCTACAACATCGTAGGGATTTCAATCAATGATACAGCTGGGTTTGTTCGGTGGCAATCCCAAACTGGTTTGGTAGGCTTCCAAATGTGTAAGGTCCATTAAATCGGTCGGAAACTATATTGCTTAAAATTCCTTGGGTCAGAATGTACTGTCTTTGTGCATGTACAGTACTTTAGACAAAGGAAGAATTTTGTGTTCAAGATGTTCAAAAGTTTGTGTGTAGTAGGAATAGAATAAAATTGTGTTTACAAGGTGTCAAGTAGAATAGTGTTTACAAGGTGTCAAGTAGAATTGTATTTACAAGGTGTCAAGTAGAATGGTGTTTACAAGGTGTCAAGTAGAATTGTACTAACAAGACGTCAAGTAGAATTGTATTAACAAGGTGTCAATTAGAATAGTGTTTACAAGGTGTCAAGTAGAATGGTGTTTACAAGGTGTCAAGTAGAATTGTATTTACAAGGTGTCAAGTAGAATGGTGTCTACAAGGTGTCAAGTAGAATTGTACTAACAAGGTGTCAATTCAAGTAGAATTGTATCTACAAGGTGTCAAGTAGAATTGTGCTAACAAGGTGTCCAGTAGAGTTGTATTTACAAGGTGTCAAGTAGAATTGTATTTACAAGGTGTCAAGTAGAATTGTACTAACAAGGTGTCCAGTAGAGTTGTATTTACAAGGTGTCAAGTAGAATTGTATTTACAATGTGTCAAGTAGAATTGTGTTTACAAGGTGTCAAGTAGATTGTGTTTACAATGTGTCAAGTAGAATTGTGTTTACAATGTGACAAGTAGAATTGTATCAACAAGGTGTCAAGTAGAGTTGTATTTACGAGGTGTCAAATAGAATTGTATTTACAAGGTATCCAGTAGAATTGTGCTAACAATGTGTCAGGTAGAATTGTGCTAACAAGGTGTTCAGTAGAGTTGTATTTACAAGGTGTTCAGTAGAATAGTATTTACAAAGTGTCAAGAAGAATTGTATTTACAAGGTGTCATGCCAAGTAGAATTGTATTTACAAGGTGTCAAGTAGAATTGTGTTTACAATGTGTCAAGTAGAATAGTATTTACAAGGTGTCAAGTAGAATTGTATTCACAAGGTGTCAAATAGAATTGTGTTTACAATGTGTCAAGTAGAATCGTATTTACATGGTGTCAAGTAGAATTATGCTAACAAATTGTGGAGTATAATTTTGTTTACAAGGCGTCAAGGTTTGTATGTACAAGTTGTTGAGTAGAATTGTATATCAACATGGTAAGGTTATGTCGTTTCTGATTTGGAATGGTTCTGCGAAGCCAGAAGTGTGTGCCATTAAAAGGGTGATGGATTCTGTGTGTTAGGGATTGGTGAAGTTGATGGCCTCATAATACACCACCGTTAAAGTTTGAGTTTTTTTGTAGCACTATTTGAGACATTTGTCGATAGATGACGGTGCCCGTAGGTACCATTGAGTCCGCCTTTATCCTCTGTCCTACCAGGTTTCAACAGTTTCCCCTTTTGGAATTTTGATATAAGGTTCATTAATTCGAAGCATTTTCAATTTTATTGTGCTTTTGAGATCTTTGGTAGCAATGATCAATCTTATTTGGAAGCCGATAGAAGGTGATTTGCCATTTGCAGCGACGGTGGGCCTTCATTGTAAACGGCAGCTACATTGTAAAGCAGGCAGAGCTTAAAATTTTGAACAGATTATATGTAAGGAATGTGAAGAACTTGGTCTGTGTTAAGAAGTAGCAACGATTGCTGTTTTCATTGTGATGCTCAATAAATGCTTTTAATTGAGTTTAAATTGCGACAACAACCAAAGAGGGTGGAGATCATTTAACAGAGCTATTGCGTGATTTGTCAGCTTCGCATCGTTCTAAAATTTAAAACCAATTTTCAAATTTTCACGGTAATTTTCAATCTGAGAATATGACTTTTGTGATATACTATCCGCCCGATGAAGACTACTCCTGGTGTTCCGAGTTGGGTTTGTGAAATAGAGTTTAGATTTTTACTAAGTACAATTTCTTGCTAATAAGCTGAACCCCCTTGAACAAAGACAGGATAGTACCCTGGCGAACTTGGGCAATCAGTGTGGAACACGGCGAGGAAGCCCAGCAAATTGGAGATACAGCAGGAGTGGGAGGGTTCAATGTATAACTACTGCATTATTCATTTAGTGCCGTTGTTTCAATGCAGTTTATAGCCCATACAGAGAGATTTTACACACCAGAACAACAAAAAATACCTGGCTTGATACAACTCGTACGAAGGTTTAAACTGGGAAATTGTTCGGTGCGAATAATTACCAGGAAATTGATTTTCGGATATGTTTGATTTCATTTTTGAAAGTAATTTCATTAATTATGATACGCGTTACAACACATCGTAGATTTGCTCTGTTTGAATTAATTGCTTCTGCGTTAAGATTTATTTTACATTTTCTCACATCAAGAATAGGATTTGATATATGCAACGTCATTTCGTATGAAGTATGGATCCTACTAAAGAAGTAATGATTAGAATGTTTAACTTTAAGGTGACCTTTTGTTTTACGATCCTGGTTTTATGGTTGGTAATTCTGATTCCGGTTTTATTACAAGAAAGGATTTTTTTTTGGTTTTTAATCCTCCCGAAAGGAGTTTGGGGTGTGTGCGTGTTATTTAAGAATCACATATAGTGTGTCTGTACGTCCTTAACATTTCTTGTGTAGACACTAGCTTCATAACAAATGATCGTACAAAGTTCAAATGTGGTATGTAGGTTGTCTAAGGAAGAGTAAGGCCCCTTCCAATGTTGGGCACAGTTTGTTAAAGGTCAAGGACAGTGTAATTACTAAAAGAATAATTTTTCTGGTCTTGGTCTATTATATCTTAAGAACAAATGATCACACAGAGCTTAGGTTTGGTATTTGGGGAGGAGGGAGGCCCTTTCCGATTTTGGGCACAGTTTGTCAAAGGTCAAAGACATTGTTACTAAAAAAACAATATTCTTGTCTTGGCCTACTATAACTTGAGAACAAATGATCACCCAAGAAAAAGAAACCTTGTTCATCTTGAGTGCAGTTCATCAAAGGTCAGTGTCATTGTTACTAAAAATAGAATTGTCATTGATGTATCAGTAACAAATGTTGCCATGGTTTTTGGGCTATCACCTTAGGTCTGGTTTAACTACTGGAATGGATTTCTTTGGTTTTCATGTCGGGTCATCCTGGTTCCTGCTTTACCATCAGAATGTTTGGAATTTAAACAGTTTTTTTCCCCAGAAAATATCTTGATCCCTATTCTTTCCAAAAATATAATAAAATATTCAACAGTTGTAGTCTAGAAACACTGATATTAAAAAAGATATACCTTTATTAGTGACAATCACTCGTGGAACTTCTCCCTTGACAGCAGAATTAAGGGAAGCTATCACATCGGTGGAACTTCTCCCTTGACAACAGGATTAAGGGAAGCTATCACATCGTAACATTAGCTTTTTATGAGGTCTTTCAAGAAGAATAGAATTTAATTGTTAATTTCAATTTGATACTTTGATTTGGTGTTTTGCTCTTGCCTTTTAGAGCTGTCTTAATTGGGGGTATTATATCTTCAGTGAAAGTTAGTGTTGAAAACCAGTATCAGATGGCATGGTGGGATTAAACTTTAATGTCATTAAACATTTACAAGAGTACAAGTTACACTCTCCTAGGGGAGGATGAGGTGATACTTAAATTTCCATTAATCAGGAAAACATTTTTAGTAAATATCATAATTTATTACGTTTTTAATTTCTCACTTAATATTTTGGTTCGTAAATGATCAAACACTGATTTTTTAATTGATACAAGATTTTAAAAGTGCATGAAGAACTCTGATGGATTGTTTGCAGTGTGTAGCTGAAATCAAAATCTTTTTTCTTGTCTAGGTTTTGAGATTACAGTCATAGTTCCTGAATATAATTTAATTTTTATTTTGTTTTTACCTTTTAGAGACGCGAATATGTTTCTTTTTACAACTTTTTTAAACCGAAAACAAGACGAATGTTACTATAAATTAAATTAAACCTACTCATGTAACCACCTCCATTAAGAAAATACCTCCATTACGAGAATACCTGTGTGAAGAGACCCTCTATAACGAGAATACCTGTGTTGAGAGACCACCTCTATTACAAGAATACCTGTGTTAATTAAGAGACTACGAGAATACCTGTGTGAAGAGACCCTCTATAACGAGAATACATGTGTTAAGAGACCCTCTATTATGAGAATACCTGTGTTGAGAGACCACCTCTATTATGAGAATACATGTGTTAAGAGATCACCTATTACGAGAATACCTGTGTTAATTAAGAGACCACCTCTATTACGAGAATACCTGTGTTAATTAAGAGACCACCTCTATTACGAGAATACCTGTGTGAAGAGACCACCTATTATGAGATCACCTGTGTTAAGAGACCACCTCTATTACGAGATCACCTGTGTTAAGAGACCACCTCTATTATGAGATCACCTGTGTGAAGAGACCCTCTATTATGAGAATACCTGTGTTAAGAGACCACCTGTATTAATAGATCATCTCCATTAAGAGATCACCTGTGATGAGAGACCACTTCTCAGAGGTGATCACTTAATACAGGTTAAGATATATTTCAATTCTGAGTAGTGAAAAAGGCTATTTCTTGAAAGAGACATACTTATCCTCTCAAAGTTTTAGCATCAGGTTGAATCAGGTTATCCTTGGGAAAATTAAGATTTGCCAAGAATAAAGCAAAATACTTGTTCAACATGAGAACAAAGTATGTGTGTGTTCTTTGTTAGCTGTACAGGTTTAGCCCCCAGATTGCTATCATTGGTATCCTGGGACTTTGAGATCAGATCAAAGTTCAACAGTGGAAGTGCTTAGTATTGGTCGAAGCTTCAAAACTTTCTTGAAGCTAATTCTGAAAGCTTTGATCTAAGTCAGTATGTTCAGGTTTGTTAGAATTGTGAACTCCTGACAGTATATCATCAGCTTTAATTAAATTGAAGGTGGTATTAGAAAATAGGCGGCACTGATTGTTAGGAACTGGAGTATTTTCTTTCCACACCTTACAAATACTGTACAAAACGTCTGATTGGTCTGTTAACATTTTTGACCAATCGGGAATGCTCATTATAATGATATTTATTCAAAATTGCCACGGACATGTATAATAAATACACCTCTCTGTAAAGTGAAGTATCAGTGGTTATTCTAGATCTATTATTGATAATGTAATTTCATTGTTTGAATAGTCAGTTGGCTTAGGTGTAAAGTTTTGATCGATAATTGACAAATTATTGTTTTGCTTTTGGCAATTATAAATCCTGAAACATCTAAAACAGCATCTAAGATATCCATCTTGTTCCCGGAGAGCGTTAAAATAAAACTGAAAATAAAACACCTAGGTGTAATGGCGAAAGATAAGTGATGGTTCAATCATTACAGATGCATTATCTGAAATATGTTAGATGGAACAAATTAGTTCTTGAATTTTGGGCAAATATCAAATCAAATTCTGTAGCTCGTTACGAGTCCAGTGACAAAGTTGACTGAAAGCTTGCGGTAATTTATATTGCTTTTAAGTTAATATCTATTTAAAAGGTATTGATGGATGAATTGAAGCCACAAATTACGTATCTTATAACAAAGAGAAAAGAGTGTTATAAATTCTGAGGTAGACTTGGTGGTGCGAGAATTGTCGTTCTTGATTCATTTCTGTCAAACCAATTACAGAATACCCAAATAAAGCGAGAACACTACCATAACATCAACAGACAGGTGTTAACCACACACTAGGTTTCGTTATAATGAATGGGTTACAAGCAGTTCTCATGCAGTTTTATCAATCATATAGTAAAAATCATAAGACTGTATGACTTTCAATACACTTTTTACATTGAAAACATTTAACACTTTGATTTTAATGAAGAATCGATTATGTTGATAATAGAATTTGTAATCGACATTCGGAATCGGAAAGGACAAACTGACCAATTTTCGATTATAATGGATCATCAGCCCATCACTAGTAAACAGGGTTATGGTTTAGGGTTATTCAATGATCAAAAATTTCTTGCACCAAAATTAAACTATCAAATTTTCAGCAAAAAACTGCTCAAATTTTGGCGTCACCATTTTATTCCAAAGTACAGTACCTTATGAATGTGTATGTTAGAAATGGTCATTACTGCTGAGTGATATGTTAGAAATGGTCAGTAGTGCCGAGTGATACGTTAGAATGGTCAGTACTGCTGAGTGATATGTTCTAAAGCTGCTGAGCAGAACTGAACCCTATTGTGCAAGTAGCACCCTTAGTCCATAGGGATCAGTGTCATACAAATAAAGGGGTTATCATCCTTAAAATTAGATAGTTTATACTTCGATTGACGTCTTTTCCCAAACTACTGGACAGATTTCAACCGAATTGTAGGAGGCTTAGCTCATGGAAATGAAAAGTTAGATGATGCATGAATAAAGAGGATGACTCCTGGGCACTGACAGATAGGCTCATCGTTCATTTGATCTCGTGTGAAGACTATTTTGTTTTTTAAATGTGGAATTGTTTCATGATGAACAATTATTTTATAGGTGTATGAAATTTAAAACTTGTGATTATTTTTCATTGTGGTGTTACACGAGTGCAGATCATGACATACCGTAAATACACTGGTAAATGTATCATTCGTACCCTCTGGTGGAATCTACTCAATCAGTGAATTATGAAATGACAAGGGGAGGGCATGGTAACAACAGCTGCTAGCCTGTGAATGTCAACTCTATTGTTTTGTCAAAATTAGTTAGGTTGCTACATTAACATATATGTTTGAAATAATCTATGAGTTTTTCATGTCTGAAGCTTTACTCGATGAATTTCGAAATACTGAAGTCTGGTATTGTGGGGAAGAATTTTTTCTTCAAATATTTTGTATGATTTGAATTTGAAATACTTGTGTAGATGTTTTGCGAATTAAATGTAAGCTGACTAAACGAAAACATAGGGAATAAGTAACAATGAGCACATGATGTGCCACCGCTGACACAAAATATCACCAAAAAAATAAACAAAAGCTGTGGGAAAATGTGCAGCTTATGTCCTGGGTGATGCAGGTTGTGTATTGAGGTGTCGGTATAACAGGAGTGCCACCTCTTCCTAATATGGAGTTTACAGGTCAACTCTAGTTTACCCGCTGACCCAGTAACGGTGGGGTCATGGCTGGTCTCCTGCCCACTGCCATCTCTCTGTCTAAACTGCCCTGTGACTTGACTCTGTCCTCCCTCGACCCTCACCTGCCTTTTACTGATCTCGGAGTACTAATGAACACCTGGGATTTAACACAGGTAGGATGTCGTTATGGAAACCTGGGATCTGGTACAGGTAGGATGTCGTTATGGAAACCTGGGATCTGATACAGGTAGGATTTTGTTAGGTATCCATGTCATTATGGAAACCGGGGATCTGATACAGGTAGGATTTTGTTAGGTATCCATGTCGTTATGAAAACCTGGGATCTGATACAGGTAGGATTTTATTAGATCTCTGTCATAATGGAAACCTGGGATCTGATACAGGTAGGATTTTGTTAGGTATCCATGTCGTCATGGAAACCTGGGATCTGATTCAGGTAGGATTTTGTTAGGTATCCATTTCGTTATGGAATCCTGGGATCTGATACAGGTAGGATTTTGTTAGGGATCCATGTCGTTATGGAAACCTGGGATCTGATTCAGGTAGGACTTTGTTAGGTATCCATGTCGTTATGGAAACCTGGGATCTGACTCAGGTAGGACTTTGTTAGGTATCCATGTCGTTATGGAAACCTGGGATTTGATACAGGTAGGATTTTGTTAGGTATCCATGTCATTATGGAAACCTGGGATCTGATACAGGTAGGACTTTGTTAGGTATCCATGTCGTTATGGAAACCTGGGATCTGATACAGGTAGGATTTTGTTAGATCTCCATGTCGTTATGGAAACCTGGGATCTGATACAAGTAGGATTTTGTTAGATCTCTATGTCGTTATGGAAACCTGGGATCTGATTCAGGTAGGATTTTGTTAGTTCTCCATGTCGTTATGGAACCCTGGGATCTGATACAAGTAGGATTTTGTTAGGTCTCTATGTCGTTATGGAAACCTGGGATTTGATACAGGTACGCAAGGTATCCAGGAAACCGACTGGTGTGCTCAGGTAGGACTTTGTTAGGTATCCATGTCATTATGGAAACCTGGGATTTGATACAGGTAGGATTTTGTTAGGTATCCATGTCGTTATGGAAACCTGGGATCTGATTCAGGTAGGACTTTGTTAGGTATCCATGTCGTTATGGAAACCTGGGATCTGATACAGGTAGGATTTTGTTAGGTATCCATGTCGTTATGGAAACCTGGGATCTGATTCAGGTAGGACTTTGTTAGGTATCCATGTCGTTATGGAAACCTGGGATCTGATACAGGTGATTTTATTAGATCTCTGTCATTATGAAAACCTGGGATCTGATACAGTTAGGATTTGTTTAGATCTCCATGTCGTTATGAAAACCTGGGATCTGATACAGGTAGGATTTTGTTAGGTATCCATGTCGTTATGGAAACCTAGGATCTGATACAGGTAGGATTTTTTTAGATCTCTATGTCGTTATGGAAACCTGGGATCTGATACAGGTAGGATTTTGTTAGGTATCCATGTCATTATGGACACCTAGGATCTGATACAGGTAGGATTTTGTTGTAATGCATTTTTGAAACCTTGAACTTTCTTTTAGAATAAACTTGTTGTGACTCCTCATTGTGTACACATGGGGCCTTCACAGGTCGGGACATGCAGTATATGCTCATTGCCAAGCACCTAGAGTTTTGACATTGAGGTATGCCATTGTTGCCATGGAAACTAGGGCCATACAAAGTTAGAACATTGTGGTTTGTCCATGTTGTCATGGACACCCATAACCTTGCACAGTTAGGACATTGAGGTATATCCTAGTTGTCATGGAACCTAGGACCATACACAGTTAGGACATTGAGGTATATCCTAGTTGTCATGGAACCTAGGACCATACACAGTTAGGACATTGAGGTATATCCTAGTTGTCATGGAACCTAGGACCATACACAGTTAGGACATTGAGGTATATCCTAGTTGTCATGGAACCTAGGACCATACACAGTTAGGACATTGAGGTATATCCTAGTTGTCATGGAACCTAGGACCATACACAGTTAGGACATTGAGGTATATCCTAGTTGTCATGGAACCTAGGACCATACACAGTTAGGACATTGAGGTATATCCTTGTTGCCATGGAAGTTAGGACCATACACGATTAGGACATTGTGGTATGTCCTTGTTGCCATGGAAGTTAGGACCATACACAGTTAGGACATTGTGGTATGTCCTTGTTGCCATGGAATTTAGGACCATACGCAAATAGAACTTTGTGGTATGTCCTTATTGTCATGGAACCTAGGACATTACAAGGGTAGGACATTGTGGTATGTCAATCTTGTCATGGAATTTAGGACCATACACATTAGGACAATTTGTAAGTAGAAGCAAAGTCAGCTCATATATGTTGAAGATGTAAATATGAGGAAGTATATAGCAAACACAAGCAGGATAGCAAACTGTTTAGAAGGCTTTCATGGCAAAATCAACAACATTTCCCCAAGGATGGCAGCAAATCACCTACATATCATTTTGAGGTCAGTTATTGACAATTGTTTGGAACCCAAACTGACATCAACGAACTCAAAAGAATTAAAAAACAACAGAAGGAGGATTTGTTCAAACCACCACGATAGGAGAGCATGGGGATATTTCAGAAAGATGCTAAGAGACCTGCCAATACCAACCTTAGCCACCAGTAGGTAACAGACCTGCCAATACCAACCTCAGCCACCAGTAGGTAACAGACCTGCCAATATCAACCCTTGCCACCAGTAGGTAACAGACCTGCCAATACCAACCTTAGCCGCCAGTAGGTAACAGACCTGCCAATACCAACCTTAGCCACCAGTAGGAAACAGACCTGCCAATACCAACCTTAGCCACCAGTAGGTAAAAATGCTTAACAAACACGGTTGAAGGGGAAAATATGGCAACACAACATAATGTCATCCAATTCCTACCAGAAAAAAAGGGAATTTGAGCTAAGGTATTTGATAATTATGAAACAATCAACTCATAGTGTTAAACAATGCCAGACATAACAAAGAATCAGTGTCACACCACAAATGTCATACACAACAGTTGCAGACTTTTTCAAGGGAGGTAATTCTGATTGTACAAAAAAGCAGAATCAACAGAATCTCCTAAAAGAATTATTACAACTGGGAAATTTTCTGTATTGCTTCAGTTATTGAACTTTTTTTGGCTGTTAAAAAGATTGCCTTAAATCCCAGTCTACATGTTTGGATTTTTTTGTATAAAAAAGAAGAGCTACAAAGTTAAAGTAGTAAAACATGAGGCCTCTGACTGTCGCCACCAGTAAATGTCGAGAGTGGTACGATGCACAGTAGTACATTTCTTTTAGCAGGAAATCTTGACAAAAAGTAAGCTGGCAGCGGAGTCAACTTCATGACCAGTTATGTAACTGCAGAAAAATATTACCCAAAAATGAAGAAGAAAACCTACGCAGCATGGAGAGGGCTTTACGCAGGAGATTTAGTTATGTGTGGGCATCAAATGTTTTATTTCCTCGTGAGACTTGTCGCCACAGCTGATATTGTACTGCCATATCGTCACTTCATTTTACATTTTTGTTAAACGATTTTTGTGGAAATTTGGTTATCTTGAATTCTTACCAAATTTAAGTGTTTTATTTTCATCTCTCGATTAAAATATACCTCTTTTACATTTTTGACTTCCTAAATACAAGGATTTTATCACACTGATATGTCATTATAATCAACTGTGTTAAGTTGTCAATTAGCACTCCCATTGGAATTAGGAATGAGGGTATTTCAACAATGACTTTTATAAGTTGCGTAAAAGCCGGTTTGTGAGCCATGCAGGGATAATCAGAATGGAAACGTTACCAGGCGAGCCTCCTGCTGGGACCCCTGGCTTCCTGTTACAGGGCCATACCGCCATTTTCCCAGGCACTGATAATGTCCCTATAGAATTCAGATTAAACTTTTTTTTTTAAATCTTTCCTGAAAGATAAAATTAATTTGTGGAAGTGGAACGCTATAGTACAGGGAAAATCAGAGTCTCTGGGCTACGTTGGAACGAAATGACAGCTTCACAATTAAATCTGAAAAATTTGACAACAGGATGAAATTGATGGAGAAAACTGTTTCTGTTTGAAAACTGTTTCTGTTTTAATATTTCTTCTTCTTGTAAATATGGTTGGTCTTCCAGAAACCTACTGGTGCCGTTTGTTGTGATCTTACTGCAACGGGTAGAGTGTAAGGTTTTGTCAGTAAATACTCCACCAGCCGTCGAAAGTATTGTTGACATTGTCGTCTTTCGATTTATTTTTTAGTACTGAAGAAAAAAAATGTACATTTTACTAGAGTGTTGTACAAGATGTGTAGCCTTTTTAAAAAAAGATTTCCATTTGTACAAAGATTGTTTGTCCAATCAGAGCTGTGATGTGGTTGTTGTGGGTTAATAAGTCCAGTGTCATTATAGCACTGTGGTGAGTTCTGCTTTAAACTGGTACACATCGGTGTGTGGTGCCACCTATGTAAAGTCGAATCGGGATAAAAGGTATCAATGAATCAAAGTAAAACACAAGAACGGCTGTTGTTTTAGCTGTTAACTTTTGCACCAGAGTCATTTCCTATCCACTCCATACTTAACGGACAGGAGTTCAGATTTTAGCAAGTACTCTCATGTATTATTGTTAAATTCTTCACTTTTTTCCCCCTCAACATTTTGGAGAAAATTGAGGGGTATTGTTTTGAGTGCATCTTATTTATGTCTCGTTAGGTTTTACAAATCTTCAGCTACATATCTGCTGAGAGAATAAAAACGGAAAGATTCAGGTCGACTGGAGTGATATCTGTAGTGAGTAAGTCTGCAGTGTCTTTGTGAAGCTGTTATAATAGTTATGCGTATTTCCACTTGATAACATATTGAGTAAAAGTTTCATCTAACATATGTTCAAGCATAATAAGTTAAACACTTTTTGCAAGTTAACTAACCTTTTGTTTGTTGACATGAACAAAAGTATCTCGCCATAAATTTACTCAATGGGTTATATGGTAAGGTCTGATGAGGGGTTACATGTGTGCTCTTACAAATTGTTCTCATTTCTGCATACAGTACATGTAGAAAACATCGTTAACACAGGTGTGGACCTTGTTAGTAAGGTGTATATATTGTACATGTGTGGACAGGTATGCACAGGTGTGGACAGGTATGCACAGGTGTGGACCTTGTAAGTGCAGGTGTGGACCTTGTTAGTAAGGTGTATATATTGTACATGTGTGGACTGGTGTGCTCAGGTGTGGACCTTGTTAGTAAGGTGTATATATTGTACATGTGTGGACAGGTGTGCACAGGTGTGGACCTTGTAAGCACAGGTGTAACCTTGGTAGTAAGGTGTATATATTGCACATGTGTCGACAGGTGTGCACAGGTGTGAGCCTTGTAAGCACAGGTATGTACAGGTGTGAACCTTGTTGGCACAGGTGTGCATAGCTGTGAGCCTTATAAGCACAGGTGTGCACAGGTGTACACCTTGTTGCCACAGGTGTGCACAGCTGTGAGCCTTGTAAGCACAGGTGTATACCGGTGTGCACAGGTATGAACCTTGTTGGCACAGGTGTGAACAGCTGTGAGCCTTATAATCACAGGTGTGCACAGGTGTGAGCCTTGTAAGCACAGGTGTGCACAGATGTGAGCCTTGTAAGCACAGCTGTGCACAGCTGTGAGCCTTATAATCACAGGTGGGCACAGGTGTGAGCCTTGTAAGCACAGCTGTGCACAGCTGTGAGCCTTATAAGCACAGGTGTGCACAGCTGTGAGCCTTGTAAGCACAGGTGTGTACAGATGTGAGTGTGTGAACAGTTTGAACACTGGTCAATCTTGTCCTCACTCATGATCAGTTCGCATGATGTCGCTATAAATATGTCTCCCCTTCGAATGAAGGGAGACATATTGTATTAGTACTGGTTCTTCTTCTGGTTCTTTTTCTTCCAATCACAACTTGTCCGGGCCATAACTTTTGAACCGTAAAAGATATCTTGATGAAACTTTAGGTATGAGGAGGTGTGCAGTGCACTGGAACTAGGTCTCATGCCCCACTATATACAGAGTTATGGCCCTTTGTTTATTTTTAAAACCTTCACCTTCATTGACCATACTTACCATATTTTTGGATCTTGGAAAGGTTGAATTTCTCAAACCAAAATCAGATTTTATGCCCCACTTTATACAGAGTTATGGCCCTTTGTTTATTTTTAAAACCGAAGTTTGTCCACAGCATAGCTTCTAAACCATTAAAGATATCTTAATCAAACTTGAAGTATACCTGCATCACTCACAGAAGGTGTACAGTGCACTAGAATTAGGTCTCGTGCGATACTTCATACAGAGTTATGGCCCTTTGTTTAATTTTACTAGCGAAGTTTGTCCACGGCATAACTTCCATGTTATTAGGGCCCCGCATCAAAGATGCGGGTGCCCTATACTAATTCTAATCTTTTCCCTGATGAACATTTTGTTATGACATTATGAAGCAAAGTTGGTTGGAATTTAACCATGAGTCAACTGACTTAAGGTCAAGGTCACTGGGTTAAAGATTAAGGTCAAATTCAATATCTTTTCACTGGGGAACATTTTGTTATGACACTTTGAAGCAAAGTTGGTCGGAATTAAACAAGGAGTCAGTTGACCAAAGGTCAAGGTCACTGGGTCAAAGGTGAAGGTTACATTTTGTATCTTTTCACTGGTGAACATTTCGTTTTGATACTTTGAAGCAATGCTGGTCAGAGTTAAACAAGGAGTCAATTGACCAAAGGTCAAGGTCACTGGGTCAAAGATCAAGGTCAAATTTTGTATCTTTTCACTGATGAACATTTTGTTATGACGTTATGAAGTAAAGTTGGTTGGAATTTAACAAGGAGTCAACTGACTTAATGTCAAGGTCACTGGGTCAATTTCAAGGTCAAATATTTAGTTTATAAAAATAATAAGCCAATAGAGGAACCAGATTACAATCTGCCGAAACTTGTTCAAACGATTTTACATGAACCAGAATAATTTAAAAGTTTAATGGTTTAGGATTTACACACCTTAATGTTGATGTGACCTTTCTATTCTTCCAAATATGCATATTGGCTAATAAGGGGAGACATATGTTTTTGTAAATTTCTAGTTGTAGTTGTACTGCTTGGTCTTGAACTATTTAAAATTCAAATCAGATATAAGCAGATTGATTATGTTAAAGGCATCTGAACAGACTCTCTGTACTTTACTGTATTGCCATCAAATTTAGATTTCCATTGCTAACAATTTTTCAGGATTTTTTATGTACCGGAGATGGCATAAATTTGAAGTGAACATCAATACTTTCAGTGTATGAGCAGAATTTTAGAGTAATCAACAGAATCTGCTCATGTGTGGCATTTTCCACTTGAATGGAGATTTTCTGTGTTTTCTATGGCATTGCAAACCTGTTGTTAATTAAGGGATAAAGTAATTTGGTGGTGCACTTGCTTGTGATTTAAGCTTATTAGATTCTTTGAAATCAGATTAGATACAAAACAGTTTTGTGGGTGGATGGGGCTTGTTCCTCCAGGAGTGGGAGTGAATTAGAGACAGCAGATATATACAGTATTGTGGGAGGGAGGGGGCTTGTTCCTCCAGGAGTGAGAGTGAATTAGAGACAGCAGATACAATACAGTATGTGGGAAGGAGGGGGGTTGTTCTTCCCGGAGTGGGTGTGAATTAAAGACAGCAGATACAATACAGTATTGTGGGAGGGAGGGGGCTTGTTCCTCCAGGAGTGGGAGTGAATTAGAGACAGCAGATACAATACGGTATTGTGGGAGGGAGGGGCCTTGTTCCTCCAGGAGTGGGAGTGAATTATAAACAGCAGATACAATACAGTATTGTGGGAGAGAGGGGGCTTGTTCCTCCAGGAATGAGAGTGAATTAGAGACAGCAGATACAATACAGTATTGTGGGAGGGAGGGGGCTTGTTCCTCTAGGAGTGGGAGTGAATTAGAGACAGCTGATACAATACGGTATTGTGGGAGGGGGGTTGTTCCTCCAGGAGTGGGAGTGAATTAGAGACAGCAGATACAATACAGTATTGTGGGAGAGAGGGGGCTTGTTCCTCCAGAAGTGGGAGTGAATTAGAGACAGCAGATACAATACAGTATTGTTGGAGGGAGGGGGCTTGTTCCTCCAGGAGTGGGAGTGAATTAAAGACAGCAGATACAATACAGTATTGTGGGAGGGAGGGGGCTTGTTCCTCCAGGAGTGGGAGTGATTAAAGACAGCAGATACAATACAGTATTGTGGGAGGAAAGGGGCCTGTTCCTCCAGGAATGGGAGTGAATTAAAGACAGCCGATACAATACAGTATTGTGGGAGGGAGGGGGCCTGTTCCTCCAGGAATGGGAGTGAATTAGAGACAACAGATACAATACAGTATTGTGGGAGGGAGGGGCCTTGTTCCTCCAGGAGTGGGAGTGAATTAAAGACAGCAGATACAATACAGTATTGTGGGAGGGAGGGGGCTTGTTCCTCCAGGAGTGAGAGTGAACTAGAGAAGTAGATATATACAGTATTGTGGAGGGAGGGGCCTGTTTTTTAGGAGTTACAGTGAAGTAGATGGAGCAAATTAAAATGTTAATTATCATCTTTTAAAAAATAGAACAAATTGTGCATGATTGCTTTTTAGCTCACCTGGCCCGAAGGGCCAAGTGAGCTTTATCCCATGGTGCAGCGTCCGTCGTCCGTCAACTTTTTCCTTTAAAATGCTACTTGTCCTGAATGGCTCAGAGGATTTTGACCAAATTTGGTCAGGAGCATCATTGGCCAAAGGGTTTTCAGTTTTGTATAAACGGAGGGTATAACCCCCCCTGGGGGCAGAGGGGCGGGGCCAAATAGGGGGAAAATAGGTAAATCTTTAAAAATCTTCCTCTTCTCAACCAATGGAAGGATTTTGACCAAATTTGTCCTAGAGCATCTTTGGACAAAGGAGACTCAAGTTTGTATAAATGGATGGTGTGGCCTCTTTGGGGGCAGAGGGGCGGGGCCAAATAGGGGAAGTAGAGGATTTTTTCTCTCCTACTATACAAGTGAAGGGATTTAAACCAAATGTAGTCTGAAGCTTGGTCAGGAGCATCATTGGCCAAAGGGTTCTCAGTTTTGTATAAACGGATGGTATAGCCCCCCCTCGGGGCAGAGGGGCGTGGCTAAATAAGGGGAAAAAAGGTAAATCTTTAAAAATGTTCTTCTTNTTTCTCCTGCTATACAAGTGAAGGGATTTTAACCAAATGCAGTCTGAAGCATGATTAGGGACAAAAGAATCAATTTTGTATAAACTGAGGTGTGTGGGCCTCCTTCTAAGGGCAGATGGGTGGGGCCCATTAGGGGAAATAGAGGAAAACATCAAATATCCTTCTCCTTTTGTACCGATGAAGGGATTTTGACCAAATTTGGTCTGGAGCATCATTGGCCAAAGGGTTCTCAGTTTTGTATGAACGGAGGGTATGGTCCCCCTGGGGGCAGAGGGACGGGGCCAAATAGGGGAAAATAGGTAAATCTTTAAAAATCTTCTCCTCAACCAATTGAAGGATTTTGACCAAATTTGTCCTAGAGCATCTTTGGACAAAGGAGACTCAAGTTTGTATAAACGGAGGGTGTGGGCCTTCTGGCGGCATAGGAGCGGGGCCCAATAGGGGAAATAGAGGATTTTTTTTCTCCTACTATACAAGTGAAGGGATTTAAACCAAATGCAGTCTGAAGCATGCTTAGGGAGAAAAGAATCAATTTTGTTTAAACTGAGGTGTGTGGATTCCCCTTCTTTGGGGCAGATTAGTGGGGCCCATTAGGGGAAATAGAGGAAAACATTAAAGATCCTTCTCCTTCTGTACCGTTGAAGGGATTTTAACCTAACCAAACTTGTTTTAGAGAATCTTTGGGCAAAGGGAATTGAATATTTATAAATGGAAGATGCAACTTTGTTACTTGTACTCCTTTGATAAACCTGAATGGTACTCAGCAGGTTTTAAATTGAAAAATAAAATACCAGGTGAGCTATCAAGGCCCCTGGGCCTCTTGTTTAGGTTGGATGTTTATGATTTGTGTGTTAAAAGTGAAATATCCATATGACTGATGTGTTAATAAATCGGTAGGTCCATTTGAAAGTTCTCTGTTACTGATGCGATACAAATGTCTGGCTACACTTAAAATGTTGAAAATAAATTATAGTTGTATCAAATTTCATATAACGTTTTTAGTTTTAATTATTTTTTTAAAACATCATAGCTTGACATTTTACCTTATGTGTTATTCAGGTAGTAAAGCGTGATATACATTTGTGTCCAGGAAATTGCTATCATATACTTACATGATTAGCGATGATGTGGAGGTTGAATGACGATGCAGACTATACGTAGCGTCTGACTCGTCATTGCTTATTTGATTGCTTCTTCGATGTGGGAA
Source organism: Mizuhopecten yessoensis (assembly GCF_002113885.1). NCBI lineage: Eukaryota > Metazoa > Mollusca > Bivalvia > Pectinida > Pectinidae > Mizuhopecten > Mizuhopecten yessoensis. The sequence goes on from NW_018404042.1 coordinate 449,029, forward strand.
ATATATAGCTTGCAAAGATTAATAATTCAGAAGTTGACCAATAAATTGGATCACAGACTTGATGTTTTGCTTGTCCAATCAAAGTTAGTGTCACAGACTTGATGATTTGCTTGTCCAATCAAAGTTAGTGTCACAGACTTGATGTTTTGCTTGTCCAATCAAAGTTAGTGCCACAGGCTTACCATTTTTCTAGTCCAATCAAAGTAAGTGTCACAGACTTGATGTTTTGCCTGTCCAATCAAAGTTAGTGTCACAGGCTTACCATTTTTCTAGTCCAATTAAAGTTAGTGTCACAGACTTGATGTTTTGCCTGTCCAATCAAAGATAGTGTCACAGGCTTACCATTTTTCTAGTCCAATCAAAGTAAGTGTCACAGACTAGATAATTTTCCTGTCCAATCAGAGAAGGTGTCACTGACTAGATCCTTTTCTTGTCCAATCAAAGTAGGTTTTAGGGACTAGATGCTTTTCGTATCCAATCAAATTAGACTTTACTGGGTATATGTTCTCCTTGTCAAATCAAAGTAGGTGTCACAGACTAGATGTTTTGTTTGTCTAATCAAAGTAGGTTTCACTGACAAAATGTCTCTTGTCTAAATGAATTGAGTTATCATTTACATGCCATTTATTTTGTCCAATTAAATAAGGGATCTTACAGAAAAGACACATGGTAAATAAGAACCAGTCAATGAGATTTCGTTTCCAAAATGACTAACATGACTTTGTTGGCGTATGACGGACATTCACCAGATGCATAAGTATGTTGAGAACATTTGAACTGCTTTTTGGTAGGTTTGTGAGAGACAAGATGTATTTAGTGTTTTGAACAAATCAACAGAGTTTTTGTTGGCTTTGATGCAGACAAGACGCAAGTTATGTTGACGAATCATTAAGATTTTTACTTACTTTAAAATATGACAGAAAATATATCCGACCAATCAAATTCTTTTTTGGCTACATTTGTTTGAAACAGTTTTTTTTTCTAACTTGAGTACATTGGTATAGTTAGGTATACCTACACAAGCAGTTGTCACTACAATGCTGAAGGAACAACCCATTACTAGAATAATCAAAATCGTACTACTTTCTTACATTTTTGTCTTCAAAACATTGATTTCTGGATATGGAATCAATTTAAGTTTGTGCTATATTCCAGTAAATGTTTTAACAACAAAAATCGGATGTAAAATGATTGACATTAGGGAGGATTAATTTTAAGGCTTAATCAGCATTGGTGTGATACTGCTTCCCTACCTGTACAACGTTGTATATAATGGACCGTGTACTGTACCCCACCCCTAATTCTCTGTCTTATGTGTTACAGACCACACCTGTACGAGGGGAACCCAACTCAGCAGAGGTAAGTAGTCCATAAATTCCTTTTTAGCCATAGCAGAGGTAAGTACTCCATAAATATGATGTTTTTTTAGACCAGGTACATGTAAGTACCTGGTTTGGGTGGAGCAGTGGATAGCGCACTTGCCTTTCACCAAGGCGGTCGATTCCCTGATCTGATGTGAAATGTATGGGTCCACCTGCCTGACCACCTGGGGTTTTCTGGGTACTCCGGTTTCCTCCCACATTAAGACCTCCTGCACACCAACATCCATGCCAACATGAGTGATTGATATAAGTTTAATTGACTTGTTTCATAATTGTTGTAGAGTAAAGAAAGTTTATATATATTTTGTATTTTACATGTAAGTAGTCTATTAAACATTTTGAAGCAAAATCATGTGATAATGGATCATCACAATTATACCTGCTTACGAAGTGATGGGGAGGATGGCTAGAATATATGTTGACATGCTATTCATTTGTCCATTCCCTGGTATGACCGTTTACTCGTCGTCTAGTGCACGGCTTGAGATGTGCATATCATCACTAGACCATGTGCTGTGTAACAGGCTCGTGTTCCCCATTATGCCAAAGGTCACGGTCATATCACCGGATCAAAGGTCAAACGGTTGTCTGGACTTCATCAACTGATTGACACAAATCCTTTTGAAACTGCATAGGTGTGTTTTAAATGACTTGATGGCATGCTATGCAACACTTTTCCTGAAAGATAAATTAGTGCTATGTTAAAATATTATAAAATGCATGGCCAGAAATTCTCTTCAGAAAGGAACTTTGTTTGTTAGACACAAAAATTAATTCTACTTATCCAGTTGTGTTATGTCCAGTTGATTGTCCTCTGATATTCCCGACATACGGTTACACAAGTTGGCGTGATGGCCTTAGAAGGGGCTTGCTGTCTGGCGTCCCATTGGACAGCAGCATGCAGCGCAGTTGGATTGACGTAGGGGAGTAGTTTGCATGTCGGACAAGCGTATAGGTGTGTGCATTGTCAGACAGGGATATAAACGCCTGTCCAGGGTTTAGTGTTCCCCAATACCATTTTCATGTTGGTTGTAGCTCTGATGTCTGTAGGGTGTCTTGGGAGGTCATTGCCTCATACAGACAAACATTGTCACAGCTCACCGATTACGCGCCGACTAGAGGAGTGTCACAGCTCACTGATTTTACCCGACCAGAGGCCTGCAATGGTGTGCCAGCATGCAACCTTGCCATTTCATAGATCACAATGTTGTCAACAACACAGCGATTAACATTATCTACATTAAAAACATGCTGCTTTTGTGAAAAAGATTCTGATCTAGAGATAGCTAGTTTTGATTAAAAAAAAATATATCATTCTGTATAGGTCCTTTTCATTTCCTCCATGGTCTTTAACTCATTCACCCCTGAAGACACATTTGAACTTATCCAATTCAAAGGTTGGAATAGTTCATTAAAAAACTTCAGGGGTGAATGAGTTAAAAGTTCATACTGTAACATAGTTCAAGGTTGTACAACCTTATACAAGGTCCTGTTTTAACTCATTCACCCCTGAAATTTCATAATGAACTATACCAAGCTTTGAATTAGAAGAGTTCAAATGTGTCACCAGGGGTGAATGAGTTAAGGCTCCCCTTACCACTGCCAAAAAATTATACTTTGCAATGAAAACTGATTTTTACTTATAAATCATTTCTGAACAGAAAACTATTTCATGTAGGACTTTTATGAAAAAGAATAAATAAAAGATCACCAGTAAAGTGTTCTGAGAGTACTATTCAGTAGGGCTAGACTGGACCTCGAACCCTGAACTTAAATTGTTGCTCTATTAAGCTCTAACCGACTGAGTTAACATTTACGTTAATAGAAAATAACAGAAATGGCTGACGAAGTATGGAATGAGGCTATTTGAACAGTGTATGTACTGTAATGCCAGCTTGGTGTTGTGTTGATTTCAATATGGAGACAGCTCACTGCTGGTAAAAACTTACTGGTTTAGCAGGTTGGGAGGAGCACTGTGCAACTGATGGGACATTTTATATCAGAAGATTGATGACAAGGCCACCACAAGGCAAAACAAAGGATTTAATAACAGACATTCATTTGTTTAGTATTTTGAAAACTGCAGTTTACATTTAAGTTCTATTCTGTTTGATTCATAAAAAACAAAAAGACCGACTGACTAATCCAGACAAAATACCTATTAACTACTTGACTTACGTTGTAACAGAAAGCAAACAAAATCTTTTTTAGGACTGATATTAATATTCACAGGAATAAAGCTTTTCATGATCAATGTTTTTCTGTCATTTTCATATGCTTGTGTTATATTTACATGCATTAGAGAATGTTGTGTTATGAAGGGCGGATTATGAGATACAATAAAGGAAGTGTCCTACCTAGTAATTAGCTAGTTTTCAGTATTGATATTTTGAAGAGATTGCTCAGACGATAATCATATTCCGCTAGATAAACAGTATCATGATTATTGACAAATATTTAGGTCCAAGCTAGAGGTGTTGCAGGAAATATGAATTGTGACATCAATGGTTTTGTCGGTCATGTTTCCATTTATAGATATCTCTGTCAAGTTTCTGTAGGTATTTTCCCCCACAAAGATGTGTACTTTATGTCAGACATGGGTAGACTAATGTCGGACATGGTAGACAAATGTAGGGACATGGTAGACAAATGTAGGACATGGTAGACTAATGTAGGACATGGGAAGAGTAATGTAGGACATGGTAGACTAATGTAGGACCTGGGTGGAGTAATGTAGGACATGGTAGACTAATGTAGGACATGAGTAGAGTAATGTAGGACATGGTAGACTAATGTAGGACATGGTAGAGTAATGTAGGACATGGGTAGACTAATGTAGGACATGGTAGACAAATGTAGGACATGGTAGACTAATGTCAGACATGGGTAGACTAATGTCGGACATGGTAGACAAATGCAGGACATGGTAGAGTAATGTAGGACATGGTAGAGTAATGTAGGACATGGGCAGACTAATATAGGACATGGTAGACTAATGCAGGACATGGGCAGACTAATGTAGGACATGGTAGACTAATGAAGGACATGAGTAGAAATGTAGGACATGGTAGACTAATGTAGGACATGGTAGACTAATGTAGGACATGTAAGACTAATGTAGGACATGGGTAGACTAATGTAGGACATGGTAGACTAATGAAGGACATGAGTAGAGTAATGTAGGACATGGGTAGACTAATATAGGACATGGTAGACTAATGTAGGACATGGGCAGACTAATGTAGGACATGGTAGACTAATGTAGGACATTGGTAGACTAATGTAGGACATAATAGACTAATGTCAGACATGGGTAGACTAATGTAGGACATGATAGACTAATGTAGGACATGGTAGACGAATGTGGGACATGGTAGACTAAGGTAGGACATGGTAGACTAATGTAGGACATGGACAGACTAATGTAGGACATGGTAGACTAATGAAGGCCATGGGTAGACTAATGTCGGACAGGGTAGACTAATGTCGGACATGGTAGACAAATGCAGGACATGGTAGACTAATGTCGGACATGGTAGACAAATGTAGGACATGGTAGACTAATGTAGGACATGGGTAGACTAATGTAGGACATGGGTAGACTAATGTAGGACATTTGTAGACTAATGTAGGACATGGTAGACTAATGAAGGCCATGGGTAGACTAATGTCGGACATGGTAGACTAATGTCGGACAGGGTAGACCAATGTAGGACAAGGTAGACTAATGTAGGACATGGGTAGAGTAATGGAGGACATGGGTAGAGTAATGTAGGACATGGTAGAGTAATGTAGGGCATGGGTAGACTAATGTAGGACATGATAGAGTAATGTAGGACATGGGTAGACTAAAGTAGGACATGGTAGAGTAATGTAGGACATGGGAGAGTAATGTAGGACATGGGTAGACTAATATAGGACATGGTAGACTAATGTAGGACATGGTAGAATAATGTAGGACATGGGTTGACTAATGTAGGACATGGTAGAGTAATGTGGGACATGGGTAGACTAATGTAGGACATGGGTAGACTAATTTAGGACATGGTAGAGTAATGTAGGACATGAGTAGACTGATGTCGGACATGGTAGACTAATGTCGTACATGGTAGACAAATGTAGGACATGGGTAGACTAATGTAGGCCATGGTAGAGTAATGTAGGACATGGGTAGGCTAATGTAGGACATGGTAGAGTAATGTAGAACATGGGTAGACTAATGTAGGACATGGTAGCATAATGTAGGACATGGGTAGACTAATGTAGGTCATGGTAGAGTAATGTAGGACATGGGTAGGCTAATGTAGGACATGGTAGAGTAATGTAGGACATGGGTAGACTAATGTCGGACATGGTAGACAAATGTAGGACATGGGTAGAGTAATGAAGGACATGGGTAGAGTAATGTAGGACATGGGTAGACTAATGTCGGACATGGTAGACTAATGTCGGACATGGTAGACCAATGTAGGACAAGGTAGACTAATGTAGGACATGGGTAGAGTAATGTAGGACATGGGTAGAGTAATGTAGGACATGGTAGAGTAATGTAGGACATGGTAGACTAATGTAGGACATGGTAGAGTAATGTAGGACATGGGAGAGTAATGTAGGACATGGGTAGACTAATGTAGAACATGGGTAGACTAATGTAGGACATGGGTAGACTAATGTAGGACATGGTAGACTAATGTAGGACATGGTAGACTAATGTAGGACATAGTAGACTAATGTAGGACATGTAAGACTAATGTAGGTCATGGGTAGACTAATGTAGGACATGGTAGACTAATGTAGGACATGTAAGACTAATGTAGGACATGGGTAGACTAATGTAGGAGTAGACTAATGTAGGACATGGGTAGACTATTGTAGGACATGGGTAGACTAATGTCGGACATGGTAGACTAATGTCTGACATGGTAGACTAATGTAGGACATGGGTAGACTAATGTAGGATATGAGTAGACTAATGTAGGATATGGGTAGACTAATGTCGGACATGGTAGACAAATGTAAGACATGGTAGACTAATGTAGGACATGGGTCGACTAATGTAGGACATGGGTAGACTAATGTGGGACATGGGTAGACTAATGTCGGACATGGTAGATAAATGTAGGACATGGTAGACTAATGCAGGACATGGGCAGACTAATGTAGGACAGGTAGGACATGGTAGACTAATGTAGGACATCGGCAGACTAATGTAGGACATGGGTAGAGTAATGTAGGACATGGGTAGACTAATGTGGGACATGGGTAGACTAATGTCGGACATGGTAGAAAAATGTAGGACATGGTAGACTAATGCAGGACATGGGCAGACTAATGTAGGACAGGTAGGACATGGTAGACTAATGTAGGATATGGTAGAGTAATGTAGGACATGGGAAGACTAATGTCGGACATGGAAGACAAATGTAGGACATGGTAGACAAATGTAGGACATGGGTAGAGTAATGTAGGACATGGTAGACTAATGTCCTACATTAGTCTACCCATGTCCTCCATTAGTCTACCCATGTCCTACATTAATCTACCATGTCAGACATTAGTCTACCATGTCTGACATTAGTCTACCAATGTCCAGACTAATGTAGGACATGGGTAGACTAATGTAGGACATGGTAGATTAATGTAGGACATGGTAGACTTATGTAGGACATGGGTAGACTAATGTAGGACATGGGTAGACTAATGTAGAACATGGGTAGACTAATGTAGGACATGGTAGACTAATGTAGGACATGGGCAGACTAATGTAGGACATGGGTAGACTAATGTAGGACATTGGTAGACTAATGTCAGACATGGTAGACTAATGTCAGACATGGGTAGACTAATGTAGGACATGATAGACTAATGTAGGACATGGTAGACGAATGTGGGACATGGTAGACTAAGGTAGGACATGGTAGACTAATGTAGGATATGAGTAGACTAATGTAGGATATGAGTAGACTAATTTAGGATATGGGTAGACTAATGTAGGACATGGTAGACTAATGTCAGACATGGGGAGACTAATTTCAGACATGGGTAGACTGATGTAGGACATGGGAAGACTTATGTAGGACATGGTAGACAACTGTGGGACATGAGTAGACTAATGTAGGATTTGGGTAGACTAATGCCAGACATGGGTAGACTAATGTCAAACATGGGTAGACTAATGTAGGACATGGTAGAGTAATGTAGGACATGGGTAGACTAATGTCAGACATGGGTAGACTGATGTAGGACATGGGTAGACTTATGTAGGACATGGTAGACAAATGTGGGACATGAGTAGACTAATGTAGGACATGGTAGACTAATGTAGGACATGGGTAGACTAATGTAGGACATGGTAGAGTAATGTGGGACATGAGTAGAGTAATGCAGGACATGGGTAGACTAATGTAGGACATGGGTAGACTAATGTCAGACATGGTAGACTAATGTAGGACATGGGTAGACTAATGTCAGACATGGTAGACTAATGTAGGACATGGGTAGACTAATGTCAGACATGGTAGACTAATGTAGGACATGGGTAGACTAATGTCAGACATGGTAGACTAATGTAGGACATGGGTAGACTAATGTCAGACATGGTAGACTAATGTAGGACATGGGTAGACTAATGTCAGACATGGGTAGACTAATGTCAGACATGGGTAGACTGATGTAGGATTTGGGTAGACTAATGTAGGACATGGTAGACTAATGTAGGACATGGTAGACTAATGTAGGACATGGGTAAACTAATGTAGGACATGGGAAGACTGATGTAGGACATGGATAGACTAATATAGGACATGTATAGACTAATGTAGGACATGGGTAGACTGATGTAGGACATGGATAGACTAATATAGGACATGTATAGACTAATGTCAGACATGGGTAGACTGATGTAGGACATGGGAAGACTAATGTCAGACATGGGTAGACTAATGTCAGACATGGATAGACTAATGTAGGACATGGGAAGACTGATGTAGGACATGGGAAGACTAATGTCAGACATGGGTAGACTAATGTCAGACATGGGTAGACTGATGTAGGACATGGGAAGACTAATGTCAGACATGGGTAGACTAATGTCAGACATGGATAGACTAATGTAGGACATGGGAAGACTAATGTAGGACATGGGTAGACTAATGTCGGACATGGTAGACTAATGTAGGACATGGTAGACTAATGTAGGATATGAGTAGACTAATGTAGGATATGAGTAGACTAATGTAGGACATGGGTAGACTAATGTAGGACATGGAAGACTAATGTGGGACATGAGTAGACTAATGTCAGACATGAGTAGACTAATGTAGGATTTGGGTAGACTAATGTAGGATTTGGGTAGACTAATGTAGGACATGGTAGACTAATGTCAGACATGGGTAGACTAATGTCAGACATGGGTAGACTAATGTAGGACATGGGTAGACTAATGTCAGACATGGGTAGACTGATGTAGGATTTGGGTAGACTAATGTAGGACATGGGCAGACTAATGTAGGACATGGGTAGACTAATGTAGGACATGGGTAAACTAATGTAGGACATGGGCAGACTAATGTAGGACATGGTTAGACTAATGTAGGACATGGGTAGAATAATGTAGGACATCGGTAGACTAATTTAGGATATGGGTAGACTAATGTAGGACATGGGTAAACTAATGTAGGACATGGGCAGACTAATGTAGGACATGGGTAGACTAATGTAGGACATGAGTAGACTAATTTAGGATATAGACTAACAAACCCCAGATTTTGTCATTTAGTTTGCTGGTCACTTAGAGATTCTGGGCATTTTGATTAGCTGTTACTGGTTGTTAACCAAGATTTAAAAAAAAGAAGCATGTGTCTAGCTATATGTTTAACTATAGTGTACAGTCTTCCTAACCTGATACCGATTTTTAGGGTGACGGCCCCAGTAGGATGCCACCTCAGGTGGGAGGTGTCGTTTCCAGTCTGGATCTACTTACGGTGGTAAGCTACACATTCCTGGTAGTGTCGCGTAAAGCAGAAGGAATGTTGTGCAGTGATGCACCATTACCACCAAGCCGACCCCAAACCTCCGCCTGATTGAGATTAACGACAGCGTTGGGTACAATGTTTAACGCAAACCTGTAAATCTTCACGGGGCTGTGAGGAATGGCCATGGTACATCATGGGGTGGTTGACACAGCGACACGTAGGTCCTGCGGGAGTCAAATGGTCGGGGTCAATCAGGACAGTGGGTCTTGGGTAAAACAAGCAACGAGAATGAATATATCACCCATTAATATAATGAGTATGAATGCATTCAACCAATGGGGTAATTGTGAGAGAAAAATGGCCATGTCACTCGGCAGTGTTGGTGCTATCAAGATGTGTCCTCCCCACGCCCTAAGTAGATTAAAATCCTATAATCCTCACAATTCCTCAAGTGAAATTTAATTCCGATTTGAGCTTCACATCAATTAAAGTTGAATACAATGGAGGAAAATTCAATTTTGAGAACATTATGCTGGTACATAGTTATAGATGTGCCAATTAAGAGGTGAGGTTTGATTTATCGCGAGGAGGGGGAAGGTCCTATAGATGGCTTAAAGTATGTTGTCGGTACTGGGCTTGGAAAGACTTGGTCAGCTTAAACTATGTCATGGGACTTCAAGACAATGACAAACAGTGTGTGTCCACTTCATGACAAACAAATGCCATTTATATCAAAATGGAGAAAAATTCATGACGGATCAACCTGTTGCTAGGGACAAAGAGGTCAGAGTTTGAAAAGGGTCAACCTGATGATATACCTGGCTCACAGGGACGAAGAGGTATAAGTTAACAAACGTTCAGAGAGATGTCAACCTGATGATATAATTAGCTGACAGGGACGAAGAGGTCAAAGTTTACCAAAGGTCAAACAGGGACAAGAGAGGTCAAAGTTTACAAAAGGTCAAACAGGGATGGAGAGGTCAAAGTTTACAAAAGGTCAAATGGACAGAGAGGTCAGAGTTTACAAAAGGTCAAACAGGGATGGAGAGGTCAAAGTTAAGAAAAGGTCAAAGATATGTCAACTTGGTGTTATGCCTAACTTACAGGCATGTGCAAAAAGGTCAAGGTCACTGTTACTAAAAATAGACAATTGAGGGTTGGGGTTACCATCAGGCACATGGTGGGGCCCTTTCTGACCTCTCAGTTTTCTAGTCCTCTTCAGTGGCTGATGTAAAAGAAGATAAAAGTTAATGTTCCAAGAAATTAACAGCATTTGTGAACACTTTCTGTTGTAAAGTAGGCCTAGTACACTAAGTAGGATGTTGTAATCAGACTGTGGTGCTGGGTGGGCCGGGGGTGTAGTGACTCCACACACCATACAGTAATGGATTGGCCTGTGTTAAAACGTCTACTATAAACTGTTCTACACAAATACTGACTCTTGTAATGAATTGTGCACGTTTTCTCTTTCTGAAGTATGGAGAAAAGGCTTTGATTAAAATTTAAATGTAAATGATTGTGTTTTGTTAGAAACAGTTACAGACAATCTGCAATGTTTCCAATCTCCCTGCAGGTTTATCATTTTAAATTTAGAAGATAAAAAACAGCATGGCAGACGCCAAGAGGCTCTGGTGGAAAAAGTAGCCATGGATATTACGATGTAATTGTAGGAAGGAGAATTCAATTAAAGGCGTAGAAAATTTAATTGACAGTGCCTTTCTTGTGAATTTTCATAGGAAGGGAATGGGAAATCCTCAAATCTACATAAAACATATTTACTAGTGACAAACAGCACCCAGGGGTCCCGATTGGTCGACCGATCTACGACAATCTGCTCTGTACAAAAATGCCAGACCTGTGACAATCTCACAGGCGCTGGCTCCTGTCTGCAAACTGCCATGTCTAATAATGGGGTCACCAGGTGCAAACCTAGCTGTCCATCAGTAATTATTTCTTGTTGTTCTGCGACTGCCTTAAATTGGGTCTGAAAAGGGTATCACTCCAGGTCAACAAAAGACACTGAAAGATAAACAAGGTCAATAAAGGATCATTTTATTACATTGAAAAAAAAAAAAAATGTAAAATTCTATCAACTGAATTGAAAATTTGTTGAAAGTCACTTTTGTATTTAGGTAATATCAAACCTCGCACACACAAAAATAGATTTATATAATTGGAATAATATTGGGATATTTTTCAGTTTGCACATTATGAAATATTTATTTCCTTCCTTCATATTTGTGGGCTGTATAGTCTATGACACTTTCATAAAAGAAGAGTTTTTTACAGACAATTTTTATTATGAGTTGGTGATGTATCTTTTAAACAGGGTGTTCAATATTTATGATAGGAACAAAGAGTCTGAGACATGCAAATTACGTTAAGCATATCAATATTACAAGCAATCTTGAGACCTGTACAATGGGTTGGAGATCTCAATATTACAAGCATTCTTGAGACCTGTACAATGTGTTGGAGATCTCAATATTACAAACATTCTGGAGACCTGTACATTGGGTTGGAGGCCTCAATATTACAAACATTCTGGAGACCTGTACAATGAGTTGGAGGCCTCAATATTACAAACATTCTGGAGACCTGTAAAATGGGTTGGAGGCCTCAATATTACAAACATTCTGGAGCCCTGTACAATGGGTTGGAGGCCTCAATATTACAAACATTCTGGAGACCTGTACAATGGGTTGGTCGCCTCAATATTACAAACATTCTGGAAACCTGTACAATGGGTTGGAGACCTCAATATTACAAACATTCTGGAGACCTGTACAATGGGTTGGAGGGCCTCAATATTACAAACATTCTGGAGACCTGTACAATGGGTTGGTCGCCTCAATACAATTGATTTTGGGCACCAATGCTACAAACATTCTTCAAACAGACTTGTAGAATTATGGCATTTAATGAATTATACTTTGAAATATAGAATGCTTCTTGACACTGTTTGGCAGTGCTTCTGGATTTTATCTTGACTTGAATGAAAGTCTATCAGATCGTGGAAGCCTCAGCCTCGGACAATTTTCTGTGTAAACCTGGTGCCAGAGTGATGTTGAAGATGTATATTGGAGACAGAAAATTGTTGGTGGTTCTTAAAATAAAGCAGAAAAATGTTCAGTATTATTTTGATCAATTACTATGAGGCCTTTGCATGCCTCAATTACATTTTCTATAGCTAAATAAAATAAAAGTAATTTGTACTCTTGTTTTTTGTTTTAATGTTAAAATAAAAATGTCTTACATTTTAATGTTTTGTTCAAACCTTATAAATGGATAAATAATTTTGAGTACTTTTCAATTGTGTGACAGTTATTTGATATTTTCAAAAATCTATATGTCAATGTTTACCAAAATCACAGATAATATTTCGGAGAAAAGAGTTCGTCATTATGTAAGAATGGAGTGCAGAGGTTTCTCTAAACCTGATGTGGAATTTAGCAACGGAACCTCTGGGTGGCTTTGTTTTGATTCCTAATTAAAATATTCATATCCTCCAATTCTCCTGTGCAATTGTTACAGAGTGATACTAACCCGGAAATGTTGTTAATTCTAAGATGCGTTAGTATTTTGGAGTTTTATCGTTCATTAAAAACTGACACTGACCCTGAAATGTTATTTTTAGATATGTTAATTTTTGTGTGTTTTATGTAACAGACAGGGACTGACCCTGACCGTGAAATGTTATTTTTAGATATGTTAATTTGTTTGTGTTTTATGTTACAGACAGGGACTGACCCCTACTGCTTCGTGGAGTTCTACGACCACTCGTCGGCTGCTTCAGCTCTCTCCGCCATGAACAAAAGGATGTGCATGGGAAGGGTGAGTTACCTCCCTTGACAAACTTCTCGAACCCAGAACAGAAGCTGCACGTTTTATTTTAGCGAAAGACAACCTTTTTGCTTTTGTTAATGACACTATAACTCATTAAGTAGAAGTTTAATCAGTGATTTACAAAATGTCACAGCACCGTGGGAAAGTCTAAATCAAACTGTTCAGCATGGTTTTGTTGTTCCCACAAACGTTTGTGTAATGTGCGAACCGTTGAATTATCGTGAGAGTTGTCTTGGTAATTTAAGAACTGAGTGAAAATGTCAGTGTATGACTTTTTTATGCAACAGAATGAGATACCAGCATATTGTATACTTACTGGATTTTCGAATCAGCCGACTGGGATTGGGTATTTCCAAACAAGTGTACATTGAAAAAACCCCACAATTTCACACCTGAGCCTGTGTTTATGATGTTATGATAAATATTTTCTATACAACTGTGCGTTATCACCGTTTCAAGATTTTTCTAAGCAGGAAGATTTATTGTTTTATGCTGCAGCGAGGGTTTGTCTTTTCCGCCGGTCGTCGGTGCACCATCTTTACATCTTGGTTAGAAGTTGCATTTAGCTCTAATACTAGAAGGCCAACATACATCCAACTTTGTGTGAACACATCTTGATGAGTACTACACCGATTTGTCAAAAGTAGGTCACTGTGACCCAACATTTACTTTACTTTACTTTTGCATTTATCTCTATTTTTTTTCAATGCAGAAGCAGGGGTAGATAATATATATGTTTGTTTTACAAATATTTCCTACCTTCTAACAAAGCTTTCAATAAGTGATGTATCGCTAATATTGTAGTATCTATAAGTTACATTCCGTTTGTGGTCAGATCAGTACGTTGGTACCAAAATTTGAATAATTGATATTAGATGATATTGTCAGTCAGCATCTTATAAATGTTTGTAACAATTATGCAAGACTTTCAAGCACTTTGCTGATTTGTTCATTTATTCCATCCTGACTTGTTGGTCAACATCACATGAATGTTTGTAACAATTATAGAAGACTTTCAAGCACTCTGCTGATCTCTTGAACATGTGACTTGTAAAAGCCTAGAGTAGGCTATATGCCTAATGTCACAGTGGTTGTCTTGTTCAGAATGCTATAGAGGTTATACATTCATGGAGCAATCCTCTGTGGTGTTGTATATAGGACAGATATAGTGTAGGCTATATGCCTAATGTCACAATGGTTGTCTTGTTCAGAATGCTATAGAGGTAATACATTCATGGAGCAATCCTCTGTGGGGTTGTATATAGGACAGATATAGTATAGGCTATATGCCTAATATCACAGTGGTTGTCTTGTTCAGAGTGCTATAGAGGTTATACATTCATGGAGCAATCCTCTGTGGGGTTGTATATAGGACAGATATAGCAGCAACATCGCCAACATAAATGATCATCTGGTGAGGAATCATGGAAAAGCGTCAGAGGAGTCTGCACAAATACATCTGAGTAAAGCATTACCTTCAATTTCGGTAGTACTATCACAATGTATTACAAGATTTCAAATGTCACAATATATCACGATAACTTTTGGATTGAAGTGACATAGCCATCTGATCCAGATACTGTATATATTTTACTATTAAGATATTGATGCTGTTCTGTAGGTAGCACATGCTTGAAGTCACGTTCCAGAACAGGTGATAGATTCTGTTTTAAATAAAACTCCGAACTACGAGAGCAACCAATGAGACTATGAAGTGATGCAGTCGTAATTTGAAGAAATCATATTTGTAGGCAATACAGTTATACCTGTTTATTCTAAAGGTTAACTGTAATTAGATCTGGGTTTCAATTAAAATGAAACGCCGGAAATCCAGAAAGTGAGGTTTATAGTGTCCCATCATATCCCATTGCTCAGTGATAAAGCCAATAGAAAGAATACAGTTTTTTTAACCGTAGTGCTTTCCCCCTGTTGCCTCCCTAACTAAGTTTCAAGTCTACATTGCTGAGGCATAGATATATTACATTTCAATTTTTCCAGCGATAAGTTTAGGAATTTTAAATTGAAATTTATCTATCAGTCTTTATTTGCCTCCCAGGATATCAATTTGAGTCCATAGAGAATCAATAGTTCGGTAATGAGATCAATTTCTGACAGTCACCTTCACTTCCAAGTTTGATCTGTAACGGGACACGAACCAGCATTGATACGTCTTTCTGGGGAGATTGTTTGCTTCCACATTCCAAACATATTGCTACAAAAACAGGATTAGATTTAATATTTATAAGAAGACCAGAGCAATTGCATACAGCCACATGTAGCTTGTATGGGAAATCAGCTTGTTTAGCATGCATGAAAATTATACAAGGTTAGCTTGTATGGGAAATCAGCTTGTTTAGCCTGCATGAAAACTATATGAGGTTAGCTTGTATGTAACAGGTTAACAATAATGAATTTATGAAATTACACATAAAAAGTATAGTAAACTTAAACAGTGTAATGTGTGGTTATCATGAACATGTGAAGCATTGTTAGTGTGAATATGTAAAGCAAGTAAACTGTAAAGTATGATTAGTATGAACAGTGTAAAGTATGGTTAGCATGAACGTGTGAAGTATGGTTAGATTGAAAATTGTAAAGTATGGTTAGTATGACCAATATGTAGTATACTTAGATTGAAAATTGTAAAGTATGGTTAGAATGACCAATATATAGTATACTTAGATTGAAAATTGTAAAGTATGGTTAGTATGAACAATATATGTATGGTTAGATTGAAAATTGTAAAGTATGGTTAGTATGAACAATATATAGTATGGTTAGATTGAAAATTGTAAAGTATGGTTAGATTGAAAATTGTAAAGTATGGTTAGTATGAACAATCTAAAATATGGCTAGCTTGAACAATAGCCAGACTACACAAAGCATACAGTCAGCATATATGAAACTAGTAAGCTAGCAATATGTATGTTTTTGTAGTTGTCAAGGAATCCAGGTAAACATAAGGTTCACAGATCTAAGTTACAATAACAACTAAAAACACCTGATATTTCACTACACATACAAAATTGAATAAAAAACAGGGAGCATTGGATGGCAGATGTGTGATAGCGATAGCAATCGTTTCCTTGAGTGAATCATGCCTACTCGAATCCGTAGTTGTGTCATTTATTGAATACAAGGTATAGTTGTAGGTATTGATTGAGGCAGTGCATGTAAATGTATAGATAAACCTACACCACGGTTCATCCCGTACAATCCTGCATCTGCTATGATCTGGTGCGATGACATGTCACCGACGTGTTAATGTACGGAGAAATACACATCACCAGTGTACTGTAGGGACGACACTTATGCCAGTTGGAAAATGTTGCCTGCAGTAGATATGCATGGGGAAAAACACATCAGCTCAAAGTTACTTCAATCTTACACATGTATGGGTATATTGAAATAGATGATCATAATTACATATGTATGGGTATATTGAAATAGATGACCATAATTACACATGTATGTGTATATTGAAATAGATGACCATAATTACGTATGAAATCATTGTTTATTTGCGAAACTGTCCCAATACAAATTTGTCTGTTAAAACGGTCGTAGTCTCACAGACCAATAAAAAGTTGCCAAATTGGATTGTCCAACGTATACGCTTTATTACCTGGTTCAGATTTTCTCAATAGAAATTTGCTAATAGAAACTGACCTTAGTGCAAACTGACCAATATAAACGTAATAATTCAAACTGACCAATATAAACGTAATAATTCAAACTGACCATAATAAACTGACCAATTCAAACTGACCAATTCAAACTGGTTGATTCTAACTGCCCAATACACAATGGTCAATTCAAACTGACCATTGCAAACTTATACCCTTGTTTAGATAGAACATGCTATTTATATTAACCAATGGAGGCACGGTAGTCCAGTGGTAGGACGCCAGGTTAATGACTGAAAGGTTGCGGGTTCGAGTCATGGCACGGCACTGTGTTGTATCTTTGAGCAAGATACTTTACTCCACTTGCTCCAGTCTACTCAGCTGTAAATGAGTACGTGGTTGGGCAGTGCTAGAATTGTTGAATGCTATCTGTTGGCGCCGAAATGGCAGCTCCGGCTGTATGCTCCCCAGGGAGTTGAGAAAGGTATTGGCGGTTGTTGCAAAGGCTCTATAACCACGGATAATAATTTGTGAACTGCTTTGAGACGACCTACGAACTAGGTTGTGATAAAGCGGTATATAAGAACCTCGAATTGTTATTAATATAAATTCACAAATACATATTTACAGACATCAGTGTTAGATAACTAATATTACTGGCAGCCACAGTTCCTGTACTTGATGTTCAAATGATAAAAGATTACCGGAGGTCCAGAACCAGGAACCTGCATCACATTATAAAGAGCTGTATTTCCTGATGCTGATCAGAGCATACCCCAGGGACAACACCTAGGGATAACACGCAAATATAAATCATTCTGTATTTTTTTTATCATTACAATCCAAATGATTATATTGAAATGAAAAAAATGGTAAAATTAAAATAGAAGTTATTATCCAATATCTAGATGTTAAAATAGAAATTGTTTTTATACAATTTAAGAAAAAACAGTGTTTCATCGAACATGGAAGGGGAATTCACGTTAATTTTCTTGCAAAAATGTCTCCTGGATTTGCTCCCTGTTATTCTCTCGACCTGTGGCGTAGCAGTCGGAGCGGAGAATATCTGGGCCACTTTTTGTCAGATCTTTCTACAGCAGACAAAATCATTCCGACTGAAAATAATTGTAAAAACCAAGTTTTAGTGTAAACAAATACATCATGCATAGGAGTACCACTGGTGTTTATTTTAATCACAGCGACAGGCATTTGGTCATTTCATTCACTGATCAATCCTTTCTATTTTTCTGCTGCTTTGCCCGGGAAATGTATTTTATAAGGAATTATACAATGTCTCGGTTCAAAACATTCAGACTACCTCCTTTTGTAATATTCTGTATTTGAGGATTAAAAATTCCTCGCCACAAGACGTTCTTACGAGCACACTTTCTCTGTATCCTTTACGGTTCGGAATTTTTCCGAAGCAAATTTTGAAATGCAGATAAATCTATAATCATATATAGGGTAATTCAGGAAATGGTTGGAGATAATTTCCGAAAGTTTGATGGGAGTAACACATAGCGTGTTTGTCTAACAGTGCTTTCTGCGACCAAGACACATTAAATGTCAGCTTGGGTTGGAAGTGCTATCAGCAATACCTTCATTACAAGGGAGCAACACTAGCACTCTAATGAAAAAGGAAAGATTTTCTCATTGCATAACGCTTCGCTGGACTCCATGATAGATGGGCCTATTCAAAACCTCCTTCTTTTTCTCCTCCAAATCCAAAAGAGTTCTGTTCCAAGCAAAGTCAATTGGAATTCAAAGGAGAAATATCTGGAGTTAATTATGGCAGTTTAGATGGGATCTTTTTGTGGAAACTAGTCATAAAAATAATAGTTCTAAAGTGATCGTTGGATTGGCTTATATTTATGCATAATGTCTGGAGTATGTGTGGGATGATAATTATCACAGTTTACTTTAAAGAGGGGATGAAGGAAGCCGATGATTTCACTGTTGTGCACAAAGTAAGGACAATGAAGGAGCTCATAGTGCATGGTCTTTTATACGTAGTATTGGGATGTCATTATGTAGTTTTGGTGTAGCTGTCTCAGAAGTCTGCGTGTAATTAAGGCTGTACTGATAGGCTAAAGTCCTATCGCAATATATTGCCAAACAGCCAACCCTATTGCAATATGTATTGAATATTTACTGTCGGATTCAGAATGACAAGAAAATGATAGTTTTGGTTCAGAGATGAATGGAACAGAAGAATTAAACTTCAACAATTAACAGATCATCGATGATATATATCTAAAATGCACTGTCAAAATCCATTTGGGTAAAAAAGAAAATGAATATGGAGAAAAGTTGAAATATTGTATTTCAACTTAAATGAATTTCATTTAAAATGGTTTACCAAACAAATATGACACAATTGTAAAAATGAATTATGTTCATTTCTTCACAAAAAAGCTATAATCTAATCAATGGATGACAGCCTAGGAAAACATCTATATTGAAATTCTCTTCCGTGTACAAATTGGAGTGTAATTGAGAAGTCAGAATAACTGGCTGTGTGGAACATTTCTTTGTCTTTATATTGGTTGATGTGTGAAAAGTTCCCTTCTTCCACATTTGAAGTAATTTCGGTACCACTTATCGTAAAAACCTTCGAGTACCATGACAACCTCATTGATGTCATTACCATCCGGCACATGTTTTCTGTCCATATTTAATTTTCATTTATTGGATTTTATGACTCATTTTCTCTTAGACAACTCCAATTTCTGAATATTTCTAACTGAAATAATGTCAACAGTTTCTTAACAGATACACCTTAAGAGTGTTCTTTTGAATCAACAGTTTTGCTCCGAGAATCAACATCTATTGCATCGATTAATAAATTCATTTTCAGTTGAGACGATTGAAATAAAACAAAGTTACCATGATACCTGATCTGTTGTAACAGTGATCAATGCTATGTATCAGAATGATACACCATTGAGTGATCAATGCTATGTATCAGAATGATATAACATTGAGTGATCAATGCTATGTATCAGAATGATATACCATTGAGTGATCAATGCTTTGTATCAGAATGATATACCATTGAACGATCAATGCTATTTATCAGAATGATACACCATTGAGTGATCAATGCTTTGTATCGGAATGATCCACCATTGAGTGATCAATTCTTTGTATCGGAATGATCCACCATTGAGTGATCAATGCCATGTATCGGAATGATACACAATTGAGTGATCAATGCTATATATCGGAATGATACACCGTTGAGTGATCAATGCTATTTATCGGAATGATACACCATTGAGTTATCAATGCTATGTATCGGAATAATACACCATTGAGTGATCAATTCTTTGTATCGGAATGATAGACCAGTGAGTGATCAATGCTATTTATCAGAATGATACACCATTGAGTGATCAATGCTTTGTATCAGAATGATACACCATTGAGTGATCGATGATATGTATCGGAATGATACACCATTGAGTGATCAATGCTATGTATCGGAATGATACACCATTGAGTGATCAATGCTTTGTATCGGAATGATACACCATTGAGTGATCAATGCTTTGTATCAGAATGATACACCATTGAGTGATCAATGCTATGTATCAGAATGATACACCATTGAGTGATCAATGCTATGTATCGGAATGATACACCATTGAGTGATCAATGCTATGTATCGGAATGATACACCATTGAGTGATCAATGCTATGTATCAGAATGATACACCATTGAGTGATCAATGCTATGTATCGGAATGATACACCATTGAGTGATCAATGCTATGTATCGGAATGATACACCATTGAGTGATCAATGCTATGTATCAGAATGATACACCATTGAGTGATCAATGCTATGTATCGGAATGATACACCATTGAGTGATCAATGCTATGTATCGGAATGATACACCATTGAGTGATCAATGCTATGTATCAGAATGATACACCATTGAGTGATCAATGCTATGTATCGGAATGATACACCATTGAGTGATCAATGCTATGTATCGGAATGATACACCATTGAGTGATCAATGCTATGTATCAGAATGATACACCATTGAGTGATCAATGCTATGTATCGGAATGATACACCATTGAGTGATCAATGCTATGTATCGGAATGATACACCATTGAGTGATCAATGCTTTGTATCAGAATGATACACCATTGAGTGATCAATGCTATTTATCGGAATGATACACCATTGAGTGATCAATGCTATATATCGGAATGATGCACCATTGAGTGATCAATGATATGGATCGGAATGATATACCATTGAGTGATCAATGTTATGTATCAGAATGATATACCATTGAGGGATCAATGCTATTTATCGGAATGATTGACCATTGAGTGATCAATGCTATGGATCGGAATGATACACCATTGAGTAATCAATGCTTTGTATCAGAATGATGCACCATTGAGTGATCAATGCTATGTATCAGAATGATACACCATTGAGTGATCAATGATATGTATCGGAATGATACACCATTGAGTGATCAATGATATGTATCGGAATGATATACCATTGAGTGATCAATGCTATGTATCAGAATGATACACCATTGAGAGATCAATGATATGTATCTGAATGATACACCATTGAGTGATCACTGCTTTGTATCAGAATGATACACCATTGAGTGATCAATGCTATGTATCAGAATGATACACCATTGGGTGATCAATGCTTTGTATCAGAATGATACACCATTTCATTTAAGGTTTCCGTACCACTGCCAAAATTGTAACTAAGTGTAGGAAACTGTTTTTACCGGCAAGACTGTAGCTTTGATAAATCATTTCTGGAAAGAAAACCATACCTTGCAGGACTTTTTATGAAAAATATAATAAATTTGAATTCAACAAAATATAATCAACAATGGTGTTCTGAATGTAAAACTTGATCGGGCTAGACCAGGGTTCGAACTCTGGACTTCAGACTGTTGTACTTCTGCTCTAGCCGACTAAGCTACCCGGTCAATGGAAGTGTCCTAGACCAACTGTGGTACAGTTATAGCGAAGGACGAGTTAAGGGGAGGTTACTGTGTATAGGAAAAACTTACTGCAGTAGGACAGGGATCCTTATTGAAAACACTTGTGATTCACCAAAATTGTATATAATATAAACTCCATTTATTTTACAACAATTATGAAACAAGTTTTTACAACTTGTACAAATCACTCTTGTTAGGGCTGATGTTATCACACGGGGGTCCTAATGTGGGAGGAAACCGGAGTACCTGGAGAAAACCTGTGTGGTAAGGCAGGTAACCCCATACCTTATCATGTCTAATCTGGGAGTCGAACCTCGACTGCCTTGGTGAAAGGCAAGTGCGCTATCCACTCTGCCACCAGACCAATGCTTTTGTATAAAATTGTTTATGTGGAAAGAGTTAACAAACAAGATTTGTACTTGGATTTTTTTTTATCTGTTCAGGTTTATTAGAGTAACGAAAAACAAACATTCAATGTAGTTTTATGTACATTGTGTGAATTTAACTCTTTGGGGGAAATTGATACATAAAAACACAAGTACCTTGTAATAACTGTAGATCACCGTTGCAGTATGTTTACGAAAACGTGAGTTGTCACAGTTTGTTATACTCATTTCTACAGAGGAAATATTTAAACTGTCAAAAAGCAGAAGGAACTGCTCTAAATCTCTCTTGTTCCGAGTTACTAATCTTTTCTAGCGCAAATTTTATGTCTAGATGAACAATTACCAATAATTGTAGAAAATAGGTTTTAATTTTAGATCAGATTTACTGTTTTAACACAGGCCAGATATAATACATTTTTGTTCACAATTATTTATTCAAATCAGTTATCTACAATGTTAGAATCGTGTGACAAGGTTCAATTTTCTAGAGTGATATCATATTTTGAAATGTAACAATTGATCTGCAGTTTAACAATGGGTTGATCGTACGACAGATCATAGTTACCTAAGTCATATTGGTTTATTTCTACCATTAATCTTCCGTTTGAATTATCCAAAATGTATTATTTTATTCCAAAATCATAAATTTTCTAAAATTGAAAGTGTATTTGATTTTTTGATTAACTTTTGTTATAGAGATCTTTCGTGCTTCCCTTTATATCATTGGAGTTGAATATTTGTAATTTAAAAATGTTAAATTTCATAATGAATGTCACTATCCTACATAAATCTCTCAAGAGCTTCATTTCTGTGAGATTTTTATCTATTTTATGTTTTAATTTTTTAATGTGTATGTCATATGGCAAAGATTCATTATCAAGGTCTGAAGGATTTCTGCCTGTAAATCTGTCAGGGTAGTCACTCACTACGAGTTTGATTGCAAATTTATTATTTTCCATTAGATCTAAATTCATGCACATTGTGATTTATGCCAGTTGTCTCCCTTACAAGGCAAGGGAAGCCTTCTGTGAATGAAGATACACGATCCTCTGCTACAAGTCGCTCGGCGTGGAATCTTTACATGTGCCTCTGTCGAGCTATCTCTCAATGCCATGTCGCTAGGGCTCTTTCAAAAAGTCATTAGAAATCTAGCTGGCAGGTTTGGAGAGAGAAAAAAATCGTGTTTATGTGTTGTAGCATTTGTCTTTGTGAAGATAGGGTTCCTCCGTTGTTCACTGAACACGTATTGCAGGAGAACCTTAAGCAAAATATCCAATTCCATTCATACAGGTTATTAAAGTCTAATGGATCACATTGAGTGCTGGCTCATTGTAGTAATATTTCTGTTAAAGTGTCATGTGCTTTTAATTTGATCTTTTAAATGTGAAATTATAAAAAAAAAAAAAATACCAAAAAAAATACAAAAAAAATACCTGATTCACAGCAAGCTTATTTTTCCTATATTTATGTACATTGTATGGTTGTTTCTCCTTCAATTGTCATAATCAATGTTTTTTTCCAAAGTTTACTTAAATCCTTATCTATATTGAATCATATACATTTCATTTTGCTATTTTTTCTGAAAAGTCTTCAGAAATATAAGTCGTCAGAAATTTCGCTAGGTATGAGAAAGACTTTCAATTTGCTTGGTTTTGTTTACCTTTCTTCTTAGCGTTTGTAGTTGTTTCAATTTTAATGATCAGGATTTTATTGATGTTTTCTGAATCGCTATTATTGTAGTTATAGAATCGCATACATTTTTAACATTTACCTGAAATTTCGTTCTGAAAAGTCTCCAGAAATTTTGACAGGTATGAAAAAGAATTTCCGTTTGCAGATGATTTTTTTGCCTATCTGCCTTTTGTTCATGCCAAGATTTCCATTGTTCTCACAGAAATCTTGATCAGGGCAATAAAAAGTGTAAAATTTAATGCCGTCTTGGCACATTAAAACCTGGAAGTGGTGTCTATGGCCGCCCTTACTTCTCGCATGATCTCTAAGGTGCAAAACAAGACCACATGCATGCATGTTCGATTCCTCTACATCATGCGAGCAGGGCCAGTTTGCTGTATTTCTACACCTACACGCGTGACCTATATCCTGCTGGTATGGAATACGAGACAATAAAATATTACGACGGACAGTTAATGACGGGACTCCTTTTTTAAATGTTCGATGTGTTTGTTTGAAGTTTGAATGCATACATATGTGAATTGCTGTAAGAGCACAATACACTGAGGACCTGTCACCCTCGGCGAAGATTTAACATGGCTGAAACTTCACAGTCAGAAGAAGAAGTTATGCACATGCTCTGCTTCTTAAATGTCAACGTGTTTTTTTTATGAGACATCATGAAAACTAGACTTGTTGTTGTAGAGTTGTATAGATGATCTAGTAGAATAGGTTTACACAGCGTGGTACGTGGATGTAACGATCACGGATCAAGGGGGGTATCATCCGAGTCTGGTCGCCTATCTGTATAATTTAGAACTGTTCAGTGTATTGCTTCAGTATTCTAAGTCCATTCTTCACACTTAATAGAGTTAAGGTTTTACCCAGTGCCAGTCAGGGATTCGGAGGCTGAGGGATCCACATGCCATACTGGGAGGCCCTGTGACGTTTTCACATCTATCCTGTCACAAACAGTGCGCTCATTTGAAGCCGCGGTATAAATGAAAGCATTCTTAAATTCGTTTTATTTGGTTGTATTTCGTCAATAGATAGTCTATCAGTCTTTGGAATGTCACTTCCAACCCAGAAAATTGTGATCTACACGCCCATATAGTTCAGTGGTACACTTCAGTTTGAGGTTTATTGGTAGCCAACTCTTCATGGTATGTAATAAAAGGTTTGGTGGGTAAGAAGTATATTCAACCCTTGTGGTTGGGAGACACAATTAGGTTAGTTGATAGCGAGAAGTTTGAAGATATACACATTTCAGTTTAACAAGTTTTTACCACTCAGCTGGTAGTTTTACTGGTACTCTACTCTGCGGTAGAATTGATAAGCTTATGAAAATCCCTTGTATGGAAACAACTCATTGGAGTCGGGAGGCTAAATCCATCGGGTGCCTTGTATGAAATATGGTGTTTTTAAATTTCATTTTCTTTCGTCATTATTAACGCTTTCTCCGTAACCCCAGACTGATGTAACTGCCGGCACCATAAACCATGGATTCATGTGACCAGCGAGCCCATTTGATATGGTTGTAGGGAAAATATTGTCTTTAAATTAAATTTTGTTTTGCCATTAAACGATGGCGTGTCAATATGTATGGGTGTATAGGACGGGTTGTAAGTAGTGGGGTTTATATACGTGAACCTGTGGTGAAGAGATGGGATGGGCCATGCTACTCTGCCTCGTAAACATTCTGTTTCCACTAAGTTTCCATGCAAAATGCAACGCTTCTTTTTGCCCAAGTTCCCGCGGGAGAGAGGAAAAACTGGGATCAATATACAAGGTTCTACAATGATACTCTCTGGTATATATCGCTGAAAAATTTCAGTCGTCTCGGAGAAAATATTGGGGAAAAAGTCGCCATCCTTCAAACCTGGCTAGTAAATTGTACCAGACGTCCATAAAAGGTGGGCTCGATATTCCGGTACGGGCATCCAAGCTTATATAACATCATACAGCCCCATGCAACCTGCCATAGTGTTTGTGTGTGAGGTGTTTTTCATCTTGCTGTAGATATAAGTCACATTCTGCAGCAGCCGGCCTTTGTTTGCAAGTTTTCCAATATTCAGGTCCCTCTTGATTGATATTCCGTTAGCTTGATTTAATATCGTGATAATTTTTCATTTGTAAAAGTCGTCTCGGAAAACATTGTAATCTGAAGAACAAATAAGAAAACACCAACAATAACATGGTATATCATGTCATTTACTGTTGTATTAATTTTTAAAAACTCATTTCTAGTTTGTTCTGTTTTGGTTAATGAGGCGAGTTCAGGAAGGAAAGATGGCCGTCTGGCATTGAGTTAAACAAGCGATATTGACATGGTAACAGGTGGCGGTATGTGCTACACTGTCAGCGATCTTTAGTATCGCCGTTTAATGACTTTCCTAATCAACACAAGAATAGTCATGTGTTCCTGCAATTACCTTACCTCTAACATGTGTTGCTAATTGGACCACAACTTACCTGTACAGGTAACTGCATGATTACCTGCGTTTCTATCGAATGTAATTAGCTGCTGTTGTTGTCAATGGTAAAGTAATAAAGGCGGCTTACAGAAGTGATGAATTGACATGGGAAGTTATGGGTAATCGTATAGATTGAGGATCCTGTAACATGTCAAGTTGGTCCTATAATTATATATAGACAGGATACAGAGGCTGGAAGACTATAACAGATCACATGCTAACAACCTTCACACCAAACAACTCCGAATAAAAAAAATTAGGAAATTCTCTTACACATTATTGCAGTGGGAAGTTTTCTTCAACAGTCGGGGCTACAATTGTAAAGCAAAGTTCTCTAGAACCAATAGGGGTATAAATATAGCGTAAATGATCTAGATTATAAGTATTTTTAAAGAACCATAAGGGATAAATTTGAAGTCAGAAACTCCCAAGAATTATCTGGATAAAAATTGTCAGTTGACAATTTTCCCAAACAGGGCTGTAATGATCTTAGCAAGTTTTCTAGAATTGTCGGATCTATAATTGTCGGTTCTAGAATTGTCAGTTCTATAATGGTCGGTTCTAGAATTGTCGGTTCTATAATTATAGTTAAAGCTTAGAAGTGTGAACAAGCTGTAACTACGGTGAGACATTTCGTGGATTGGTCAGGAACCATACTTGTAGAGGAACATTCCCTGGATAAATTAGGACTATAATCGTAGTTACAAACTCTCTAGAATGTTCAGTGCTTTTATTGTGGTGGTAAAGTCATGTGGTCAGGACTATCATTTAATGGTAAAGTCATGTGGTCAGGACTATCATTTAATGGTAAAGTCATGTGGTCAGGACTATCATTTAATGGTAAAGTCATGTGGTCAGGACTATCATTTAATGGTAAAGTCATGTGGTCAGGACTATCATTTAATGGTAAAGTCATGTGGTCAGGACTATCATTTAATGGTAAAGTCATGTGGTCAGGACTATCATTTAATGGTAAAGTCATGTGGTCAGGACTATCATTTAATGGTAAAGTCATGTGGTCAGGACTATCATTTAATGGTAAAGTCATGTGGTCAGGACTATCATTTAATGGTAAAGTCATGTGGTCAGGACTATCATTTAATGGTAAAGTCTTTTGGACTTGGGTCAAAGTCCGAGCTGTAATTTGTAAACGTCAAATTTTCTAGTATTGTAGTCAAGATTATAATTGTAGTACAAGACTTATATTGGAAACTTTTCATTGTAACAATCAGCCATCCTGGAAAACTCTGTGATATAGAAGGTATTTGTCATGTATTGGGTGTGGTCAATTTTCATTTGAAAAAAAAAGTGAGCCAAAAAGTCCTGGATGAATAACATTGCTTACATTTTGAAAATTTGGTTTCAGAATAATACATGCCTTTTTCCATATCACACCCAGTATCAACCCGAGACTGCAAGGCCCGAGGGCTGATATTGGTCGAGGGTTGATACTGGGTGTGATATGGAAAAAGGCGTGTTTTATTCTGTTTATTTCATACTTACTAATAAAAACTACTATCTCATGATTTATTTTAATTTTTGAAATATTGAAAAACATTTTTTCTCCAAAAGTGGTGTGATATGGGTTTTGCGGGCTGATATGGGTTTTGGGGTGTGATACGGGGAGGGCTGATACAGGGTTTGGGTTGTGATACGGCGAGGGCTGATATGGGTAAGAGCAATTGTGTCGTATCGCATATACAAAAAACCCGTATTAGTAAGTATGTAAAAAATTATAGTAATCAATCAGTCAAGAATAGATAGAAACACAGGCAGCACTCCGCTTTATCACAGAGTCAAGGAACCGACAAATTTCAGAGCAGGAATTCATTATTTAAAAATAAAAGAATCAGAATTGTAAAGATTGTTATCATAATATTGGAAATGGTATCATATGTATGATGTGAGAAGGGGAAGAGAATTAATTGAATGTGCAGACTTGAGTAATTATAACAGTTGTCAACGCCAGTGGAGAACTTTGGGGGAGAAGTGTCTGCTGGTTACGGTATGCTCGGTAACTGTCAGGTGGCGGTGATGAGTTGAGGTGACAGTTGACGGCCGGGCCCGGGTGCTCGCGGCTGCCATTATAGTAATTGTGGGTAAATATTCCCCGTGGTGATCCGTCGATAATCACTCCATCACAAGATAATGCTTTTTAGGAGGAATCCCACCCATAAACGCTGCCACTCGCTTCCATGCGACATCCGCAGGTCACCATGTCATAGATACATAGCAAACAGTCGTGGAAAAACTGGTGGATTTCAGCGCATTAGGTGTAATAACATCTGTGAGGTCACTCGAGTGTAAGAAGAAGTATTATGGGATATCCGCCTGCGCCTACGGTTGTCAGTCATACATTTCCATTGGTGGTAATTGTCTCCCAAACACACAATCCACTTGATCCATCAGAACACATACTCATGATAACATACATTCTTCAGTTTTGCCAACATCTTTTCAATTCAACCTTTTACTTTCACTCTAGTTTGAAGAATGTGAAACAAACTGGAATAATTAGTGATGTTCAGACTGTTGGATCTTGTTGACAGCTAAGACGTAGATATTTAGTTATGCAGATACTGAATACCAGAAAGTTTTTGCCACATTTTAACTTTTGCCTTGTTTCACCCTTTGCAATGAGCATGAATTTACCATGACAGAAAATATTAATACACAATATACCATATATAGTAGTAGATGTGAAGGGCTATGTTTGACTGGGTGAAATTAATGCTAGGCGATGTGAAGGGCTATATTTGACTGGGTGAAATTTTCCCGGTGTACAGTAAGCTGTTTGATAATATTTCTCGTGAATCTACTCTAATGATACAGCCATGCAGCAAAAAGTTCAGCATTGCACATAAGATGATTGCTGTCTTTCCTAGTTGAATTTTAGCTCATCAGTAGCCTATTTTGTTAGCCTCTAACTGTAAGGTTGAATTTTAGCTCATCAGTAGCCTATTTTGTTGGCCATTAACTGTTAGGTTGAATTTTAGCTCATCAGTAGCCTATTTTGTTGGCCATTAACTGTTAGGTTGAATTTTAGCTCATCAGTAGCCTATTTTGTTGGCCATTAACTGTTAGGTTGAATTTTAGCTCATCAGTAGCCTATTTTGTTGGCCATTAACTGTTAGGTTGAATTTTAGCTCATCAGTAGCCTATTTTGTTGGCCATTAACTGTTAGGTTGAATTTTAGCTCATCAGTAGCCTATTTTGTTGGCCATTAACTGTTAGGTTGAATTTTAGCTCATCAGTAGCCTATTTTGTTGGCCATTAACTGTTAGGTTGAATTTTAGCTCATCAGTAGCCTATTTTGTTGGCCATTAACTGTTAGGTTGAATTTTAGCTCATCAGTAGCCTATTTTGTTGGCCATTAACTGTTAGGTTGAATTTTAGCTCATCAGTAGCCTATTTTGTTGGCCATTAACTGTTAGGTTGAATTTTAGCTCATCAGTAGCCTATTTTGTTGGCCATTAACTGTTAGGTTGAATTTTAGCTCATCAGTAGCCTATTTTGTTGGCCATTAACTGTTAGGTTGAATTTTAGCTCATCAGTAGCCTATTTTGTTGGCCATTAACTGTTAGGTTGAATTTTAGCTCATCAGTAGCCTATTTTGTTGGCCATTAACTGTTAGGTTGAATTTTAGCTCATCAGTAGCCTATTTTATTAGCTACTACTGTTAGGTTGAATTTTAGCTCATCAGTAGCCTATTATGTTTGCCACTACTGTTAGGTTGAATTTTACCTCATCAGTAGCATATTTTGTTGGCCACTAACTGTTAGGTTGAATTTTGCCTCATCAGTAGCCTATTTTGTTTGCCACTACTGTTAGGTTGAATTTTACCTCATCAGTAGCCTGTTTTGTTTTCCACTACTGTTAGGTTGAATTTTACCTCATCAGTAGCATATTTTGTTGGCCACTAACTGTTAGGTTGAATTTTACCTCATCAGTAGCCTGTTTTGTTTTCCACTACTGTTAGGTTGTTAAGGTAAGGGAAGGTTATATATGACTTTGATGTAACATGTTGAAATATTGAATTGTATCTCAAAAAATAATTTCAAGATTGAAAGTGACAGATAAAATATTTGGTTAAATACTGAATTCTGGGTTCCAGATTCCCGAAATTGAAAATATAGTAGGATATACTAGTGATACAGTAGGATATACTAGGGATATAGTAGGATATACTAGGGATATAGTAGGATATACTAGGGATAATAGGATATACTAGGGATATACTAGGGATATAGTAGGATATACTAGGGATATAATAGAATATACTAGGGATATAATAGAATATACTAGGGATATAGTAGGATATACTAGGGATATATTAGGGTATACTAGGGATATAGTAGGATATACTAGGGATATAGTAGGATATACTAGGGATATACTAGGGATGTAATAGAATATACTAGGGATATAGTAGGATATACTAGGGATATAGTAGGATATACTAGGGATATAATAGGATATACTAGGGATATAGAAGGATATACTAGAGATATAGTAGGATAGACTAGGGATATAATAGGATATACTGGGGATACAGTAGGATATACTAGGGATATAGTAGGATATACTAGGGATATAGTAGAATATAAAAGGGATATAGTAGGATATACTAGGGATATAATAGGATATACTAGGGATATAGTAGAATATACTAGGGATATACTAGGGATATACTAGGATATACTAGGGATATACTAGGATATACTGATATAGTAGGATATACTAGGGATATAGTAGGATAAACTAAGGATATACTAGGGATATACTAGGATATACTAGGGATATAGTAGGATATAGTAGGATATACTAGGGATAAAGTAGGATATACAAGGGATATAGTAGGGATATACTAGGGATATGGTAGGATAACTATTGTAACGACAGGTATGTTAAAATCTAAGTTAATTCTAAATCTATCTGCCAGTTTTGGTTTCTGTTTTATGGTTATGAGGTGACCAGGATCTATTTTGTTTTAGAGTGATGACAGTTTACGTTGACATGGTGGAGTTTAAGGTATAAAGTGTATTGCTGCGGTCTGTAGGTGTGAACACCGACAGAAGTTTTTAACTGTTTACACCTTTGATGGTGAAGATCAATACGATGTTGACAACTAGATTCTGTATTTTACTTTTCAGAAGTTTATTAGCTGGGATGTCAGATTTAACTTTGTCAGAACCAACACATTATATCACTTCTGTGTATTAGGGAAATTTGGCAGCAAAGTAAAATTTAGAATGCTCTGTTTTTAAAAATGAAGAAATTAGGTGTGGAGAATGACTCAGCTGTATTAAGTCTAGTGAAGAAAGACACATCTAAAACATTTAACTTGGATTTAGCTCCTGACAGGCCTGTACCATAGGGAAAGCTTCTGGTACATTTACCATGCAAAAAGATCCATCTTCACTGTGGTACAACTCCCCATATCTTCACTGTGGTACAACTCCAGATATCTTCACGGTGATACAACTCTCCATATCTTCACTGTGGTACAACTCCCCATATCTTCACTATGGTACAACTCCCAATATCTTCACTGTGATACAACTCCCCAATATCTTCACTGTGGTACAACTCCCCAATATCTTCACTATGGTACAACTCCAGATATCTTCACTGTGGTACAACTCCCAATATCTTCACTGTGGTACAACTCCCCATATCTTCACTGTGGTACAACTTCCCATATCTTCACTGTGATACAACTCTCCATATCTTCACTGTGGTACAACTCCCCATATCTTCACTGTGGTACAACTCCCCATATCTTCACTGTGGTACAACTCCCCATATCTTCACTGTGGTACAACTCCCCATATCTTCACTGTGGTACAACTCCCCATATCTTCACTGTGGTACAACTCCCCATATCTTCACTGTGGTACAACTCCCCATATCTTCACTGTGGTACAACTCCCCATATCTTCACTGTGGTACAACTCCCCATATCTTCACTGTGGTACAACTCCCCATATCTTCACTGTGGTACAACTCCCCATATCTTCACTGTGGTACAACTCCCCATATCTTCACTGTGGTACAACTCCCCATATCTTCACTGTGGTACAACTCCCCATATCTTCACTGTGGTACAACTCCCCATATCTTCACTGTGGTACAACTCCCCATATCTTCACTGTGGTACAACTCCCCATATCTTCACTGTGGTACAACTCCCCATATCTTCACTGTGGTACAACTCCCCATATCTTCACTGTGGTACAACTCCCCATATCTTCACTGTGGTACAACTCCCCATATCTTCACTGTGGTACAACTCCCCATATCTTCACTGTGGTACAACTCCCCATATCTTCACTGTGGTACAACTCCCCATATCTTCACTGTGGTACAACTCCCCATATCTTCACTGTGGTACAACTCCCCATATCTTCACTGTGGTACAACTCCCCATATCTTCACTGTGGTACAACTCCCCATATCTTCACTGTGGTACAACTCCCCATATCTTCACTGTGGTACAACTCCCCATATCTTCACTGTGGTACAACCCCCCATATCTTCACTGTGGTACAACTCCCCATATCTTCACTGTGGTACAATTCCACATATCTTCACTGTGGTACAACTCCAGATATCTTCACTGTGGTACAACCCCCCATATCTTCACTGTGGTACAACTCCCCATATCTTCACTGTGGTACAACTCCAGATATCTTCACTGTGGTACAATTCCCCATATCTTCACTGTGGTACAATTCCTTATATCTTCACTATGGTAAAACTCCCAATATCTTCACTATGGTACAACTCCCCATATCTTCACTGTGGTACAACTCCCAATATCTTCACTGTGGGTACAATTCCACATATCTTCACTGTGGTACAACTCCAGATATCTTCACTGTGGTACAACCCCCCATATCTTCACTGTGGTACAACTCCCCATATCTTCACTGTGGTACAACTCCAGATATCTTCACTGTGGTACAATTCCCCATATCTTCACTGTGGTACAATTCCTTATATCTTCACTATGGTAAAACTCCCAATATCTTCACTATGGTACAACTCCCCATATCTTCACTGTGGTACAACTCCCAATATCTTCACTGTGGGTACAATTCCACATATCTTCACTGTGGTACAACTCCAGATATCTTCACTGTGGTACAACTCCCAATATCTTCACTGTGGGTACAATTCCACTTATCTTCACTGTGGTACAACTCCAGATATCTTCACTGTGGTACAACTCCCCATATCTTCACTATGGTACAACTCCTGATATCTTCACTGTGGTACAACTCCCAATATCTTCACTGTGGTTCAACTCCAGATATCTTCACTGTGGTACAACTCCCAATATCTTCACTGTGGTACAACTCCAGATATCTTCACTGTGGTACAACTCCCCATCCTAGCTTCCCATCTTCACCAATTGTTACGAAGCCTGATATCTTCAATGTTGATGTAGTACCGAAATTCCTTCTCCAAGGATTTAGCTCCTAATATAGAAAGTGCAGCCAAGAA
Organism: Mizuhopecten yessoensis; assembly: GCF_002113885.1. NCBI lineage: Eukaryota > Metazoa > Mollusca > Bivalvia > Pectinida > Pectinidae > Mizuhopecten > Mizuhopecten yessoensis. The sequence continues at coordinate 482,899 of NW_018404042.1, forward strand.
GTGGAAATTAGCACAAATAAATACAAATTTCTAACTTGACAGCAAAAAATCAATGATACCACCTACTGCCTAATCTCAATCATTCTGACACTTGGTTTTGTACTGTGTACTGGGATACTGGAAGCTGTTAACACTGTCAGGATGTGTCATGATTACATTGGGATGGCATTTGAAGGACGCTCTCCCATCTTGGAGTGGGTGTACAGAGGGTGTAATGTTTTATAGTCACAGAGCCGAGGTGCAGTACATTCTGGGTTGAGGCCTGCTGTGGTGAGACCCACCATCCTGATCAGAGATTCTCTTCTGTACATTCTGGGTAGAGACCTGCTGTGGTGTGACCCACCATCCTGATGAGAGATTCTCTGTACTGTACATTCTTGGTTGAGGCCTGCTGTGTGAGACCCACCATCCTGATGGGAGATTCTCAGTGCTGTACATTCCGGGTTGAGGCCTGCTGTGTGAGACCCACCATCCTGATGGGAGATTCTCAGTGCTGTACATTCCGGGTTGAGGCCTGCTGTGGTGAGACCCACCATCCTGATCAGAGATTCTCTACTGTACATTCTGGGTCGAGACCTGCTGTGATGAGACCCACCATCCTGATGAGAGATTCTCTGTACTGTACATTCCTGGTTGAGGCCTGCTGTGATGAGACCCACCATCCTGATCAGAGATTCTCTACTGTACATTCTGGGTAGAGACCTGCTGTGGTGTGACCCACCATCCTGATGAGAGATTCTCAGTGCTGTACATTCTGGGTTGAAGCCTGCTGTGGTGAGAACCACCATCCTGATGATAGATTCTCAGTGCTGTACATTCTGGGTCGAGGCCTGCTGTGGTGTGACCCACCATCCTGATGAGAGATTCTCAGTGCTGTTCATTCTGGGTCGAGGCCTGCTATGGTGAGACCCACCATCCTGACGAGAGATTCTCAGTGCTGTTCATTCTGGGTCGAGGCCTGCTGTGGTGAGACCCACCATCCTGATGAGAGATTCTCAGTGCTGTACATTCTGGGTCGCGTCCTGCTGTGGTGTGACCAGCCATCCTGAAGAGAGATTCTCAGTGCTGTACATTCTGGGTCGAGGCCTGCTGTGCCGAGACCCACCATCCTGATGAGAGATTCTCTGTGCTGTACATTCTGGGTCAAGGCCTGCTGTGGTGAGAACCACCATCCTGATGAGAGATTCTCTACTGTACATTCTGGGTTGAGGCCTGCTGTGTGAGACCCACCATCCTGATGAGAGATTCTCTGTGCTGTACATTCTGGGTCGAGGCCTGCTGTGGTGAGAACCACCATCCTGATGACAGATTCTCTACTGTACATTCTGGGTTGAGGCCTGCTGTGGTGAGACCCACCATCCTGATAAGAGATTCTCTACTGTACATTCTGAGTCGAGGCCTGCTGTGGTGAGCCCCACCATCCTGATGACAGATTCTCTGTGCTGTACATTCTGGGTTGAGGCCTGCTGTGGTGAGCCCCACCATCCTGATGAGAGATTCTCTGTGCTGTACATTCTGGGTTGAGGCCTGCTGTGTGAGACCCACCATCCTGATGAGAGATTCTCTGTGCTGTACATTCTGGGTCGAGGCCTGCTGTGGTGAGACCCACCATCCTGATGAGAGATTCTCAGTGCTGTACATTCTGGGTCGCGTCCTGCTGTGGTGTGACCAGCCATCCTGAAGAGAGATTCTCAGTGCTGTACATTCTGGGTCGAGGCCTGCTGTGCCGAGACCCACCATCCTGATGAGAGATTCTCTGTGCTGTACATTCTGGGTCAAGGCCTGCTGTGGTGAGAACCACCATCCTGATGAGAGATTCTCTACTGTACATTCTGGGTTGAGGCCTGCTGTGCGAGACCCACCATCCTGATGAGAGATTCTCTGTGCTGTACATTCTGGGTCAAGGCCTGCTGTGGTGAGAACCACCATCCTGATGAGAGATTCTCTACTGTACATTCTGGGTTGAGGCCTGCTGTGTGAGACCCACCATCCTGATGAGAGATTCTCTGTGCTGTACATTCTGGGTCGAGGCCTGCTGTGGTGAGAACCACCATCCTGATGACAGATTCTCTACTGTACATTCTGGGTTGAGGCCTGCTGTGGTGAGACCCACCATCCTGATAAGAGATTCTCTACTGTACATTCTGAGTCGAGGCCTGCTGTGGTGAGCCCCACCATCCTGATGACAGATTCTCTGTGCTGTACATTCTGGGTTGAGGCCTGCTGTGGTGAGCCCCACCATCCTGATGAGAGATTCTCTGTGCTGTACATTCTGGGTTGAGGCCTGCTGTGTGAGACCCACCATCCTGATGAGAGATTCTCTGTGCTGTACATTCTGGGTCGAGGCCTGCTATGGTGAGACCCACCATCCTGATGACAGATTCTCAGTGCTGTACATTCAGGGTCGAGGCCTGCTGTGGTGTGACCATCCATCCTGATGAGAGATTCTCAGTGCTGTACATTCTGGGTCAAGGCCTGCTGTGGTGTGACCCACCATCCTAATGAGAGATTCTCTGTGCTGTACATTCTGGGTCGAGGCCTGCTGTGGTGAGACCCACCATCCTGATGACAGATTCTCAGTGCTGTACATTCTGGGTCGAGGCCTGCTGTAGTGAGCCCCACCATCCTGATGACAGATTCTCTACTGTACATTCTGGGTTGAGGCCTGCTGTGGTGAGCCCCACCATCCTGATAAGAGATTCTCTACTGTACATTCTGGGTCGAGGCCTGCTGTGATGAGACCCACCATCCTGATCAGAGATTCTCTACTGTACATTCTGGGTCGAGACCTGCTGTGATGAGACCCACCATCCTGATGAGAGATTCTCAGTGCTGTCCATTCTGGGTCGAGGCCTGCTGTGATGAGACCCACCATCCTGATGAGAGATTCTCAGTGCTGTCCATTCTGGGTCGAGGCCTGCTGTGATGAGACCCACCATCCTGATGACAGATTCTCTGTGCTGTACATTCTGGGTTGAGGCCTGCTGTTGTGAGCCCCACCATCCTGATGAGAGAGTCTCTGTGCTGTACATTCTGGGTTGAGGCCTGCTGTGTGAGACCCACCATCCTGATGAGAGATCCTCTGTGCGGTACATTCTGGGTCGAGGCCTGCTATGGTGAGCCCCACCATCCTGATGACAGATTCTCAGTGCTGTACATTCTGGGTCGAGGCCTGCTGTGGTGAGCCCCACCATCCTGATGAGAGATTCTCTGTGCTGATAGAAGTACAGGAGAATAACAGTCCTGAGAAATCAAATGTCCTGATAGAATGCGTCATCTTAGGAGAACTTTCTTGAGAGATGCATCACCCTTGGTGTCGCAAAATTCTCATGTTGAGATAAGATACTATCACGATTCTATTATATTGAAAGACATTTAAACTTTAGAAATGTTTTATTAAGAGATCCATTTCCTTCGGAGGCATTCACTTTTGAGATATGAAATGTAAAGAGATTTTTGACTTTTTTTCTGTGGAAGTATTTGACGGAGAGTTATCGGAAGAAATGACTGTCAGGGGTTAAGATTGGCTGGTTTGCTTAAAAAACATCTCTTCACAAACTGTTAGGCATATTTTAACCGTAATCTGATGACAGCATCATAAAGCCCAAGAAAATCTAAATTAAACATTCCTGGGGCCATCCGGGATAACTGCTGGGCTGATTTCAATATGATTTCAACAATATAGGCTATGGTGAGCGATTCAAGGCATTGTGGTCTCCTGTATTAATGTTCTATTGTAACAAATAGTTCAGAAAATGCGCGGGGGGGGGGGGGGGGGGGAATAATACAGATGAGGACTTGAACAGAAGCAATATGAAAATAAGTGGTACCACCGATGAAACCATTTCAAAATCAAAGATTATTTTTATATTTTAATTATGTTTATAATGAAACCCATAACACTCGGAAAGGCTTCAGTGCTCGTAAAACAACTTTTCCCAGGGAGCACACAATTAATAAGCAAGAATTCTCAATTTATGTGTTTGAAATAAGGAATTCTCAATAAGTGCGTTTTAAATGAAATAGAATTCACAATAAGCTCATTGTAACATAGTCAGGAATCACACGACTCGCGTTTATGGAAACACTGTCTTCAAGGACGACATTTCATGGTGAGATGAGCAATCGTGAGAATTCCATTTTCTTGAGACAAATATAAGCAGCAGGGGAAAAAAAAAAAAAAATCAAATATTTCACAATAAGCATATTTGTAATTTGAAAGGTTTTTCCTGTATTCATCAATCAAGTTCTGGATGGTGTTTAAGAGGTTAGGGCTAACCCCCCTTGTTTTCCTTATTGTAATGGATGTAGTGGTGTTGACCTCCACAATTAAGCAAAGCCGTACAGGAGACGACTGATATATTTGGATACACTTAAACTTGCCTGAGAACATGTACCCAGAGACTGAAACTCTAGGGGTCTAAATTCTATGTGCTAAATCAAGCGTAATCTCTGGCGATTAGCATGTCACACGACAATACCATGGCGTGTGACTCGCCGTGACATGTCCGCGTGACAAGGACATCAAAAAGTGCCTGCATCCACTCCCCCACGGTTTGCTTTTTCTAGGCTTTCGTTGGCGTGTGCTCCAAACAAAGGGATTGTAGCCACGTTACACGATGCCATCTCAGTCGCTCCATCATAGTTACGTCTCACCGGTGGACCGTGGTCGCTCATAGCTGTACAGGCGTGACATTGCATTACAATAGACTTTCAATAAAAAAAGAAATTGGAAATTGATTAGATGACATTGAAATTTGTAATGTTGCTTTCATCATCAGATGATTATTTATTGAAATATACAAAGTTTTTTGCATACAGATGATGGTTTAACGGGCAGTTTATAACCGAGAATTTGGGTGTGTGGTGTATAAGTGTATCTAGCTGTATGGACATCAAGGCCCATAGGGACAGCAGTGGTATTGATTTAATGAGAGCCTACAATTCCTGGCTTAGCTCTGTAGAACTGTATCATCTGTTTAATGAGTGACAAGTACTCGCTGATTGTGGTAATATTTACAGGTCAGGTTACGTGTTAAAGCTTCAGCTTATCTGGGCAAACATGCGTGCATAGATGTGGTTATACGCTTACTGTCTTAATGGTGTCCTATGGTAATTTAGTTACTCCGACAAAGTTAATGGGGTTCTATGGTAACTAAGTTACTCCGACAAAGTTAATGGGGTTCTATGCTTACTAAGTAAGTGGAGTTATTTGCTGCTTAATGGGGATAAGTGCTCACCAAATTATTGGTGTTACATGCTTAATAAGGTAATGAGGTTATATTCTTACTAAGGATAAACACCTAGTAATGTGGTTATGTGGTTACTAAATTCATTGGGTTGTTTGTTTACTTAGTTAATGGAATGAAACACTAAATTAATGGGATTAAACACAAGTTATCTACTTACTTAGTTATTTTGGGTTAACAATAAGTTAATGGGTTTTGATGCTTACCAAGATAATGAGAATATATATGTAATCACATAATGGGATTATAAGTTTAATAAGGTAATGAAGTTCACCCTTTATTAAGGTAATTTATTAAAGTAATGGGTTATATACTAACTAAGTTAACAGAGTTATATTCTTGCTTTCAATATTGCAGTGAGGCATTACTGCCTGCACCAATAGCAGATGGAAACTGCTGGCAGCAAGCTCAGAGCTTCCTATACAAAGATATGTGTCAGCGCTGACTTATTAGGTAATAGTTTTATAATGTGATATTGTCCCTGGCTTCATTGATATACAATGTTGATATTATCACACAGCTGCTACTAAATTTTTAATTATTTCCTAAATAGAATGGGAAGGAAAGAAAAATTCTCGTTAGGTATACAATAACTTACTTAGATGACATGACGGTAATGTCTGCAGTCAATGATCTTGTACTGTATTTATCAGTAATCAGCTCATTCTTTGTGATAGATTTTTAATATGTTTAACACATTCACCCCTGAAGGCGCATTTTAACTCTTCCAATTTCAAGGTTAGAATAGTTCATTATGAAGTTTCAGGGGTGAATGAGTTAAAAAATTGAGTTTTTCCTTACTTCCATGACCACAACAATTTTTTGTCACTTATCGTTTGTTCTTTTTTAACATTCAGGATTTGGTTTGTGGTTTGGTTTGGTTTGTCAGGTGTTTGATGACCTATTAACAGCTATGTTCATTTAAGGACGAGTCAGGTTTTGGTGGTGGAGGTAAACCGGAGTACCCGTAGAAAAAAGAACAACAACCTGCGTCAAATACCTGCCGACTGTTCCATGTAGGTCTCCAACCCGCGACCCACTGGTGGACGGCTAGTGATTGTAGATGGTCAGACGGCTTAACCACTCAGCCACCGTTCCCCCCTGGGGATCGAGAAAAAATGAAACCTTAACGGAATTTGAACATAAGTGTTATACAGTAGGTCAGATCTGCCCAATGACATTGCCCTTGGGCTTGGTTATCACAGGTATAGTAACTATGGTAACTAAGGTCGTGGAATATGACCTCTGTTAGTTTACTCATTCACCCCTGAAGACACATTCTGTTAGTTAACACTCATTCACCCCTGAAGACAAATTTAAACTCTTCCAATTCAAAGGTTGGAATAGTTCATTATGAAATTTCAGGGGTGAATGAGTTAAATGTCTCCCTACTCTTGGGTGTTAAAGTCACCAGATTACCTCCCCTTTCTGCTGACTCCTGCGAAGTATTCTGTATACTATGTACATCTCCTGGGGCGCTACAAAGATGACAGACATTTGTATATAGGTGTGTTTTACTCATAAGGGTACTTAAAACTGAGAAGTACCGGTAGCTGATTGAGTTAACCTTTCTGGCAGTGCGAGCCGAACCAACAGTAATTATCGCCATATTTCTTCATCAGGAATCGTGTAGGAGAAAATATTATTTTTCATAATAAAAAAGTGCTGGTTGCCTCATTTCATATAGCTATTGATTTTGGCAGGAAGAATGATCGTTACCCAAATGCTGTTAAAAAGTGTCAAAGCTGTAAAGTGGAATTGATTATCAATGGACCAGAAAGTGGAAATAGAAAGTATTAGGTGGTGGCAACAAAGGATATATAGTTGAACTGACTATTGATGGTTTTCAAGCTGGTATTGACTTTTGATGGAAGTCATGCTACAAACAGAGCCAGTTTGGTGAGTGTCAAAGATAGAAATGAAAGTGAAAGTTAAAATGTATTATTAATACTTGTATTATAGACGGTTGGCCGAAAGCGTCATTACAGGACTACAATGAAATATGACTGCCACGGTAATAGGTTCCCTATATCAAAACCATTGTAATTCAATGATTACAAGGTAAGTAGCCGGTCGCTTATATTACAACCATTATAATCTGATAATGGTGTAATTTTAGAAATGAAAATTTTACAGAAATGAGTTGTGAAACATGGGTACAAGGTCAAGGTAATGCTGAGATATTGAAATAGCAGACAACAAGTCTGTAATGATTGGTTAATTCAAGGTCAAGGTCACAGAAGTGGATTAAGTTTAAATCTGTCGTGACGCGTACTTGGCCTTGACTCTCTTCACATAGAAGGTTACAGTGTGAAAGTCTTTGACACTCTGTGCCGTTGTGCTGTTATGCCTGATCATTAAAATCGACACTTTTATTCCAAGTCCGGATCAACGATTGTAACACCTGATTTAAATCCTATCATGAGGGTGACCTTGAGTTGTCAAAGATCCATTACCGCTTTTGTTTTGTTGGCATTTGTGCTTAAATCAGATCATAGACGAAATTTTGAGCTTTACTGCCCCCTTACATATATATACTGTTCTTTTCTGGTCATAACCGTCATGTGAACCTGGGCTTGTCGTGTCCTCTCGTAATGGCCGAGCTGAGACCAAGATTTTGACATTGTCGCGCCAGATTTATAGCCCTTTAATAAGACGTAATAAAATTGTTGTGATCAGCACAATGATGGAGTTTCTGCTCAAATCAAATTAAACCTACCTAGCTAAAACCCGACGGGACTCGTCCTACGGAAATTTGGGGAAGTGACAACGTAGTGGAGATTGAAAATTTGAGTTTAATCCAGACAAATGATCTGTCCAATATGTCTGAAGGCCTGGTCACTGTTCTCAGATCAATTTATCAATGTATTATAGGAATGGGAAAAAGATTGATTTTGGAGGCGGTGGTGGTGGTCGTGGGTGAATGAGGTTTAAGTAAGGGAAGGACAACGCAAGAAAGATTTTGTAATCTCGGCCCAAATATTTCTCTAAAAAATGAAATATTTTGCAAAAAGTTCATCGGTTTCAAAATTCAAGACATTGGTATTATCCTTTCTCTCATAATAATTTAATTTTTGCTTTATCGCTTATAAAAAAAAGATAAACCTTGTTAAGTTCTGTAATATATCTAGATTTTGTTCCAAGTATTCAAACAACAAAAGGGCCTGGATTTGTCTAAAAGATACAGAAAATTTGGTTCAAATAGGACCTGGATTTGTTTAAAAGATACAGAAATTTTTTGTTCAAATAGGACCTAGATTTGTTTAAAAGATTCAGAAAAATTGGTTCAAATAGGACCTGGATTTGTCTAAAAGATTCAGAAAAATTGATTGTGTATCTTGCATTTTCTTATTATCTCTGTCTCAATAAAGTTGGCGTTGTGTACGTGTTGCAGGTCAGTCTGTCCATCCTCCCATATATCTAAAAAAAACAAAAAACTTTTTTGCAGATTTAATTTTTAAACTTTTTCCACATAAGTCACTCCCAGTGCAGAAAGTCTTTTTGATGCCTTGTAAGTGTCTGAATTCAAGAAATTTCCAGTTGTCAAGGAAACGCTAACTGTTGGATAAGTAAGCGGTCTATTTATGTTAATTGACCCATATATATACACTTATCCTATGATCATCCAACTTATTCCATGCCTAGCTGTAAAAAAGGAAAAATAAATGCAACTTTTAACACAATGCATGACGTCATCGAATGTTTTCAATAGAGTTTTGAGGTAAAGACCTAATGACTCAGAGTTTGGAGAAAGTGGTCTTTGGTTTTCAATTTTGAGGGAGTGACCTTTTTTTTACCCCCCTACGGAATATGTGTGGCTCCCCATGTTACGGTAATGACGTAGTGACCTGGCGGTATTCCTGAATGATTACGGGAGTCTCATAACTACAGGACAGAGAGTGTATAGACGTTATTTTATTTCCCATTTTGAAACAATGTATGGATTAATTTGTTACAAAGTACGTGTCGTCATACAGATGTACTTTGCCGGCCACACCAGGGTAGCTCGAGTAGGCCTCGCCAGGGACAAGTGTCAATCCACTGCTAAGCTCCTATCTATCTCAAGCTAACGTCAAGCAATTTGTGTAATTATCCGAGGGGGAAAAAGTCCATTTATTTAGCCTCAATGATTAGGATGTGGGGTTTTGCACACACATATAACAGCTTTGTGTTGTCGAGAAAATGCATATTTCAAGATTATTCTTGACTCAAGCGTTTTAAGTAAATTCTGAGCTGTCAGGAGTTGAAAGAGGATAGCAGTTTATTGGGTATTTGTGGAAAATTAATTTGTTTGAAGTCTACTGATACAGTTGTGAAGAAAATTGCATTTAGGAAAATGTTACGATATGACATAAATTGGAAAATATCATAATTGGATATCATAGATCTGAAAAAGAGTTTTCAGATTTGTAAATGGTTTTCAGATTGAAAGTTGAAAATAATAAAAAGTTAATATTACAATCTGCAGATGTATTTTACAAGATGTTGCTGAGATAGAATTCCGTTTTTGTTTCGATAATATTGTTTGAATATAGATGATTCTAAAAACTAGGGGGGAAAAACATCCCTTTTATCCAAAATATCTATTTCAGATTAAATGGCTTTAAAACAACTACACATATTTTATGAAATAAATGACAATGAGATTTCTAGTGTGGTAGGTAATACCCCACCTGTGTATTCGCCTCAGCCGCCTAACGGGGTGTGTTTTAATGGGAACAGGATGGAATATGGCAGATACGTAGAATAAGATTATGTAACGGAAAGAAAGTGAATATGACATATTGATGTTGTTGAGTGGTGGAGCTGACTGGGATTGAAAAACTTGGACAGTCATAAAATACAGAAAATTATATTGGTGGGGAAAAGAAAAACCCTGGATGCCTTCGAAATTGTCTCGGTGATATGAAGATAATAATACCCATGATGTTAAGATAAGTAATAAGGATGTAGAAAATAAGACAAAGTGTACATATGGAATGCTTTCCGACATAAAGGATGCAAGTCAGTGTTGTTTTTGTGATATGAAGCAGTGTTATTGACTCCAGAGATGCTCGGGTGATTTATGGAAAGCAATGTTTATCTGATTTTTAATGGCTTTGGGAAGGCAACGGGTTTAGTTGCAAACCTATGTCAGTTTTAAATTGATTTTAAGTCCAAAGGTCTCTTTAGAACAATACCAGTAGTCACACGGAATGGTATTAATCTTGTGCTCTCAACCTTACACGAAGTTTTGCTGATAGGCCGCTGATAATGGTTTGATATTTCCGCGATAAAGTTTGCAGTATTTACAGCTGACAAGAGATGCTCCGACGCAAATAATAGTTGTACATTAATATTTCGTACAAGTCAAAGATAATGTAGTGCATTTATATTTTACACAAGTCAGAAGATAAAATTTACAATAAAATTTCCTTGATCAGTTGTAAATGAAATTGATAGTTATTACCTCCCTTGCTCGAACTCTCCTCCCATGGGTTTCCAATAACACGATAGCGTGTGGCTGGCAACATCTGCAAATTTAAGCGTGAATGGAGAAACCTGTAAACAACAGGCTGGTTTTGGACTAACAGTAGATGTGTAGGGTGGAAATAAATAAGTCTTGTGTTTAACTCATTAACCCCTGAAATTTCATAATGAACTATTCCAACCTTTGAATTGGAAGAATTCAAATGTGTCTTTAGGGGTGAATGAGTTAAGTAATAGTTTAGTTTGGTTTGTTTGTGTTTTACCTAGATTAATGAAAGATCAAAGTACGTTCAGTCAAATTTGCAATCCCTGCATCGGAGAGTGGTGTGGTGAGTTATGCAGATGATGGTTTCATCCACCTGTGCTAGGTTGTCTCCCCTTTAATCGTAGTTGCTGTTACCACAATGCCTTTTGATGGAGGTGAAGGTCAGGCGAAACCAATACCATAGCCTCTATGATAAGATCTCATTATAATGTGCAAATGAAGCGAGGGGAAAAATGAAGATATTTTGTAACAAATTAGAATGAGCACATGTTTTTAATTATGTGATCTGCCAAATGGAAAACATAATGAAATATTCATCAGCACAGTAATAACCTTGTCAACACATGATAACCAGGTGATGTCCCCAGGGCTGGTGGTGGGTTCTTCATCCCTAACCAGCCTTGTGGCCTGGTCAACATCAAAGCTACTCAAGGCCCGTTATTGTTTCAGGTAGGGTGTAGCCGAAATTGGGTATATTTTTGTATTGTTTTAATTTCGCGTAGTGCAGCAAAGCTGATCACATGAATAAAATTTGATTATATTTCTGAAAGTCAGTGTTGTATTCAATTAAGGGTGACGTTTGAAAAACATCTGTTGTTTCGTAAACTGTAATTCTGTCTGTGCCCTAGTTAGGTCATATAGAATATATAGGAAGACAACATTGGATCCCAATTTGCAATATCCACAAGCTAATTGACACCACAGAATTTAGCTTTTAAAGTGAACTTTTGTAATGGATATTTCCAAATGAACAGTTGCAGGTGCTGTTTAAAGTTTTCTATTGGTCTCTTGGGATTGGCTAGTCCTTTGTCTCCTTATTTGGTAATGACGACCTGCCTTTGTCTCCTTATTTGGTAATGACGACCTGTATATGTAGCAAATGTCAAGGGCAATTTCTGTACTTTTTCAGAAAAAAACTTATTTTGCACATGTCGGAACATGTAAATATGTGAAAGCTTAATCTGAATATTTGATGCACTATATCGTCATTGTGGATGGTCCAAAGTAAGTAATTCCATCTAGAAATGCCTTTAACACGTAACCAGTAGATTTGACAAGACAAAGCCGGTATATTTAACAAAAAGAGACGCCCGCACGTTTAAAGTCCTCCCCGGGGAAACATAATCAAACGGATATCTGGGTTCACAGGTTGGAAATCCCACTTTAGTTGCAAACATGGCCGAAAGTTCATAATTACTTGGCAAATCAGAAAAGACCTAATGAAAGTTGATATCCGCTTCATCGGGTTTAAACCCCCTATTATTTTCAAATACTGTTGGGGTCATGCGGCACATACTTGTCCAATTAAACCAATTATGACTCTTGGTATAGATGTAATGAAGGTTTATGTAGAAAGCATTAAACCCATAATTCTGTGTTAGTAATAACGGCTGGTAAAGCGATAAAAGCATTTGATTCTTGAAAACTATAGGATAAATATCAATACGGATTGTCAAATTTTATTGAGATAAACAGAAAAGTTAAAAACAAAGAAATAATATAATTATGCACATACCCAGCTCTGCTTCATGTTTTGTCACCCAAGTTCATCGCAAATGTAAATTAAAATCAAGATTCCAAAAATATTTAATTGTGTGTTTTAAAACAGTACAGCTATTCTTACGAAGAATCGTCAGTAATAGAGTTCCTTACATTTTCTAAGGTTTGTTTGTCCAGAATTTTGACGTCATTTCACTTTCTGAAGAACACCCTGAATGTTATTTGTAAGTAGTTTTTTCCTTATCTAGACATGTGTGTTATCATGGACCTCATATACATATTAAAAAAAATGTATTTCTCAGAAATCTTGACCACATCTTCTTGTTTTGTGAAAGTTCATATAAAGACTAATTCTGTTCTCTATCATCATGAGACGGTGAATTACAATATATCAGTGATTTTCTCACGAGCCTGCATGTGTCTAACAAACTTTGGAAATATCAAACACAAATCTCCTTTTGTAGGGAAAAAACCCATGGTAAATTTGAGAAGAAACATATGAAAATCTTAACGGGGAGATGCCATTATAATGAGTTCAAATTAATTGTTAAAATTTGCTAATGACATATATACTTTTTAGAAGAACCTGATGAAGAGATGAACTCACGGAGCTTAGGTAGGTAATTAAAGGAAGTGGGAAATTAAGGATAGGACATATCCGTCACCGCCTCACCTCTCTACAAACGGTTTTACTGCCAGAGTGAATTTTATCTATGTCTTTTGTTTTTTTAGCTTAATGAGTTCAATGGGAATCAGGATAATCTGAAGAAATCTTCATTTAAGTTGCTATCTTCCGTGTTTTACAGCTCTGCTATTGAGACTGGAGGCGGGCACCACTACAAGCCTGAAATTGATGGTAGTTTAGTTTCTACTTCAGGTGCGGGATTGTAGTTATTTTATAACTTTAAAGTTAATGACTCAATACATGGGAAAATGGTAGTGAAATGGGGACAGGTGCGAGGTCACACGTAAAGGTCACATACACGTTACACTATCAAGTACCCTGTCATCAACACTGCACTATTACCATCCAATCAAATTCCTTGTTGCACTTTTAAAATGGAGGTACTCTAATCATCCAATCAAAAGCCTTCTTTTTAATTTGTCTGGATTTCTACTGCTAATAAGAAATCTCCTTGTTCTTGTAATTGTACTGTTACACTTGTAATCCTAATCAACCGAGGTAAAATGACTGATTGCCAATGTGTGTTTTGTACTTTAAGGTGAATAGCTCTTTAGGATGGTCATATCCCTGGCTTACAGACAATGGACAGAAACAACTGTAGGTAGACAACAAAGAGACCTCATGGAGAAAATACAGAAAAAATTCAGACAACAGACAGACAAAAGACAGACAGTTTACAGACCACAGACAGACAACAGACAGATCAGACAATGTACAGACAACAGACAGACAACAGACAGACAGTTTACAGACCACAGACAGACAACAGACAGATCAGATAATGTACAGACAACAGACAGACAACAGACAGACCATAGATAGACAACAGACAGACAAAAGACAGACAGTTTACAGACACAAACAGACAACAGACAGATCAGACAATGTACAGACAACAGACAGAAAACAGACAGACGGTATACAGTTTACAGACAACAAACAGACAACAGACAGACAGTATACAGTTTACAGACACAATCAGACAACAGACAGACAGTATACAGTTTACAGACAACAAACAGACAACAGACAGACAGAAAACAGTTTACAGACACAGACAACAGACAGATCAGACAATGTACAGACAACAATCAGACAACAGACAGACAGTATACAGTTTACAGACACAAACAGACAACAGACAGACAGTATACAGTTTACAGACACAAACAGACAACATACAGATCAGACAATGTACAGACAACAAGCAGACCATAGATAGACAACTCATAGACAACATACAGAAAACATACAGACAATTTACAGACCAAAGACAGATCAGACAATGTACAGACAATATAAAGATAATTTACAGACCACAGACAGACAATATGCAATTTACAGACAGACAATAGACAGACAGTGTAAAGACAATATACAGACTATACAGACAACAGAAAGTCCACAGACAGACAATTTACCAGACTATATAAAGACAACAGACAGACAATTTACCAGACTATGTAAAGTCAACAGACAGACATTTTACAATACTATATAAAGACAACAGACAGACAATTTACCAGACTATATAAAGTCCACAGACAGACAATTTACCGGACTATATAATGACAACAGACAGACAATTTACAAAACTATATAAAGACAACAGACAGACAATATACCAGACTATATAAAGACAACAGACAGACAATTTACAAGACTATATAAAGACAATCTACAGACAGTTTACAGACCACGGCCAGAAAACATACAGACAAAAGACAGACAATATAAAGACAATAGACAGGAAATAGACAGAAATCATACGGACAATTTAAAGACAGTTCACAGACCACAGACAGACATCAGACAGTTAGGACTTGTTTTGATGGTGTGTTTGTTTTGTCCTTTGAGGATTTGAAAGAAGAACTAGTTTTGTTGGGTGGGATATAGATAGTACATTTGTTTTGTCCTGTTTTGTTTTTGATGGTATGTTCATGTTGTGAGGGCCGCAGTGGCCAAGTGGTTAAGGCATCTAACATTCTGCTACTACTAGCCCTCCACCACTGGGTTGTGGGTTTGAGGCCTACGTGGAGCAGACGGCAGTATTGGCCATAGATCGGTGTTTTTTTCTCCAGGAACTCCGGCTTTCCTCCACTACCAAAATCTGGCACATCCTTAAATGACCATAGCTATTAATGGGACGTAAATACAAACAAACAAACAAACAAATGTTTATGTGGTTTAGTTGGGATTTGGATGATGTTAACTTTTTACTGTTTTTTTTCATGTGATTGGTTTGTCCTGTTAAGCCAGCTCCTTTAACTGTTGTACTTATAACAATAACAAATTCAGTTCAAAATTTCACCATCAAATTGTTTAGGATCTGTTTATTGGTTATTCACTAAGGTTAGTGTGACCCTTCTTGTTAGAGGAATGTGAAGATACAGGCCTGTATTTGGTGGGGACGTGTACGCCTGTATTTGGTGGGCACATGTACGCCTGTATTTGGTGG
Source organism: Mizuhopecten yessoensis (assembly GCF_002113885.1). Lineage (NCBI taxonomy): Eukaryota > Metazoa > Mollusca > Bivalvia > Pectinida > Pectinidae > Mizuhopecten > Mizuhopecten yessoensis. The sequence continues at coordinate 498,525 of NW_018404042.1, forward strand.
GCACGTGTACGCCTGTATTTGGTGGGCACGTGTACGCCTGTATTTGGTGGGGACGTGTACGCCTGTATTTGGTGGGCACGTGTACGCCTGTATTTGGTGGGCACGTGTACGCCTGTATTTGGTGGGCACGTGTACCCCTGTATTTGGTGGGCACGTGCACCCCTGTATTTGGTGGGCACGTGTACCCCTGTATTTGGTGGGCGCGTGTACCCCTGTATTTGGTGGGCGCGTGTACCCCTGTATTTGGTGGGCGCGTGTACCTCTGTATTTGGTGGGCACGTGTACGCCTGTAGGGGTGATGGATTCTAGCATCCTGGGGTGATACATCGGGACCCAGGGCTGCCCTGAAGGGGTGAGGCACTTTAATACTGAAGCCACACTCCAGATAATCAATGAACGAGAACAACATCCCACTAAGGTACCACAAGCCTCTAGTTTATATCCAATACAGTTACCATGTATAATTTGACAGTGAAACATTGATTTCTGTGTGCCAAAAAAACCTTCCCAAAAGTTTTGTTTCAAAAACAGGTTATTTTCATCTGGATATCAAAAATGGGTCTGCATCAGGCGACATTAAAATTGGTTATGTGTTGGGAAACATATATATGTCTGGGCGAGGGGGCCGGTAACTCACCTGCTTCGTGGTACACCATACATACATGCAAAAGGCCAGGAACAATCAATAGGGGAGAAGTGATCAGGCAGGAAGAAAAGAGGGAGGTGATTGGAAGGGCGGAGCTGCACATGGACAGTTTTGTGTGTATGGGTTATCACAGCAGACAGAATGTCGCCATATACAACTACAAATTAAAATAATATTTTCCTGCCTTCTATAGAAGTTGTCTCAATATAAACAGGTGATCCCTGCAAACCATGCTATTTAAAGAACACATTGGGGAACCTTTTGAGGATAAGTGATGGGGTGGTCACAAAAATTTAATAAACCTGTAATGCAGTGGTACATGGTCTAAAGATATTTGACAGAATGACTCGGCGTTTGTATGATACAGTTATAGAGCATTTAATATGTAGCACTATGTCAACAGAATTGGTTTGAGTCCTCAAATTTTAGAAAAATGGTTGATTTGAGCATGTCAACATTTAGATAAAAAGGTTGGTTTGAGCATGTCAACATTTAGATAAAAAGGTTGGTTTGAGCATGTCAACATTTAAAAAAAGGTTGGTTTGAGCATGTCAACATTTAGATAAAAAGGTTGGTTTGAGCATGTCAACATTTAGATAAAAAGGTTGGTTTGAGCATGTCAACATTTAGATAAAAAGGTTGTTTGAGCATGTCAACATTTAGATAAAAAGGTTGGTTTGAGCGTGTCAACATTTAAAAGGAAATGATAATTTGATGCCCAATATTTAAAAATAGCATAACCATTTGTAACAGATCAGATCGGTAGATTATGTGAAATATTCAGAGGGAAATAGATAGATTGTCAAACATTTAGAAATATGTTTGTTTACGAAGACCGACCCAAATTGAGAATTTGTTGTTTTGAGAAAAGTGCATTTTCTGACTGTCATTATCTTTTGAGGGAGGGTGTCCTAAGATTTATGTCGATGGAAAAGACTATAAAACTATCGAAATGTTAAGTTTTGTGTACTGTGTAGGAACCGTTATCCCAAGGGAAATACATGAAAACCTGTATAAATTGGCAGGGGGAAGTGAATACATGAAAACCTGTATAAATTGGTAGGGGGAAGTGGTCGGGAGCATATTTTTGAAATTTTATTCCTGGTAAAAAAATGTATTTTATGTGTTAACTCCCACACCAAAGTAATATCTATCTTGATACCTCCGTGGAGATGGACGATGATTGGAGAAACCCACATACGAATATAATCTGGTCACATACCCACGAGGATTCGGGACCTTTACAATATAATTACATCGGAAGAGTGATGTCAGCGAGGTACTCCCTGGTCATTATGTGTTGCCAGTATTGTTCTTCAAATCATAACAGATATAGTGTACGTAGGTATAAGTAGTAAAAATATTAATGGAGTCAAATTCATCACATTTATCTTGACAAAGTATAAGATGTGTGTAAATTGTCTTCCTGTGGTGTGATTGTTTGGAGGACTATGGACAGTGACAAATCGACTGTTCTATCACAAAACCACTAAAATTACGTCATCCAGTGAGTGCAGGATTTCCTTAGGGATTGTAAAATATGGGCTTCCGTGGCACAATACCAGTCAAATTTATTCATATTTCAAAGAATCAATGATGATAGCTCGTGTGACCTTCTAAAACCCGTTTTAACTTGTAGTTATCCATTTTCTTTTGTGCTGGCTACTGATGAAGAGGGGAATCTACTTGGCCTGCAATTCCATGATAAATATGCAATACATTTGTTCTTCACTGATTAGCACACCGGACTGGTGATTGAATTTTGCTTCTTGTTTCATTCCTCTAAAAAATGATAATCATGCAATTCATCAAAATATTGAAGTGTAGTGTGTCATGTCATCAAATTGTAAGTATTTATTGACTGAAGATTTTTTTAAACTTTCTTATTAAAATCAATTTTGATTGTGTTGCTGGGAACCGCTTGTTTTCTTGAATTTTTTCCCAAGTTTAATATTTTAGCTTGTGATTGGATATCAACTGTTGACCGGATATCAACTGTTGACCAGATATCAACTGTTGACCAGATATCAGCTGTTGACTGAATATTAACTTTTGACTGAATATCAACTGGATAACAGCTCTTGACTAGATCTCAACGCTGGCTTGATGTTAGATCTTGACTAAATACCAACTGTTTACTGGATAATAACTTTTGACTGGACATCAAATGTTGACTGAATATCAGCTGTTGATTGGATATTAATTGTTGACTAAATACCAACTGTTGACTGGATAATAGCTTTTGGCTTGACATCTGTTCTTGACTGAATATTAATTGTTGACTGGATATCTGCTATTATCAGCTGTTGACCGGATATCAACTGTTGACTAGATATGAGCTCTTGACTAGATATTAGCTGTTGACAAAATGTCAATTACTGAGATGAAAATTTTCTGCTTTTTGGCTGATTTCAGACACTTTGTTTTGGTTAGAATTTTAACTTTAGGTTTTTCCATAGAAAGGATTTAAAAGTCTTACTTTCAGTCTTTTTGCCTGTGAGCCCATTTTTATCTTGGCTACCGACCGTATATCAGCTGTTGACACAATGCCATTACTGATGATTCTGTTCCGGTTGATTGAGGATGAAGAGTTAAGCTGTTAACAGTATGAAGTTTGTTTGATTTTTAATTATTGATGAAGTGTTCTGTAGATTCAGCTTGTCTCTCTAACCTGAAATGCATTACAACTAAGCCATAAAAATGGCAAGGCTTTTTTTCTAAACTACTTTGTCTATTGGAGACTAACAGAATCAAAAATATCGGAGACATGCAGAATAAAAAATTCATGACTATCCTGGATACGAAATAGACTTATGTGAACAATGAGCCAGTGTCATATGATGAGATCCAACGTAGAGACAAAGAAATGGTCGTGTATAATCATATAGTTTCCGTAGTAATCGGCACCATGACATTGTAAACCTGCCCCAGCAATGAGGCTTGGCGATCGTGTGGAACCAGGCGTGGCGTTAGTTCACTTATTACAATCAATTTCTGGCCCCTGGAGAATATATTGCTTGCATGGAGAGACAAAAGTGGAAATGCTCGGTTTTCAATGGATATTTATTATTGATAAATTCATGTGGCTTTGGCAGTGTATTCGACCATCAAATCTAGTTGTGTGCAGTCGGTATGGTTACTCTCCGTGCCAAAACTTGTACCGTTTCGTGGCGAAACTGAACACAACAGTATTATCTATACACGCTTGTAATCAATAAAACCAGAGGAGTACAAAATGTCATGCTCTGTTAAGAAAAAAATAACATTAAACGTATACTGCTCCTAGGCTATCAAATTTGAATTTTGGCTTAAAGTAACAGTAGCAATAAGCAAGCAGAAATGCTTATGAAAATGTACAACCTCAGTTACTTGTTAAAGACATTGGTATCGGATAAATTTGTCAGATCTGGGACAAACAGGATTTAATCAAACAACTTAAAGGGGCTGGTCGGGGGAAAAATGTCATATTTGCTAAAATGGCATACACATGTTTAAAATACCTTCTTATGAAATATACCGATACAAATTTTGCTGAAATTCACTCCCTAAGAGTAAAAATTATAATTATATTAAAGAAATCCTAAATCGTCTCCTGACAGTCTAAAACTCTCAATTGACCCAGATCAGTGATGTAATTTTACCGCATGCGCGTCATCAACAAGGCCAAATGTAAACATCGCAGCGAAAGAAAAAGATGCATGCAAAAGTAATGACAGGCGCGAGGTATCGATACCGTTATATATAACAACAACATATAGGTAGGAATACTACACTTGCATCATACATAACCTTTGAAAACAATTATTTACGTATAGTATTGCTGTCTTGTCCGCTAGTTGAGTCCGACATGGCACATGAAGGCGTGCTATTGTTGTTATCTTCACTGCCTCACTTTCGAAACAACCACGTGACATATATAAATAGATCTGCGTTAAATTTACGCGGGGCTTCCCCGAGATTTCAGTGGTCAAAACTGGACATTGCAAGCAGAACTCGACCATCATATTGCCGTGGTATAACTTTTGGAAGGCCAAAGAACGCATTTAGACCCATTTATTTTGTAATTTTTCCCCAACCAGCCCCTTTAATTCATTAAAGAATGTACAAAATCATTCAACAACGACACATTGATTTTAGTAGGCTTGTCGACCACCGTATACTGTAGAACCACGAACTGTTAGACCAAAACTATCAGTTATTTCCTAACTTGGATACCAACACATAAATGTAATACAATTTGACAGGAGGATGAAAATATGTGCTAGGCTTTCATGATTTATATGAAATTTAAAAAAGAAAAGAGGGGGAAAAAGATTTATTTTCGGAATTAATTATGTTAAGCCGTTAGAACTGGAGGAATTGACCAAAAGATATTTCATTAGGCTCCGTCAACTTTAGTGGTAACACTAACAGATCAATGGATAGGATAAAAACAAACTCATCCCTGTTCTCATGGTGTGCGTGAGTTTTTAGAATTGAATATATTGAACTGGTTGTAATAGACACTGCACAATAAATTAGCCGNCGCGAGGTATCGATACCGTTATATATAACAACAACATATAGGTAGGAATACTACACTTGCATCATCCATAACCTTTGAAAACAATTATTTACGTATAGTATTGCTGTCTTGTCCGCTAGTTGAGTCCGACATGGCACATGAAGGCGTGCTATTGTTGTTATCTTCACTGCCTCACTTTCGAAACAACCACGTGACATATATAAATAGATCTGCGTTAAATTTACGCGGGGCTTCCCCGAGATTTCAGTGGTCAAAACTGGACATTGCAAGCAGAACTCGACCATCATATTGCCGTGGTATAACTTTTGGAAGGCCAAAGAACGCATTTAGACCCATTTATTTTGTAATTTTTCCCCAACCAGCCCCTTTAATTCATTAAAGAATGTACAAAATCATTCAACAACGACACATTGATTTTAGTAGGCTTGTCGACCACCGTATACTGTAGAACCACGAACTGTTAGACCAAAACTATCAGTTATTTCCTAACTTGGATACCAACACATAAATGTAATACAATTTGACAGGAGGATGAAAATATGTGCTAGGCTTTCATGATTTATATGAAATTTAAAAAAGAAAAGAGGGGGAAAAAGATTTATTTTCGGAATTAATTATGTTAAGCCGTTAGAACTGGAGGAATTGACCAAAAGATATTTCATTAGGCTCCGTCAACTTTAGTGGTAACACTAACAGATCAATGGATAGGATAAAAACAAACTCATCCCTGTTCTCATGGTGTGCGTGAGTTTTTAGAATTGAATATATTGAACTGGTTGTAATAGACACTGCACAATAAATTAGCCGTGTATGAAATGTTATTATGTTTCATTCATCTCAAATTACATTTCGTAACGATTTTCTGATTTTATTTTGTTTCACTGTATTTGGCCCTCCAGTGTTTCGCCATATATCTCTCGGTGAGTTTAATTTCCCTGACAGGTATCGACAAACAAAGTAACTAACCTGAAATTTTAAAACGTTTTTGTTCTGGATGAACATTTGGTACGATTAATTCATTAGGTAATAGTTGAGGTATCAAGTTACATGGTATGAGGGTCAGCGTTTAACATATTCTTTTTGTTAACCATAGATATTTATTTTTAATGAAATAGATGATAATTTTAACTCGTGATCATGTAGAATTTTATTTTTTTCAGTTAGAATTTTGAAATGTAATTCCTTGCCAGGATAACATTTACTTACACCACCCAATGGGAACAGATGGTGTATAACATTGATCTGGTACATTGTTGTCGTCCTGTTACTTCCGTCAGCCTGCCACATTCAACAAAGAGATACAATTTATTGATGTTAAGCCCTAACATGTTTTGATAACTTCAGACAGTAACAATATTTAGTGCGATAGAAAATATCCTAGTATCATGTTTAGGATTGTGATAAAAAATATCAAAGTATCGTATTTAGTGATGTGAGTAAACATCCAAGTATCATTTGCAAGTTGGTGACAGAAAATATTGAATTATTGTGTTCATGCAGGGCCAGTTGTGATAGAAAATATAGAAGTATAGTGGAACTGGTTGAGGAAGAAAGTATAGAAGTATTGTGTCCAGGGTTGGGATAGAAAATATTGAAGTATTGTGTCCAGGGTTGGGATAGAAAATATTGAAGTATTGTGTCCAGGGTTGGGATAGAAAATATTGAAGTATTGTGTCCAGGGTTGGGATAGAAAATATTGAAGTATTGTGTCCAGGGTTGGGATAGAAAATATTGAAGTATTGTGTCCAGGGTTGGGATAGAAAATATTGAAGTATTGTGTCCAGGGTTGTATGATATGAAATATTGAAGTATTGTTTCCAGGGTTGTATGATAGAAACTATTGAAGTAATGTGTCCAGGGTTGTGACAGAAAATATTGAAGTATTGTGTCCAGGGTTGTATGATAGAAACTATTGAAGTATTGTGTCCAGAGTTGGGATAGAAAATATTGAAGTACTGTGTCCAGGGTTGTGACAGAAAATATTGAAGTATTGTGTCCAGGGTTGTATGACAGAAAATATTGAAGTATTGTGTCCAGGGTTGTATGATAGAAAATATTGAAGTATTGTGTCCAGGGTTGTGACAGAAAATATTGAAGTATTGTGTCCAGGATTGTGACAGAAAATATTGAAGTATTGTGTCCAGGATTGTGACAGAAAATATTGAAGTATTGTGTCCAGGGTTGTGACAGAAAATATTGAAGTATTGTGTCCAGGATTGTGACAGAAAATATTTAAGTATTGTGAAAAAATGATGATGTTCAGTTTAAAAGTCTGGAATCATTTTTTTCCCCTGTATCGTGACAGAAAATATCCAGTTTGATCGGGAGAAAAAACCTGCATTTGACAGAAAATGTTTCCAGATCCTCAGTACTCCTGTTCTGTGGTGTAGTAAAACCAAAAATCCTGAGTTGTTGAAATCTCTTACGTTTAGCATTGCGGCAGAGGTTGGTTGTCTTGATCCTAAGTAACGCATGGCACCATATTCAGGATGGTGACCAATCAGGACTGACACAATCTGTATTAACAGGTAAACGCAGGCCTATTACATTGTGTCGAGGCCCATTTATATTCGTTGATTAGTTCAAAGGTTGTGATGGTAAGTATCTGTGACAGAAAATGTTCAAATAAATACTAAGTACTGATGTTTAGTATGTATGACAGAAATGATCTTATAAATACAAAGTACTGATGTTTGGTATGTATGACAGAAATGATCTTATAAACACAAAAGTACTGATGTTTGGTATGTATGACAGAAATGATCTTATAAATACAAAAGTACCGACGCTCAGTATCTCTGACAGAAGAAATTAATATCGGAGAGTAAAAGTTAACGTGTCATAATGAGAAATGAAGGCTGATACCTTTGGGAACTGGAAATGAGGCAAGATTGATTCGGGAGAAATAAAGGCAAGGGGAGATGGATGCTTTAGATGTTGCGTGGTGATGGAAATAAGAGATTAAATTTAGTTAAGATCGAAAGTGAACGGCAGAGTCTAGAAAATATTAAGACAGAAGAGAGCAGAGGAGTAAGAACAGCGGGTAAAATTTATGATGATTAAAAAACCCGAACCTGTCCCCGAATGGCCAGGAATAAGTGTACGTAACTACCATTGAGATGGTGTGTCAACCGGAGGTGTCACCATCTACATGTAGGATAGGGCTGGAGGAAGGCTAACCAAAACTTGTCACTTGTCAATTATATTTCTTCAATTTTAATTTTGGTAAATTCCTCGCTGCATAGATGCTCTATAAATTTGCCTGTTCTTTAAATAGAAATTACAGTTTGTAGAAACAATGTTTCAAAAGTAACATTGAATTTTGGGTGGGAAATACACTTGAATTTTACGTAGTTTTTGAAAAAGTCTTAATCAGAATGTGCAGGTGACTAAAGAGTTCATTTTACACCAGAGACTTTGATGTGAATGTGGATAGATTGGTAACAGCGGTTATTAATTACTCGGTAGACCGCTACTAATTACTCGGTAGACCGCTACTCATTACTCGGTAGACCGCTTCTCATTACTCGGTAGACCACTACTCATTACTCGGTAGACCGCTACTCATTACTCAGTAGACTGTTACTAATTATTCAGTAGACCGCTACTCATTACTCGGTAGACCGCTACTCATTACTCGGTAGACCGCTACTCATTACTCAGTAGACCGCTACTCATTACTCGATAGACCACTACTTATTACTCGGTAGACCGCTACTCATTACTCAGTAGACCGCTACTAATTACTCGGTAGACCGCTTCTCATTACTCAGTAGACCGCTACTCATGACTCGATAGACCACGACTTATTACTCGGTAGACCGCTACTCATTACTCGGTAGCCCGCTACTCATTACTCGGTAGACCGCTACTAATTACTAAGTAGACCGCTACTAATTACTCAGTAGAGCACTACTAATTACTCAGTAGACCGCTACTAATTTCTCGGTAAACCGCTACTCATTACTCGGTAGACCACTACTTATTACTCGGTAGACCGCTACTCATTACTCGATAGACCACTACTTATTACTCGGTAGACCGCTACTCATTACTCAGTAGACCGCTACTCATTACTCGGTAGACCGCTACTAATTACTCAGTAGACCGCTACTCATTACTCAGTAGACGGCTGTAAGACCGTTGGTTTAGTATGTGACGGTGCTTATCCACCAAGAGTCCATAGAACCTAAGTGAGTCTATTTTCTGTGACAAAGGAGCTGATGTAACTAGTATTTCCAGAAGAAAGTGTTTCAGTTAAAGTAATACTGCTGCTTGCCCATTCAAACATTCCCCCTGCTTGCCCATTCAAACATTCCCCCTGCTTGCCCATTCAAACATTCCCCCTGCTTGCCCATTCAAACATTCCCCCTGCTTGCCCATTCAAACATTCCCCCTGCTTGCCCATTCAAACATTCCCCCTGCTTGCCCATTCAAACATTCCCCCTGCTTGCCCATTCAAACATTCCCCCTGCTTGCCCATTCAAACATTCCCCCTGCTTGCCCATTCAAACATTCCCCCTGCTTGCCCATTCAAACATTCCCCCTGCTTGCCCATTCAAACATTCCCCCTGCTTGCCCATTCAAACATTCCCCCTGCTTGCCCATTCAAACATTCCCCCTGCTTGCCCATTCAAACATTCCCCCTGCTTGCCCATTCAAACATTCCCCCTGCTTGCCCATTCAAACATTCCCCCTGCTTGCCCATTCAAACATTCCCCCTGCTTGCCCATTCAAACATTCCCCCTGCTTGCCCATTCAAACATTCCCCCTGCTTGCCCAGTCAAACATTCCCCCTGCTTGCCCAGTCAAACATTCCCCTTAGCACAGATCTTTCCACATGCCCACTGCTGGCCGCAGCACTCTCTGTATCCATGTATATAGTTCATTAGGTCAGATTATTGCAGGTCCTAATGTTCGTGGATTTTCTATAAAAGTCAATTTTCTGGGGTCTTTCTCCGCAGATTTCAGGTCTATTGGCTATTGTAGAGTGTGTTATAGTAAGGATGGCTTAATATGTATTTTTTGTGGTAAAATTGTTTACACGAAAATTGTAAAAATCAAAACCCCACAAAAAAGGCCACCTTTGCAGTATTCTAAGTCTGATTGGATTGACTGTCTCAATTGGACTGTTTTAGTCACGCTAGTTATGTCTCACTTGGTAAGTCCAACTCTTACTCGGATTGTCTATCTGATTATCTCCCTTACGCTCATTTTGAATTTCCTCTCCCATGCTGGTGGTGCGTCTGCCCTCCCTTGCCTTTGTTTCTCTAACATCTCGAATGTTGCGTCGACCAGAAACATTACCCGTTCCGAGGATCTGTATAGTGAGCCTGGTAGCGGTAGATCTACAGTAGCGATGTTAGTACAGAATACTCTGATGATGAACAGCCAAGGTCACTTGAAAGGTGGACCAAGTCTCCTTAGAGTGGTGGTCAGTGGTCAGTTCCATGGTGTGACAGATGACCACTGGTTAGGACAGGACAGTTAACATCCCATCTTTCTGACCTGACGGTCATCTAACATATATCCCTTATCCACCGAATCGGCCACAACACCACGACACAAACAGCAAATCTACAGATACTTTGTTCTTCTTGGTGGGAAACATTTTCTGCAACCAGGAAGTATACATTTGTGTCAGCATTTTTCAAGAAACAAATATTAGCAAAAATCAAAGCATATTTCCTGAAGTATAAAGCACTAATCGCAGTGTCAGACAATTAACATAGATTGCGGACTTGTGGAGGCGTTTATCACGGGGAAAATCGCTGATAGGTTCACTCACAAATGTGAAATTAGGCATTTAGCATATGTCCTATTCAAATTGACCGATAGGTAACATTTACACACTCAGACCCAATTAAATTGTTTATCATTGACCAAACTTTGACTGCTTATTTGAACCGTTCAATGATCAGCCTGCGAATGACTGCTTAAAGAAATATATAAACAAAGAAATACTTGATGACATTGTTGAAAGAGCGTGATGGTTCAATGTTCAACAACATTGGAAGGTCAGCAGGGCTGCCGAAAATTTGTGACCTCCGTTGTTCCTATACATATATACTGTCTTTCCTTGATTTCAAACATCAAGAGGAAACTGAACAATTGAAACGCTGTCGGTACAAGACTTTCCAGTATACTGCTGAACTCCTTGACCACAGCAGATGGAGAGGAAAGTGATCCCTGGTCAACAGAACCTGGACTGTACAGGGTTTTGTTTTTAAAAATTACATGGTATTATGAAACTTCAATTTTTTCAGTATGACTGGGTTTTTTTTAAACCTCTGAAGGAGAAATGTGTGATAGGTATAAAAATGAAGTGCGAGTGAAAGATTGGTCAGTAAAATGGAGACCGACCTGGACTTCGTTTATATATGCACCAGCCTCGGCCGATGTTGTGATGGAGGGCAGTATGTTAATTGTGTATTTCCCCAGGTCTCTAATTGAGTAGAGCCGAGATCAGAGATACGCAACATCGCAATCAGAGATGTTATGTTATAAATAATCGATATAGAGATAGTACCAGCATTAATAACAGTAACACAAGTCCTAATACAAGCCGACCTCTGTTATAGTAGAACCACTCCTATCACAATGTTATAGTAGAACCACTCCTATCACAATGTTATAGTAGAACCACTCCTATCACAATGTCATAGTAGAACCACTCCTATCACAATGTCATAGTAGAACCACTCCTATCACAATGTCATAGTAGAACCACTCCTATCACAATGTCATAGTAGAACCACTCCTATCACAATGTCATAGTAGAACCACTCCTATCACAATGTCATAGTAGAACCACTCCTATCACAATGTCATAGTAGAACCACTCCTATCACAATGTCATAGTAGAACCACTCCTATCACAATGTCATAGTAGAACCACTCCTATCACAATGTCATAGTAGAACCACTCCTATCACAATGTCATAGTAGAACCACTCCTATCACAATGTCATAGTAGAACCACTCCTATCACAATGTCATAGTAGAACCACTCCTATCACAATGTCATAGTAGAACCACTCCTATCACAATGTCATAGTAGAACCACTCCTATCACAATGTCATAGTAGAACCACTCCTATCACAATGTCATAGTAGAACCACTCCTATCACAATGTCATAGTAGAACCACTCCTATCACAATGTCATAGTAGAACCACTCCTATCACAATGTCATAGTAGAACCACTCCTATCACAATGTCATAGTAGAACCACTCCTATCACAATGTCATAGTAGAACCACTCCTATCACAATGTCATAGTAGAACCACTCCTATCACAATGTCATAGTAGAACCACTCCTATCACAATGTCATAGTAGAACCACTCCTATCACAATGTCATAGTAGAACCACTCCTATCACAATGTCATAGTAGAACCACTCCTATCACAATGTCATAGTAGAACCACTCCTATCACAATGTCATAGTAGAACCACTCCTATCACAATGTCATAGTAGAACCACTCCTATCACAATGTCATAGTAGAACCACTCCTATCACAATGTCATAGTAGAACCACTCCTATCACAATGTCATAGTAGAACCACTCCTATCACAATGTCATAGTAGAACCACTCCTATCACAATGTCATAGTAGAACCACTCCTATCACAATGTCATAGTAGAACCACTCCTATCACAATGTCATAGTAGAACCACTCCTATCACAATGTCATAGTAGAACCACTCCTATCACAATGTCATAGTAGAACCACTCCTATCACAATGTCATAGTAGAACCACTCCTATCACAATGTCATAGTAGAACCACTCCTATCACAATGTCATAGTAGAACCACTCCTATCACAATGTCATAGTAGAACCACTCCTATCACAATGTTATAGTAGAACCACTCCTATCACAATGTCATAGTAGAACCACTCCTATCACAATGTTATAGTAGAACCACTCCTATCACAATCACTTAACAGATACTTATCATCAACTTTTGTCTTCCTTTGATTAATTAATTACTTTATTTGAAAAACAAACTTTAAGGTTCCCTGTCCCACTGCACTTTTCTGGGTTTATTTTTGTATATTAGTAAACTTTCCTTCTCCCCTTAATTTCGTTTTGGAATTAAGTGTAGAACAGCTGGGCCAGGACACATCCATTGACCAGCCGTCAGTTGGTCAGAGCGATTATTGCTCAAAGTTTAGTTAGAGTTAACTGATGGTTAGGGAAAATGTTATTTTAAGTAATTTCATTAATTGATAATGTTCCATATTCGCCTCCATCTCAAATTGCCGGAATAGAATAATGAAGGCTTCCATTTTTGATTCCATCTAAATGCCAATTTGTATGTTGTGAAACTTTTTTGTTGACAGTGAAAAAACAAACAAACATTCCCTGTGCGAGTCAAATGATGCGTCTTTGGGGTTGAAGTATTTGGTAGAAATCCAAAACAATTTCAAATAGCTTTGCTGAAAAAAGAACTGATCAGCTTTCATTCTTGTGATTTACAAACATCATGATTATTTTTTATCAAAGTACTTGCGAGGAAGTTTGATAATAGAAATTCTGTTGGAATAAAGACTCTTGCAACCCTTTTATTGAAGTGATAATTTTGATGATTTTCACCTGGCAAGTTTGAGAACATGAACAATACATGTCTACTATATAATCCTAGCCAAGTTTTATTTCACATTCCACCTTTTTCTTTCTGATGCAATTTGAGTAAGGAATGCTCCCGACACTACATTTCTATAATTAGTCAATGATGTCTCCCTATTCCACTTTCTATTCCCGATGTAATATAAGAAATGAATGCTCCCCAGTATCTTTGCCGATATATTTGATGTTACTTATTGTAGCGGGGCCTCTATTTATCTGTATGGGGAGAATAAATTATTCATGATGATGGACCTGGTGGTGTTGATCCCTTGACCACAATTATTAATGCTCCAATAGATGCTGGTCATTTGTGGCTGATGTGACACTGGTCAACTGGTCAATTGTACACTGGACTATCACCAGGGGACGATGTTTACTACCGACACAACCTTGTATTACACTATCTAGAAATATCAATTAGTTACGTGGAAATTGAAATTCAACATCACAAGATATCGATTATTAATTTTCGAAAAGTTGTGATCATGTTACAGACTTCCTGATTGGTCGAAATTTGAATGTTGCTCCCTGCTGACCAATAAAATACTTGATTTTGAATTAAATTAAAAGCCAGGATGAATAATAGTGTGTGTACGTGTGACATTTCGTGTCTGCCAGAACTTGCACATGGTGTGTGTTTGTTGTTCTGCCAATATGTGTTACTGCTATTATATGTTTTGTCTAGTCATGTCATTTCTGCATAAAACAGCACGGTACGGGCCGTGGTGTGGTGCCCGATCCCTGTAGGATAAGCTTAACACAGCTGATGAAAACTTTTGTCTCCCTTATATCACATACTTCTACGTTTTCCAAATTTCTCCTTGGGTTTACTACCGTTTTAAAAAAAAGTGTATTTTATTTAAAGATATAGTTAAAATAATTGACTCCAGTAAAGGTACTATCTTTGGAATTATAAGGAAACTGTAAACTAACCAAAGCTTAATTAGTCAGATTTCACAGTTGTACAGTGTTAAATCGACACAGCAAGGTCGTATTAGATTGCTTTTATTTTCTTTTTCTTTTGAAAACTTGATCGTCTACTATGACAACTCGTCTGTTGTATAATTAGGACGGTACTTTGTGTTTAGAGCTCGGCCATTGTGTATAGCGGACTTCCATGACACTTGGGAATGTACCGTGATTATGTTGTTTGTTACACAGCTCTGGTCTCTGTCATGGTTTTCCTTTCACTGGGAAGGTTGATTCCCATAATTACACTAATAATCCAATTATCTTTGTGGGCCGACATTGTGGGCCGGCCCCCTACCTTAGTGTGTAGTCAGTAGGTAATTTTGTCATATATCATACAAAACCTGTGTAAAATCTATTTAACAGTATTTTTTTGTTGGATATGCACAGAGACTTTTTCCTCTCTTTAGTTCAGAATGGGGCCTTTTTGTCTGATTTTGAGAAGAACATTTTCAGGTGAAAATTGCAAATTTCAGGAACTAGGCTTCAATATGAAAGTTTCAATTGGGAATGGGGCTCGTTATTGGCTGTAAACATCCCCTGAAAAAACACTGATGTAATGAATAGGAACAGTGTTATAGCATGGTTCGCACAGGTCTTGAAAAACCCTTGAATTTGATGTCTGTCTTGAAAACCCCTTGAAAATGACTGTAAGCCTTGAAAAACCCTTGAAAATCAATGGGAGTCCTTGAAAAACCCTTGTAAATCAGTGAAGTTAGTTTGGTATTCGTTTCTGTCATGTTAATTCAGTATTTTGTCAACATTCGTCGCAAACAATAATTAATTTTAACACAGATTGATCGTCAAATTGCAGATCGTAATTTGTAATAATTCCAGATATGTCTATATGCATTATGTATCATCCTTTTGGTTTTACAATTTATTCATAACAGTAAATAGCTGACAGATCCACTAATGGTCCTATAACAATGCATGATAGAAATCATAATTAGGAAAATATGTTTATCAGTAGTTGACCTTCATGCACCAGTGAATTATAACTGGGTGATCTATAGGCCTGGGTTGTTCAGCCTTCCCTGGTCTCTCTACTACGTTACATCATAACAGTGGAGGTGATCTGCACTTTCCTCCAATAAATCCAGAATGCAATCATTTTGCATAATTATTGATGCTAGTCATGTTTGACAGCCGTGGACATTAATCGGAGCCCCGTTGTGGCGTATAAAACATTTACACTGATGTTCTGCTTTATCAGGCTTCCATGACAAACCCTGGTCAGACCCTGATCTAGCATCAGGCTCTAAGGGCAGCTTGTTGTACTCGGGTATCCTAGCCAGTCACTCATGAGATCAGATGTAGGGCAAGATGTAGGGCAACTGTAAGCAAGGTCACAAGGCAAGGTCATTCTATAGTAGGTGTATGTCAAGTGGCAACTGTGATCAAGGTCATTCTATCGTAGGTGTATTACACTTTGCAACTGTAAGCAGGGTCACAAGGCAAGGTCATTCTATAGTAGGTGTATTACACTTTGCAACTGTAAGCAGGGTCAAAAGGCAACGTCATTCTATAGTAAGTGTATTACACTTTGCAACTGTAAGCAAGGCCACAAGGCAAGGTCATTCTATAGTAGGTGTATTACACTTTGCAACTGTAAGCAAGGTCACAAGGCAAGGTCATTCTATAGTAGGTGTATTACACTTTGCAACTGTAAGCAGGGTCACAAGGCAAGGTCATTCTATAGTAGGTGTATTACACTTTGCAACTGTAAGCAGGGTCACAAGGCAAGGTCATTCTATAGTAGGTGTATTACACTTTGCAACTGTAAGCAGGGTCACAAGGCAAGGTCATTCTATAGTAGGTGTATTACACTTTGCAACTGTAAGCAGGGTCACAAGGCAAGGTCATTCTATAGTAGGTGTATTACACTTTGCAACTGTAAGCAGGGTCACAAGGCAAGGTCATTCTATAGTAGGTGTATTACACTTTGCAACTGTAAGCAGGGTCACAAGGCAAGGTCATTCTATAGTAGGTGTATTACACTTTGCAACTGTAAGCAGGGTCACAAGGCAAGGTCATTCTATAGTAGGTGTATTACACTTTGCAACTGTAAGCAGGGTCACAAGGCAAGGTCATTCTATAGTAGGTGTATTACACTTTGCAACTGTAAGCAGGGTCACAAGGCAAGGTCATTCTATAGTAGGTGTATTACACTTTGCAACTGTAAGCAGGGTCACAAGGCAAGGTCATTCTATAGTAGGTGTATTACACTTTGCAACTGTAAGCAGGGTCACAAGGCAAGGTCATTCTATAGTAGGTGTATTACACTTTGCAACTGTAAGCAGGGTCACAAGGCAAGGTCATTCTATAGTAGGTGTATTACACTTTGCAACTGTAAGCAGGGTCACAAGGCAAGGTCATTCTATAGTAGGTGTATTACACTTTGCAACTGTAAGCAGGGTCACAAGGCAAGGTCATTCTATAGTAGGTGTATTACACTTTGCAACTGTAAGCAGGGTCACAAGGCAAGGTCATTCTATAGTAGGTGTATTACACTTTGCAACTGTAAGCAGGGTCACAAGGCAAGGTCATTCTATAGTAGGTGTATTACACTTTGCAACTGTAAGCAGGGTCACAAGGCAAGGTCATTCTATAGTAGGTGTATTACACTTTGCAACTGTAAGCAGGGTCACAAGGCAAGGTCATTCTATAGTAGGTGTATTACACTTTGCAACTGTAAGCAGGGTCACAAGGCAAGGTCATTCTATAGTAGGTGTATTACACTTTGCAACTGTAAGCAGGGTCACAAGGCAAGGTCATTCTATAGTAGGTGTATTACACTTTGCAACTGTAAGCAAGGTCACAAGGCAAGGTCATTCTATAGTAGGTGTATTACACTTTGCAACTGTAAGCAGGGTCACAAGGCAAGGTCATTCTATAGTAGGTGTATTACACTTTGCAACTGTAAGCAGGGTCACAAGGCAAGGTCATTCTATAGTAGGTGTATTACACTTTGCAACTGTAAGCAGGGTCACAAGGCAAGGTCATTCTATAGTAGGTGTATTACACTTTGCAACTGTAAGCAGGGTCACAAGGCAAGGTCATTCTATAGTAGGTGTATTACACTTTGCAACTGTAAGCAGGGTCACAAGGCAAGGTCATTCTATAGTAGGTGTATTACACTTTGCAACTGTAAGCAAGGTCACAAGGCAAGGTCACACTTTAGGATATGAAGAAGTGTAACATCAACAGGAAAAGTCAAACAATAATACCACACACACACAGCTTCTGGTCATACTTCTGCTTTATAATGTTGGGACATTTTTGTCTTGGACTTAAGATTTATAACAAGATTTATAACTTGTATTAAAAAATAAAATTAAGTATGAATTTTTGAGTTTTCATGATTAAAAGTATTTAAGTTACTAAAAGAATATTGAAAAAAGGCAAATGTAAAAGTCGGTAACATAGTGTGTTTGTCTCATTGTGAAGACTGAGTCTCTGGGCTGACGGGTTGAGTAATGTCTGGTCCTGACCTGGGTATGTTAGTATTATCTGCTCTGAATTAAATAGATGGGAAATGTTGATACCAAATGTATTATTCAGGCAGTTTGTGATCAGTTCAGCAAATAAAGTAAAACAATAGATACAAAATCTATTTTCAGCTGTGTTCAACTACAAAATCAAACGGAAAATAGATTGCGTATCTTCTCCCGGTTGCACACAAAAATGTTACCAGTTAAAATAAATAGGGAACCATTTTGTTAGATGTCAACATTTATTGATTAGATAATTTAAAATGAACAATTGCTTATGTATTTGAAAGCATGTAATAGATTGATGCTTTGATGTGTGTTGGTTTATTGTCGGGGTGGAGAAATGTCGGACAGAGTGTTATCATACTCGTGCTCAATGAATCGAAGATTGCAATGAAGGAACAAGATTGGGATTTGTCACTGTTTTCTTTTAATAATTCATATAAATTGTGTCTTTATTTTGATAGAGTGGGAAGGGACACTGGGAGGTATGAATCATAAAAGATTGATGTAATTATTTATTGAAAACCAAGTAACATAATGGAAATATTTAAGGCAGAATGATTTGATGAGAAGAGATATTGAATGTTTTATCAGTTCACTGTGTTTGTGGTGTGATACAGTGGTTGTGATGTACCATGCGACCAGTGTATGGTTGTATCATGTGACCAGTGTATGGTTGTGTCATGTGACCAGTGTGTGGTTGTGTCATGTGACCAGTGTGTGTCATGTGACAATTCTATGGTTGTGTCATGTGACCAGTGTGTTGTTGTGCCATGTGACAAGTGTGTGGCTGTGTCATGTGACCAGTCTGTGCTTGTGTCTGTGACCAGTGTGTGGTTGTGTCATGTGACTAGTATATGGTTGTGTCATGTGACCAGTGTGTAGCTGTGTCATGTGGCTAGTATGTGGTTGTGTCATGTGACTAGTGTGTGGCTGTGTCATGTGACTAGTATGTGGTTGTGTCATGTGACCAGTATGTGGTTGTGTCATGTGACCAGTATGTGGTTGTGTCATGTGACCAGTATGTAGTTGTGTCATGTCGACCAGTCTGGATGTGTCATGTGATCAGTCAGTGGATGTGTCATGTGACCATTATGTGGTTGTGTCATGTGACCAGTATGTGGTTGTGTCATGTGACCAGTATGTGGTTGTGTCATGTGACCAATGTGTGGCTGTGTAATTTGACCAGTATGTGGTTGGGTCTATGTGACCTGTTTATGTATGTGTCATGTGACCAGTCAGTGGCATGGATGTGTTCGACCAAGCAGCCACCGACACTGACATGTTATTACAACATGCACACTTATATGCACTGATTATCAGGATGATTTAACATGACAAACTGAGATGACACAAAGCACTATGAAGATCATTAAATGTGTGACCAATCCACAGTTAAAGCTGTGTCCTGTAGGAGTCATATTAAATGTGTGACCAATCCACAGTTAAAGCTGTGTGCTGTAGGAGTCCCACAGTTAAAGCTGGGTGCTGTAGGAGTCCCACAGTTAAAGCTGTCCCACAGTTAAAGCTGTGTGCTGTAGGAGTCCCACAGTTAAAGCTGTGTGCTGTTGGAGTCCCACAGTTAAAGCTGTGTGCTGTAGGAGTCATTGGAGGCGATCCTGAGGATCCTTTGATGTGTTGGGTATGATCGGCCTCAATTAGGATTTCTCACTTGAGGTTGATATGTAGGTCTGATTGTCACGGAAGATTTAGGACAGAGATTGTGGTGATGTCTGATGTGTTACAGTTAGATATACAGTGGTAGTACCCACCTATCTGTTATATATATAAATTGTAGGGTAGGCACCATGACTTTATACTCTTACACTGATAAACCAGTCTATACAATCTGCTATACTTTATCCTGTCATGTTATAAGTGGACCCTGCCTTGAATTGTCATGACCATTTTTCGAAATATGTCTTCAGTCAATGAGAAACTCACTGGCTTGAGAGAACACTTTCTATGGACAGAAGCTAGCATATAGGTATTCAGTCATGTTCAAAGTGTCACCATGAACCACCTGGCTCGAGAGACTAATGAAGGTTTCTAAAAGTGACGATGAATTGTGTACAAGACAAACAAAACAGCAGAGATTTGTATATTTGGTTCAATACATCAAACAAAAGTAGAAGTCAGGATCAGGTACAAGGCTATCAAACCTCACAATACAAAGACAAGGACAAGACAATTATAGAAATAATCTGTTTTAGACTAGCTTATGTATGAGTCAGGGTAGATTTTAATTGGTGGAGATTGTGTAGAGACATCCAGTGTTGTAATTCTGTGTATAATACCTATATTGACTCACCTTGTCAAACACTTATATGCTTTCTTTGAAAACATTTTGAACAAGGGTTGATAAATTTTGTCTTTATCTTACTAGTGAATTGATCCTCCAGTACTTAAAATTCCACACATGTGAAAACCTGTAGCTCGGGTCTTTGACAGATTTGTTTTCAAAAATTGAAAGGAGGAGACCTAGTTCATTTTTGTAAAAGATAATTAGGTGATTAAAAACGGAAACTGTTTGTTTCTTCGTTTCTGCATTGTTGCATGTGAACCTATGATACAGGCGGGGGTTTGTCACAGATTTCCGTGGCCTTGTCATATTCGCTTAACTGAAAACAAGATATAATTAGCAAGAGAACTGTCAGCACCTAAGATTGTAGGATAGTATTAGCCAGGAATGCTATCAAACACCAGTCTGATCTCGGGTCAAGATTTCATGGCACCATGGGCGACCCTGATAATGCACAACCCATTCATTTAGGGAAGGTTCTTTACCGCTGGTGGCTATCGACTGTCATCAAATGTTCCGCTGGTTGGTTTGGGCCTTCACAGACCACCAAAGTACCGTTACACAAGCACTTGTACCTTTCAGAGGTGCATTTGACTTTCCTGCATTATCTAACGACAGAAATCTCATCTCCCCAGTAAGGGGGTCGACAGTCGTCACAATTTCTTTTTCAAATTAAAAGATTGATAAATTCCTATGAGGGTAATGTTTAATGCAGTTTGGAGGCTCTGTAACAGCACGGGGGGGCCTGTGATCATATTGCTCCTGACAAGAACCGGAGTGAAAGTCCTGCTACTGTTTCTACCGTTTGCACTTTAGGGCAGCATGTTTGTAATGCTATGCCAATTATAAAAAAATGGTGTCTTAAGTTGGGATACCGGCCTTGGAACCTCAGAACATCTTTATCTTAGGACATTCTCGATTGTCAAAACCAGATAAATTATTAGAGCTGTATTTCCTTAAATGTTTGTTGAAATGCTGTAAAACACTCCAGTTTTACATAATTATGATAATTTTTCGCTTTTTATGTTCTATAGACACATTTGCATTAAGGTTAGAAATTCTGAAAGGATAAAAATATTAGATAAAGTTTAACTGTGGACAAATATCTGTTAGAAGTTTTAGTCTGATTGTGATACCCATAATTGAACGTCAACACAAATAACAAAAAGTCTTGTAAAAATTATTTGATCTTCAGTAGTTTGAACTACCAGATATGGTAAATGAATCTCAGGAAAGTCTTAGTCTAGAACAACTGAAATGAAATGTAAAATTTTAGTTCAAAATATTCATGAAGTTTAGAAGTTTTGTGATACGGTTAGTACAACTGTCAATGTGCTTGTGTGATGAAAAGCTGTTATCACAGTTAACTATAACAGTTTGTGGTACTTGGCCAAAGATGGTTATAAATTAACATATTTGGTTCAGTATATTCAGGTTCTCTGGCAAAGTGTTGTCTCAAGTCAGGTCTCATGCCCTACAATTTACAGAGTTATTGCCCTTTGTTCAAAGCACATTGTTCAGGGCAAATCCTATGCTTCAGTATATAATTATACTCTTGTTACCTTCAGTTATGTTGCCAAATGTTTGCGAGTACCTGTTAAGATGGCAGAATGTCATATACTCAAATTGGGAGGTGTGCACCACTTAAAACAGAGTTATTGCCCTTTTTTTCACAGTTTGTCACCTTTTTCCATGACAAATTTCATACTCTTTCACCTAAATTAAAGTTCCAAAATTTTGTACCTTAGGATCTCTTGGGATAGCAGAGTGTTGCATGCTAATATTAGGTCCTGTGCCCCATAATCATTCATAGAAATGGCCCTTGTTCCTTTATAATGCCAAAGTTTGTCTAGAAGGTAAGCACTATGTATTACTTGCATTACTTTGCCTTGTTGATTGTCTTATTTTGGAATCAATTGAAAAAAAGGTTAGAAAGTGGGTGAATTTCTTGTATTTTAAAAGCAGAATCGCTGTTTTTGTCAAGATTTAAAAGATAGCTTTGAACCTGTGTCTGTTCAAAAGATTCAATCTGATTAAATACAGGCGAATTGGACTCTGTAGATGAACTCTTTTACCTCGTCAGTGTTAAACAGTACTGGCTGGTGTTGGGGGAGTGCCAGTGGATTGTTCTGCTCATAGGTTGTACTTTTTACTGACGTTACACAGCTTTTTACATCTCTAGGAACGGTCACATATAGAGGCGGACTCCAACCGACCAACCGACTCTATCAATATTAGTTCTTGTGCCTTTCTCATTGTACCTATATCTAGACCGGCGGCCGGCTCTGACTATTGGTGCTAGTGTATTGATGTTCAGTGTTTACTGAGCAGATGAATTGAGCATCTGTTTCCTCTCATTGTGTTTGATGGTGCAATAACCCGATTAGAAAACATTAGCAATTATATTCTGAAGCATTTTTCTGTATTTTTCGATCCAATCAATACCTTTTCAATCATGCAATTTCGTAACGATTGTTATTCTATATGTACCTATGTCAAATGAGTTGGATGGCCCTTTTGCTTGTCCAAGCATAGAAGGCTAGCTTGACATCCCTCGAATGTCCTAATTATTCTTTCTTAGCACAAAGGCTGTCGTTACTGTGGGTTTTAGCTATCTGATTCTCCTCAAACAAGCACCTGTTCTGTTATCAGATCTGGAGGTAGATAAGGGGTTAACCTCGGGCATTTTCATCTGGCATCGCAATCAACACGGCCATCAAACACATAATCACCTCATTCACAGAAATGCACGCATTGTTTTACTAGTTAAATACACCACTGCTACAGAATAATGATACCGTCTTGTAAGCCATAAACAAGAGTATTGGAATATGTCATCAATATATGGTCCGCTTTCTCATTTTTAAAAGCAAACTTGGGTTAATATCACAAACATTTTTGAACAAATTCCATTTGCAAACAGATTTTTTTATTTCTGTTAAATTTTTCTTCTTCTGTATGAGGAACTTACAAGGAAACAATGATGGTATCAACTTTGGATTTGTGCTGCAACAGAAGTAGTGATAGGCTGATGATCAATTATAATCGTAAACTGATCAGTTTGCCCTTTCGGATTCTCAATTACTAATTCTATAGTCGATAAATTGGTTCATTGCTGAACTCAAGTGTCAAATGTATGTATTGTTAAACATGCATTGGAAGTCATTAATCTTATGATTTTATTATATGGTTGGTGGTAATGTAAAAATAAATAAATAATGGAAATTGCATAAAAGTTTGATGGTAACCGTTTCTTTTAAAAGAATGAACCTAATGTATAGTTAACAACTCTGTCTAAAAATCGTGTTTTCACATAATTTGGGTATTCAGTCCCCTAAAATTATATACTGATTATGCAATCAATCATCAATCAGTTTACTACTTCCGATTAAAATAAATTATGGATTATTATTTTCGACCAATTGCCACTTAACACCAGGTACCAGTTTTATCAGATTCAGGGAGAAGTGGTTATATTCATATTAAATGAGAGCAAGTCGACCACATATTTCTGCTCTTAGACAAATTATATCAGTAATGGTTTTTTAGTGTCTGTAGGTAGTAGAACTACATACAAATATGAACGGTATTTCTGGGTAAGCCAAAAACGAACAAGTGTAATCTGCCAACACTACGAGGAATGAAACTGAAGCTGGCAATACCAACACCCCTCCAAGACGTAATCGCTGATTGGTCAAAAGTTACCATGGACTAATTAACATATACTACGATACCTTATATGGTAAGACATCTCATTTGCATAGGTAAACACTATCGCTCTTCACAGAAGAACACATTCCATAATGCAGTAAAAGAAGGTATTACAAAAATGAACATAAGGGAAAACCCTTATATCTTAACACTTGATATTGCAAACATAACAACAAACTATCACATCTACAACAGCCAAGGCAATGGAAGGCTTACACAGTTATATATAAACTATAATTTATCATTACATATCAAATTATTCTTTTCTGATTTTATGTCCATCAATTCAGTACTCGAGTATCCCATACTTAAATGAAGTGGGCAAACAGTTGTTGCTTCCTTGAACAAACTGGTTTATTTCGCCACGTTTTGTGCGAAGGCCTGGGTGACAATACAATGGTCTGTGTTTGCACAAGTATTGCACATGTTGAGGTTTTAACTAATTGAAGAAAAAAAGAAAAAAATCTTTCAAATTAGGTTTCAATCTCTCACGTATATCATGGTCTAGTGATGTATATCATGGTCTAGTGATGTAGATTCAAAACCCTGTCAACATTCATGGGGACAGCCGAACACATCACAATTCACCATACCATATTTATCCGACAATAAGCCCACGCCTGGTAATTAGCCCATCCATATCTATTGCAGTTAGGACACAGTGCCATCAGATGCTATTTCATTGTCCTATATATAGTAAGTCTTAAACCAAGATATTGCACAATTAGTATGGCCTAAGAGATGAGATGTAACATTCCTTCACAGAAGGAAATAATGGATATAATACATAAAAATCAAGACAACTGATGGAAGAATCAACAATCCTATTTCTGTTGATGTTTGTATAGGGTCAGAAAACCTCTAGCTGCAAAGAGATTACAAAAGACTGTTAACATACATACTTCATGTGGTTTATATTTTTTTTTAACATTTTTTGAACTTTAAATATTGCGTTAAATTATGATTGTGCTAATTAAATTTTCTATAGATTGTTTTCCGTTACATATATCATGATTGCATCAATACATGAAGGTGTTAATCTGTTTAAAAAGATAATGTGCTAAAATTGGAGTGCACTGAAATACGTGTACTTACACTCGATTTCACATAGCCAGTAATTTGTTTTCTAATTGCTTAACATCTCAGCAACAGGTAAGTCATAAGGGGCACGTAAATGGCCAATAAAACTTAAGGATATGTACTTTTAGGTTTTATACAAACAGGCTCATCAGGGTACTGGAACAAATGGAACAAACAGGCTCATCAGGGTAGTGGAACAAACAGGCTCATCAGGGTAGTGGAACAAGTGGAAAATAGGTCCCGTAGTGTAATTGAGCCATTTTAATCACTTGTTTGAAAACATAGAAAAAATGATGGATGGTATGGAACGAAACTACCATGGGTTATCAGTGATGAGTGTTCAGGTACTGTTGTAAAGCTGGGCACTATTACTTAAAAGTACATGTGTAGCGTCCTACAGTGTAGTGTGGTGCTACAATCGTCCCCAGTGGGAGTTACATGTGTAGCGTCCTATAGTGTAATGTACCATGGGTTATCAGTGATGAGTGTTCAGGTACTGTTGTAAAGCTGGGCTCTATTACTTAAAAGTACATGTGTAGCGTCCTACAGTGTAGTGTGGCGCTACAATCGTCCCCAGTGGGAGTTACATGTATAGCGTCCTACAGTGTAACGTGGTGCTACATTCGTCCCCAGTGGGAGTTACATGTGTAGCATCCTACAGTGTAGCGTGGTGATACAATCGTCCCCAGTGGGGGTTACATGTTTAGCATCCTACAGTGTAGTGTGGTGATACAATCGTCCCCAGTGGGAGTTACATGTGTAGCATCCTACAGTGTAGCGTGGTGATACAATCGTCCCCAGTCGGGGTTACATGTGTAGCGTCCTACAGTGTAGCAAGGTGCTACAATCGTCCCCAGTGGGGGTTACATGTGTAGCATCCTACAGTGTAGTGTGGTGATACAATCGTCCCCGGTGGGGGTTACATGTGTAGCGTCCTACAGTGTAGCAAGGTGCTACAATCGTCCCCAGGGGGGGTTACATGTGTAGCGTCCTACAGTGTAGTGTGGTGATACAATCGTCCCCAGTGGGGTTTACATGTGTAGCGTCCTACAGTGTAGCGTGGGGATACAATCGTCCCCAGTCGGGGTTACATGTGTAGCGTCCTACAGCGTAGCAAGGTGCTACAATCGTCCCCAGTGGGGGTAACATGTGTAGCTACAATCGTCCCCAGTGGGGGTTACATGTGTAAGGTCCTATAGTGTAGCTTGGTGATACAATCGTCCCCAGTGGGAGTTACATGCGTATCGTCCTACAGTGTAGTGTGGTGATACAATCGTCCCCAGTGGGGGTTACATGGGTAAGGTCCTATAGTGTAGCTTGGTGATACAATCGCCCCCAGTGGGAGTTACATGCGTATCGCCCTACAGTGTAGTGTGGTGATACAATTGTCCCCAGTGGGGGTTACATGTGTATCGTCCTACAGTGTAGCGTGGTGCTACAATCGTCCCCAGTGGGAGTTACATGTGTAGCATCCTACAGTGTAGCGTGGTAATGCAATCGTCCCCAGTGGGAGTTACATGTGTAGCGTCCTACAGTGTAGCGTGGTGATACAATCGTCCCCAGTGGGGGTTACATGTGTAAGGTCCTATAGTGTAGCGTGGTGATACAATCGTCTCCAGTCGGGGTTACATGTGTAGCATCCTACAGTGCAATGTGGTGCTACAATCATCCCCAGTGGGAGTTACATGTGTAGCGTCCTACAGTGTAGCGTGGTGCTACAATCGTCCCCAGTGGGGGTTACATGTGTAAGGTCCTATAGTGTAGCATAGTGATACAATCGTCCCCAGTGGGTGTAACATGTGTAGCTACAATCGTCCCCAGTGGGGGTTACATGTTTAGCGTCCTACAGTGTAGCGTGGTGCTACAATTGTCCCCAGTGGGAGTTACATGTGTAAGGTCCTACATTGTAGCATGGTGCTACAATCGTCCCCAGTGGGTGTAACATGTGTAGCTACAATCGTCCCCAGTGGAGGTTACATGTGTAGCGTCCTACAGTGAAGCGTGGTGAATCGTCCCCAGTGGGGGGTACATGTGTAGCGTCCTACAGTGTAGTGTGGTGATACAGTCGTACCCAGTGGGGGTTACATGTGTAGCGTCCTACATTGTAGCATGGTGCTACAATCGTCCCCAGTGGGGGGTACATGTGTAGCGTCCTACAGTGTAGCGTGGGGAATCGTCCCCAGTGGGGGTTACATGGGTAGGTGTTAGAGATGTATCCATGACTATGTTGTGTCAGTCATTCGCGTGGTGATACAATCGTCCCCAGTGGGTGTAACATGTGTAGCTACAATCGTCCCCAGTGGGGGGTACATGTGTAGCGTCCTACAGTGTAGTGCGGTGATACAATCGTCCCCAGTGGGAGTTACATGTGTGGCGTCCTATAGTGTAATGTGGTGATACAATCGTCCCCAGTGTGTGTTACATGTGTAAGGTCCTACAGTGTAGCGTGGTGCTACAATCGTCCCCAGCGGGAGTTATATGTGTAGCATCCTACAGTGTAGCGTGGTGATACAATCGTCTCCAGTCGGGGTTACATGTGTAGCATCCTACAGTGCAATGTGGTGCTACAATCATCCCCAGTGGGAGTTACATGTGTAGCATCCTACAGAGTGTAGTGTGGTGATACAATCGTCCCCAGTGTGTGTTACATGTGTAAGGTCCTACAGTGTAGCGTGGTGCTACAATCGTCCCCAGCGGGAGTTATATGTGTAGCATCCTACAGTGTAGCGTGGTGATACAATCGTCCCCAGGGGGGGTTACATGTGTAAGGTCCTATAGTGTAGCGTGGTGATACAATCGTCCCCAGTGGGGGGTACATGTGTAGCGTCCTACAGTGTAGGGTGGTGATACAATCGTCCCCAGTGGGGGGTACATGTGTAGCGTCCTACAGTGTAAGGTGGTGTTACAATCGTCCCCAGTGGGGGTTACATGTTTAGCGTCCTACAGTGTAGCGTGGTGCTACAATCGTCGCAAGTGGGAGTTACATGTGTAGCATCCTACAGAGTGTAGTGTGGTGATACAATCGTCCCCAGTGGGAGTTACATGTGTAGCGTCCTACAGTGTAGCGTGGTGAATCGTCCCCAGTGGGGGTTACATGTGTAGGTGTTAGAGATGTATCCATGACTATGTTGTGTCAGTCATTCCAATAGCTTCAGTTTCCATTTATTTTTAGTTCATTTAAGATTTTTGCTAAACATATTCTTTCATTTCTTATATTAATGTTTGTTGTATTTTTTTGTCTTTTCAGGTAAGTAACAAGTTTTTATCGGATGAGAGTAGCACAGTTTCCTGTAATTGGTTTGATCCACTGACAAAGGAAAGATTCTGGTCACATCGAAACTGGAAAAGGGACCATTGGTCAAGCTCATATAGGACATGCATGGAACATGGTCATTGGTCAAGTTTGAAAATGGAGATGGACCATGGTCATCAGCCAAGGTCGTACTAGGCAAGGAATATGGTCATTGGTCAAGCTCGAACTTGAGTCAGACTATGGTCATTGGCCACGCTCATACTGGAGAGGGACCATACAAATGTAGTTGCTGAATTCCACAGTAAAGCATGTTTGATATGAACAAGCTTATTGAGAACTCAGTTCATTATCATGAAATGGAAACACAGTTAATCCCATGAATATCAGACTAAAATTGACAAATTCTGTCTAACACAGTAGATAGGCAAACGAATATCTTTAGAGTATATCTAATGGCCTTTAGACTTTTATATATCTTATTTATGGTGAACCAGTTCCTCGGGCAATTTTAAGCATGTTATTGCTTACATTACCAGGTACTATTTGAATGATGTTGATATTAAAGTTGAGTCTAAGAATATCGGTCACACTGTGCCGTGACTTTACCTTCGAATTACCAATTACTTAACAGGTGTACTGCTTATTATAAAGCTGGCTGCAGGTATAGGGGGGAGTCGCTTTGTCTTAGTGATAACGATCACTCGTCAGGTTTTCTCTGCATTGTATTTCTGATTAAAGATGAATAATTGAGGATGGTTCATTTCAAAACTGGTGTATTGGTTACATACAGTAAATGTATCAGTCATGTAATATTGTGTCGGGAGAAGTGCTAACTGTTCTGTGTCAGTATACAAGTTCTGTGTAAGTATGTGTCAGCTATACTAGTTCTGTTCACAGTCGAGTTAATTCTGTGTCAGCTATACCAGTTCTGTTCACAGTCCAGTTAGTTCTGAGTCAGCTATACTAGTTCTGTTCACAGTCCAGTTAGTTCTGTGTCAGCTATACCAGTTCTGCTCACAGTCCAGTTAGTTCTGTGTCAGCTATCCCAGTTCTGTTCACAGTCCAGTAGTTCTGGGTCAGCTATACCAGTTCTGTTCACATTCCAGTTAGTTCTGTGTCAGCTATACCAGTGCTGTTCACAGTCCAGTTAGTTCTGAGTCAGCTATACTAGGTCTGTTCACAGTCCAGTTAGTTCTGTGTCACCTATACAAGTTCTGATAACTGTACCAAGATAGGGATACCTAGCTAGACTGACGAGTCTGATAGCTGTACTGAGATGGTGATACGTAGCTAGACGCAGGAGTCTGATAGCTGTACCGAGATGGGGATACGTAGCTAGACTGAGGAGTCTGATAGCTGTACTGAGTTGGTGATACGTAGCTAGACGGAGGAGTCTGATAGCTGTACCGAGTTAAGAGATACGTAGCTAGACAGAGAAGTCTGATAGCTGTGTCAGCTATACCAGTTCTGTTCACAGTCAAGTTAGTTCTGTGTCAGCTATACCAGTTCTGCTCACAGTCCAGTTAGTTCTGTGTCAGCTAGACCAGTTCTGTTCACAGTCCAGTTAGTTCTATGGCAGCTATACCAGTTCTGTTCACAGTCCAGGAGTTCTGGGTCAGCTATACCAGTTCTGTTTACACTCCAGTTAGTTCTGTGTCAGCTATACCAGTGCTGTTCACAGTCCAGTTAGTTCTTTGTCAGCTATACCAGTTCTGTTCACAGTCAAGTTAGTTCTGTGTCAGCTATACCAGTTCTTTTCACAGTCCAGTTAGTTCTGTGTCAGCTTTACCAGTTCTGTTCACAGTCCAGTTAGTTCTATGGCAGCTATACCAGTTCTGTTCACAGTCCAGGAGTTCTGGGTCAGCTATACCAGTTCTGTTCACAGTACAGTTAGTTCTGTGTCAGCTATACCAGTTTTGTTCACAGTCCAGTTAGTTCTGTGTCAGCCATACCAGTTCTGTTCACAGTCCAGTAGTTCTGGGTCAGCTATACCAGTTCTGTTCACAGTCCCGTTAGTTCTGTGTCAGCTATACCAGTTCTTTTCACAGTCCAGTTAGTTCTTTGTCAGCTATACCAGTTCTGTTCACAGTCAAGTTAGTTCTGTGTCAGCTATACCAGTTCTGTACACAGTCCAGTTAGTTCTGTCAGCTATACCAGTTCTTTTCACAGTCCAGTTAGTTCTTTGTCAGCTATACCAGTTCTGTTCACAGTCAAGTTAGTTCTGTGTCAGCTATACCAGTTCTGCTCACAGTCCAGTTAGTTCTGTGTCAGCTAGACCAGTTCTGTTCACAGTCCAGTTAGTTCTATGGCAGCTATACCAGTTCTGTTCACAGTCCAGGAGTTCTGGGTCAGCTATACCAGTTCTGTTTACACTCCAGTTAGTTCTCTGTCAGCTATACCAGTTCTGTTCACAGTCCGGTAGTTCTGGGACACCTATACCAGTTCTGTTCACATTCCAGTTAGTTCTGTGTCAGCTATACCAGTTCTGTTCACAGTCCAGTTAGTTCTGTGTCAGCTATACAAGTTCTGATAACTGTACCAAGATAGGGATACCTAGCTAGACTGAGGAGTCTGATAGCTGTACTGAGATGGTGATACGTAGCTAGACGGAGGAGTCTGATAGCTGTACCGAGATGGGGATACGTAGCTAGACTGAGGAGTCTGATAGCTGTACTGAGATGGTGATACGTAGCTAGACGGAGGAGTCTGATAGCTGTACTGAGATGGGGATACGTAGCTAGACGGAGGAGTCTGATAGCTGTACTGAGATGGTGATACGTAGCTAGACGGAGGAGTCTGATAGCTGTACCGAGTTAAGAGATACGTAGCTAGACAGAGAAGTCTGATAGCTGTACTGAGATGGTGATACGTAGCTAGACGGAGGAGTCTGATAGCTGTACTGAGATGGTGATACGTAGCTAGAGGGAGGAGTCTGATAGCTGTACTGAGATGGTGATACGTAGCTAGACAGAGGAGTCTGATAGCTGTACTGAGATGGTGATACGTAGCTAGGCAAATGTGTAGCTCAGTATATATAGAGAGTCAGATAGGTATTCCCATAGGCTGTAGTACAATGGAGTGGCATAAGTATCATGGAAAGGAATTCAATGTGATGGGAGAAAGAGATTTGATAATCTCCCGGGGATCAGGTTGATGAGGATGGTTGTGATGTGAGGATAAACCTTATGCAATACAAATCTCCCTCACCCTGTGTACCTCCCTGAATGAATAATGAGACTCCAGGGTCTGCCATACATTCCGATTGACAGGCGGGACACCCTTCCCACCAGTTCTGCTGCTATTGCGCTGTTTCTGAGATTTGTCAGCGATATGATGCTATTTCTCCAGTTTAAACCAGCATTGTGCCCAAGGTTTTGTGATCTGTCTTGTGCTGCCATCTATCCTACGTTATACCACACTGTTGTTGTCGCACACAGATAACATCCTGATGCACCCCTGATATATTGTAAATCCATTGCTTCTCAACCATCTCCATGTTAGTGGTCTCCGCAGTCGTAACAATGGCCTTCTATTCAGATTGCGGAGTTTCTCATATTGTCTACTGACTGATACGAGACACAGTGTGAGGAATTCATCAAACTATCTGAGATTTATTGGTGATCGATTGGTTCTGGCTTTACCTGTGTCAATGGTCAAAGGGGATTTACCTCAGATAAGCCCACGCTCACTGTTAGGCCCACCCATTGTTTAACGGATCCTACAATTGAGGTTTTTAATCTGGTAAAACTTTCTCAAACCCTGTGTCCATTTTACCTCCTTCCCAAGGCCTGTCTAAGGCTTATTACTGGGAAAGAAGAGCACTCGGCAGTGTTAATTTGTTAGTACGCCTTGGGGGTCTTAACTCAGGTCCGCCACAATTTTCACTTTATATTGGTATCATATATAACAGACAAATTGTCAGTCTGATGGTAGTTATATGGATATCGGAGCTGTTTTAAAGTCTTTACAGAAAATGTAAATTTGATAATAAGATAATGAAGAGATTTTGATATAGGAGTTGATGATATATGACTCGTTAAATGTCCGTTATGAGATAAAGTAAGGGCCGTGGAGTCCATTTTGTATCGTTCTGATGAATTCTGATCCCAATACATCAGGTACTACGGGGCGTAAATTTCTCCCTTTTTTGTCAAAAGATACCCTGTAAAATTAGTCTGCTTTTGATAAAGAATAATAATCAAGATAATTGCTAATTGATGAAGAGCTGTTTTAGATAATGAGCTTTTGTGCTGTGTATAACAATAAATTCAGCTGAAACGTTTGATTTAGTGGATCAGATTACTCGGAATTGTTAGAAGTTAATGCATTTGAGTTCTTTTAGCACTTCCAGAAGTGCAGGGTTTTAGAGAGTCAATCTCCATATCACAAGCACTACTACCAGACTTCGGCAGGCATCAAAGTTCAATTTTCTCTTCTATAGAAGAAATCACCTCCGAAGCATATGAAACAATTGTGGATAAATTTATATTTTGTGATTTGCATTTATAAAACATTTTGCTCATGGTATACAAAGTTTTGGCATTGAGCAGTAACTGTTTTACTTATATTTGTAGTTCAGTCTTATTGTGAAAACAGCAATCGTATATACATAGGTTTTATGTTGTACCCTATCATGTACAGTGGTTACCGCGGGAGGTGGAGGGGCTCAGTAATTAGCCACACTCACCTTTCACCTATAGAGCCAATAGAAATAGATGGTAAAAGGTTCTTTGTCACCTGCTGGAGCACATGGGCTTTCTCCTTGTACTTTAAGGCTTCTGCCATTCTGCTACCACTAGCCCTCCACCACTGGGTCTCAGGTTTGAGGCCTAGCTATGTCGGGCAACAGCTCTCCAGGTACTGGCCGTAGGACAGTGGTTTTTCTCTGGGAACTCCGGCTTTCATCCACCACCAAAACCTGGCATGTTCTTAAATGACCATATAGCTGTTAATAGGACGTAAAACACAAAACAAACAAACAAATCGTAATTGTTATCAAGTAAAGAAAGCTTGATGCTGTGTATGGGAACTCGGTTAAGTATATTTCGATGAACCAACCTTCACAGCTACTAATCTGATGAAAATTAGACACATATATATATTGGTCTGATATTTTGCAATAAATCTATCAGTTTGAATATCTACTACCTGAAATTCACATGAAGCTCGTTGATATGGATGCATGTTGCTTTCCTTATAGCTTCATATCAAATTTATCAGTTAATGAGGATATCTGATACCATTATATGTAACGTCACAGCCGACTTTGAAAGCCTTTGTTAAAGGCTATTCATACCAAAAGCTCACGGTTTCCAGTTTTCCCAATGTTACAGATATATTGGCCAATTCAAACCACATGGCAGACTTGGCGAAATGTCGGGGTATAATCGTCGCAAATTGATTCCTTTGGTATTTGTCAAGGACTGCATGCAATTCCCCCACTGTATCCATTTCTATGATGTTCAGCTTACAAACCTTCCCATGGAAATAAATATTAAAATTGTTGCAAACTTATTTAGAGAATTCGTGCCAATCCCTGTAAGGAAGATTCCTAATTTTTGACTTTTTTTTTTTACATGGGTAGAATTTTCTAGGTCATGCTTTGTGCCGATATTCAATGAGTCCTTTCTTAACAGCTGAAACCTTGGCATTTTATACTATTTATAAAACTGGCGTAATCATTCAATTACTTTTAGACAAGTTTTTGATTTTGCAAATGCAATGTAGTCCCTCCCCCATGGAACACTTGATAGGCTGGCAAATATGTTAGAATTGTTTTTAGAAAGGATTAGTTGATCTGAACAATACTGCTGTTATTGATAAACTTTAGAAATCAGATGTATAGAGAAGTATGTGATGATGCCGAGACAGGTCGGTGTCTACGTTCGTGTTTGTTCCTCGGGTTCGGTGACCACCTGTGTGTGTTGTGGGGCGAGAATCAATGGTCTGTCGTAGACATTCTACGTCTCCTGACAAGCTCTGAGGTAGAGGAAATCCTCAAACATGTCTTTTTGAAAATTAATCAGAAACTATCGATATTTGTACCGTATCTGGCTGGCGTTGACACTTCCATACAACTGGCTTACGTCGTATTGATGATTAAGAATATATTTCTGGTTAATAATTTGTGTGTATACTGTGAAAGTCTTGCAAGTTTTAACAATGCTTTTTCAGGTCTTTTGAACCTCGCCGAGAAAATGTCAATATGGATTCAATGTAATTTATTTTCAAGGAAACATCACAGAAAATGGCCTTGTTTGAACAGGAAGTTGATAGGAATTTCTCTAATGCACAGAGTGTGCCGTAGTGAAAAGGGAAATGGGAGGTAGTGAGGATCGAATTATCTTGATTGAACGTAAGTGTGGAGTGATGCAATGTTGGTAAATACACAAAAAGCTATTGTTTATTTACGGGGGCACGAATCAACAGTAATCCTTCGAAATGTACAGTGAGAGGAAATTGGTAAAAAATGCAACTTTCCTGTTCAATGTTGTTGAGAAGTAGATATCCAGGTGAATAAGATTCTTAAGCTTAACGACTCGATAACGTAAAACTTGAATCTGTTGTCTTTTCCTCATTATTTAAACGAAATTGAAAATTAGTTTGGGTTTGGATTTTAAAAAAAAAAGCAGATGATGTACATCATAATATACATATTTTGATAAATATTACGTTTGACCTTTGGAAGTGTTAGGGGTGTAGTTAGAAACCCGAACGAGGTTGACTGAGAAAAGAAACGAATTCAATAGAATTGAATAGAAGTAAATTAAAAGAGTCTTTCCTTCAGTTTCAACGTATGTGCATTATAAGTTCCAGATTGATCATGTAGAGATTAAAGGCCGGAATGCTAATTAGTAAGATAATTTCATATTACGTAATAAGGAAAAGACAGATGAAAACGTTTGTATTGACGTTAAAGTGATGTGATAGAGAATAAGTCACTATTAAATAAATAGAATTGATTGCAAAAAAATGAAAAAATAACAGAGCTGATCGCAGTCAGTTGTGAATGATAGCGTAGTAAAGTTACCAAAGCTGATGTGGATATTATAGGATTAGAACTGTATAAGAATCCTAAGTTAGCGTCAACGTAAATGGACGGGAAATGAGATTACGAGGAGTGGATTTGTACTATATATCACAATAACAAAATTACAGCAACGATGGTTATGAAAAGCCGAGTGATTTTCTGTAATTTGATTGGACATGGTTGCTTAAGGTCTGCTGGTGTGTTGGTCTGGGGGATCATTGGGTTGTTTCGAACATGGTCACTTAAACTCTGCCCTTGTATCAGTCTGGAGGATCGTTAGAGTGTGGGCTGAGGGTTTGTTGACCGTCTCACCGTCCATTAAACTGTTAGTAAGATTGATCGTTTTCTCATGTACAGGTTGTATATAGATGATGAAGCTGCTCTAAGATTGTATTTTACTTAATCTGTTTAGACGATTGGTATGCTGGTCACTCTTGACCGTTATATGATCGTCACTCTCCACTATAATGTGGTATCATAAGTTACTTAAACTTGACCGTAAGTGTATTATGATCACAAATCTAATATCTCCAAAGACTCGCACACTGACCTTCATGTCGTATGAACACATTTGTGTAAAAGGGTAAATCTACTGTGCACATCCAGGAAGGGGTGATTGAGTAAGTTTTTTTGAGGATTAAGGGGATGGAGAAGATGATTCTGAACTGGATGATTGGCTCAAAGATTGCCCAGATAAGCTGAATTATCAAATAACAATAGCAAGCATATCGGACTTTTAAAAAATAAGGCATTAATCTTGTCTGGTTAAGTCAAATTTTTCTGACCAATGTCCTAAGTTCTCTTTTGCCTTTTTACTCTGACATAGACCTAATTCATGTGACCGTGTCCACCAGGCCTGATTCATGTGACCGTGTCCACCAGGCCTGATTCATGTGACCGTGTCCACCAGGCCTGATTCATGTGACCGTGTTCACACCTGATTCATCTGACCTTGTTCAGACCCGATTCATCTGACCGCGTCCAGACCTGATTCATCTGAACGTGTCCTGACCTAATTCATCTGACCGTGTCCTGACCTAATTCATCTGACCGTGTCCAGACCTTATTCATCTGACCGTGTTCAGACCTGATTCATTTGACCGTGTCCTGACCTGATTCATCTGACCGAGTCCAGACCTGATTCATCTGACTGTGTCCAGATTTGATTCATCTGACCGTGTCCAGACCTGATTCATCTGACTGTGTTCAGACCTGTGATTCATCTGACCGTGTTCAGACCTGTGATTCATCTGACCATGTCCAGACCTGTGATTCATCTGACCGTGTCCTGACCTGATTTTTGTCTTAATTCCAACACTGTGGTCAGTAAAAATGGAGGCAAGCTTAAATTTTAATTGACCAGCAATGCAACAGTAGCGTGTACTTGTGTCTGCCTTGTTCAGGACAGAGCTCCCTCCCTTATGGCAGTTATCTGACCATGACCATAACCATTCCAATTCTGTGGTCCGTGAAAATGAAGGCAAGGGTAAGTTGACCAGACTTGACCGACGATCAGTGACCAATAGCGCCACAGTACTTAGGTTGCATGGTAAGAAGATAGCATCGTCTGCCGTTTGTCTTAATATTATTGTTCCTGGTTTACGATGCCCCAGCATAACTACTGAAACTATTATCACTGTCAATTGTTGCTGTAAATATTGTGCAGTTTTTCGACAGTCGTGATTATGCTGATCATTACAGAGAGAATAAATGTTGCTGTTGACTTTACGACCCTTGTAGTGTTGGCGGAGGCCCCAATAAGGCCTGTTTATTCTTGGTATCGCTGGTCAAGCTTCTCACTCATTCGCATATTATTGCGCTTTGCGTAACCGAGATTGTCGTACTTTACTTTGTTATGGGGAATCAATATGTGAGATATTACTGAAAATAGTTTCGCTTTCTCCTATTATGTCAGCATCCAAACATTACCTCCGGTAATGGGATCAGAATTGCCAAGATCGGCTGTGGAATTATGTCAGGGTCCCAACTCAACGTAAGATGTGATGTAATTCATGAATATCTAAAAACTGAAAGATATCAATTGGAGTTTTTACGTTTTGTTGTAGTATTCCATCCTCACCATGTTTTCGTTGCAAGAGTCATGATTAAGGCTGAATTCATTTTATGGGTAAAAAGTGTTGCATTGTTTTTGATGAAGACGTTAGTCCCAAGAGTTATAATTTAGTCAGAATGTATTATAGGGGTAAAAGTCTTTTCTTCTTTTTTTAATGAATAGGCTAGTTCCTGGAATCATGGTTTAGTCAAAATTCATTATAGGGGCAAACACTTTCTTATGTTCAATAAAGATCATGGAATAGAGGGAAGCAAAACGTTTTTATCAGCTGAAGAATGTAAGTTTTACTCAAGGATTATAAGGATGTTTTCTTTGAAAAGTAATAAACCGAAGAAGGGAAACTTTAATAGTTACGAGGACAGGATAACTACATCTTTACGACAGGTTTCTCGTAAAAGAACTTGCCATTGTGTCATTAGTGCTTGTCATTGACTATCCTGAAGAACATGTGTCGTAACCAGCCGTATGGTTTGGAGCTCGACCTTTCAGTTGTACCTCTCGAAGACGACTTTGGCCATAAGATGAGAGCCTGATATGCAAACAGGAATATAAAATATTGTCATAGGAATCGGATGCTAAAACAATCGATGGGAAACTCAAGAAAATGGGACAACTTTATGGGGACAGATGACACATTACATAACCCAAGTATGTGGTAGTATCACCGAGTGTGGAGTCGGAGGGGCCGTAACATATGTTATACGCAATCATTACTCAGTTAGGAGAGACGAGGGCTCTCCGCCTCGAACATTCCACCTGTAAACCGGTGCTTTCAGGTGGCAACAATCTTATCAAAATGGGTTTGTGGGGAGGGGGGAGGGGGGAGGCTATGACATCAGCAAAGCTCCTAGCTAGGAGTAATTGTGGAGATTGGAGATCTTCAGTAGACAGTCACACCTAGCTGGGACAAATTATGGAGATTGAAGATCTTCAGTAGACAGTCACACCTAGCTAGGAGTAATTGTGGAGGTTGGAGATCTTCAGTAGACAGTTACACCAAGCTAGGAGTAATTGTGGCGATTGGAGATCTTCAGTATACAGTCACACCTAGCTAAGAGAAATTGAGGAGATTGGAGCTCTTCAGTAGACAGTCACTCCTAGCTAAGAGTAATTGTGGACATTGGAGATCTTCAGTATACAGTCACACCTAGCTAAAAGTAATTGTGGAGATTGCAGATCTTCAGTAGACAGTCACTCCTAGCTAAGAGTAATTGTGGAGATAGGAGATCTTCAGTAGACAGTTACACCAAGCTAGGAGTAATTGTGGGGATTGGAGATCTTCAGGAGACAGTCACACCAAGCTAGGATGAATTGTGGAGGTTGGAGATCTTCAGTAGACGGTCACACCTAGCTAGGAATAATTGTGGAGATTGGAGTTCTTCAGTAGACAGTCACCCCTAGCTAAGAGTAATTGTGGAGATTTGAGACCTGCAGTAGGCAGTCACACCTAGCTAGGAGAAATTGTGGAGATCTTCAGTAGACGGTCACACCTAGCTGGGACAAACTATGGAGATTGAAGATCTTCAGAAGACAGTCACACCTAGCTAGGAGTAATTGTGGAGATTGGAGATCTTCAGTAGACAGTCACCTAGCTAGGAATAATTGTGGAGATTGGAGATCTTCAGTAGACAATCACACCTAGCTAGGAGTAATTGTGGAGATTGGAGATCTTCAGTATACAGTCACACCTAGCTAGGAGGAATTTTGGAGATCTTCTGTAGACAGTCACACCTAGCTAAGAGTAATTGTGGAGATTGGAGATCTTCAGTAGACAGTCACAACTAGCTAGGAGTAATAGTGGAGATTGGAGATCTTCAGTAGACAGTCACAACTAGCTAGGAGTAATAGTGGAGATTGGAGATCTTCAGTAGACAGTCACCTAGCTAGGAGTAATTGTGGAGATTGGAGATCTTCAGTATACAGTCACACCTAGCTAGGAGGAATTTTGGAGATCTTCAGTAGACAGTCACCCCTAGCTAAGAGTAATTGTGGAGATTGGAGATCTTCAGTAGACAATCACACCTAGCTAGGAGTAATTGTGGAGATTAGAGATCTTCAGTAGACAGTCAAACCTTTTTTTTCATTTTACAGATTTTTCCGTTTTTTACTACCAGGGTAATTGAAAACACTGATAAAATATTGACTTCAATTATTTCCCATGTCAAATAAAAAATTGCCTCATCTCAGCTATGAAATGAAATGAATCTTTGTAGAAAGTGTTATGGGAATTCAAAAGATTTTGACATTGAAGATGGAATTAGGGCATAAAAAAGGCGAAAAAAAACCCTCAAACACGCAGAAAAATAGAGACAGGGGGAAAAAGATTGATTTACTTTTTAAAAGTTTGATGAGAAAAAATTTTCCCATGTCAAATAAAAAAAAATGTCTCTTCTCAGCTTTGAAATGAAATGAATCTTTGTAGCAAGAGATATGTGAATTCAAAAGATTTTAACATTGAAGATGGAATTAGGGCATAAAAAAGGTGAAAAAAACCCTCAAACACGCAGAAAAATAGAGACGGGGGAAAAAGATTGATTAACTTTTTAAAAGTTTGGGGAGAACTTTTGTTTTATAGTCTTGTTGATTGAATTCCAAACTTAAACTGTTTTTGTCTTTCTCTTTCTAAAAAAATATTTACAGATTCAAGTGTAATTGACTCAATAACCATTGTTGAGATCATTGTCATTATCACTGGATAACGACAGCCATTCCCGTGCGTATAGTGATACATACACCGTGTACGTACATATGTGTACAACCCGGGGGGTTCCATTGCTATTTTCGGAGGTAACCAGAAGTACCTGGGTCATCAGATTTGTGCAACTCATTAGTGTATTCAAGCAAAAGATACATTGTTGAAATGTATACATTCCGATGACATCACTTTGCCCAGCGTCCGATGACTACTGCACCGACTGACAGGACGGCTGGATTTTGTGTTTTTTATGTGTTTGTGTTCATTTACATATGTTTACTTAGATGACATAGTGTAAACAATTCCCAGAAACACAACATTAAAATTGAATTTTGACAATAACGTTCAATATACAACAACTTTGCCGTAATATTTTCAACTGCACTCGACAAGGCTGGCACCTAGATAATGGTAACGGTTAAATCATAGGACGGGTTTGATAAATTTACATGACCTACATGTCATATGCCTGCCTAAATACTGATAGTTAGATCACAGCACACAAACTGGGTTTTGTTACGATTGAAGTTAAAATCAAAATAGTAAAATTACTTTGTGTGTTTGTGATTTTGTACACACTATACCTAGTTACCGTTGTCGTGGAGTCTACAAAAGTACAGGAGAGTTCCAAAACTGCGAGCCATTGGTGCCATATTATAGCGTTCCGGAATTAACTGGGACATCTTTGGGTATTAATACATATAACTGTTGAGATAAACTGGTAATGGAATGACAACGATATGATTTTATTGTAACAGTTTAAGAGTGCGAGTGAAATATTGTGCGAGTGCATCGGGTATTATAAAAATAACTGCATTGAGTCACTTTGAAGTAAGACTTATCGCTAATGAGTTATGATTACATGTTAAAGAGTGAACATACAAACCAATGTAATGTTTATGTTGAAGATATGCAGCCGATTTCGTTGGTACAAGTCCTAGTTTGGTCGTATCATGTCACGAAGGTCTTCTAAGCATGGCGCTGAGCGTAACCGTATCACACATCGGGTTTGAATGGAATGCTTGTAATCCTCCCGGGGATGTATTCCGGTTAAAAGAACGCATTTTATGTAATTTTAAAGAAAAATACTATAACTATAAGGATTAACTTTCTATTTATAGTTTAGATTATCGAGTGATAACTACAATGGAACTTGGGTAAATTAATCCTAATCGGCTCCGATTATTCAATTTACCCGAGTTCCTTTGTAGTTATCACTCGATAACCTAAACTAAATAGAAAGTTAATCCTTAACGAAAGAAATTGTGATGAAGGTTCCTAACCAAAAAATAAGATATGGTTGTATAATTGGTTGACATATTTTTCTGTCTTTTTCCCCCTTAGTATAATTGACTTCAACAGATTATTTAATTGATAAGAGGAAATATGAACAACTTTTTAAAATCATTGACATTTTTTGTCAGGAATGGATTTCTAGAAATCATTTTTCATATTGGATAAATATATGATATTAAGTAAAAAAAAAATACACAAAAAATATAACATGCAAGATTTTTCTGTTACTATGTTACTGATTATTTTTCTGTTACTATGTTACTGATTATTTTTCTTTTTTCCATTGCTGAATTGCCTTTGAGTTTTTAGATTATTTAAACATTACATTTGGCAAGATTTTTACATGAAAATATTTTGTGTAGGATTTCATGTTTCTACGTTAATGATGGATATTTTTCTGCTTCCATTGCTCAATCGTCTTCGAGATGATCTGACTGTTAACAAACCCTGTACAGAGATTAGTGGCCAGGAGAACAGTGGGTCCTGATGCTGTATGGATTACCAAGGACATAACCAGGTCACCGGTGTCTAATGTCCCTCAATATTGTCATGGTAAAAGTAAAACTGATCACTCAAAATAAATGTCCAACACATGATGTGTCGGTAATTAACCATATTGATTCTTAGCTACCATATCATGTTATTTTGATAACTTTGTATAAAGTTTTGTCCTGTTTCAGCATGATTATATTCAGATTTAAACATGCTAGATTGAACAAATGTATCGATATTGACCGAAAAGCTGACAATTCTTGTAGAACGTGGCTCCAGACAATTAACTGATACCGACGCTAATAATTAATGTTATTCATCAGCCAGCATCATAGACTGTTTGTCACAACATATTCTTATTGACAAAGATTGACAGATTGGTGGATCACAAATCGTCTTCACTTTGCTCCCTCTATCTATAAATAGGTCTGGCTGTAAGTGCGTGCTAAGGCAAGTCTGCCTCGCAAACTATAGCTGGATCAACGTGTATGGTTTTAGTGACAAGCATTTGCTGTTATGATTGAGTTGATAACACACCTTGTTAAAGGTACCAGGGTGTGGTTTATACCCTGTATGAGGTACCAGGGTGTGGTTTATACCCAGTATGAGGTACCAGGGTGTGATATATACCTGTATGAGGTACCATGGTGTGGTTTATACCCTGTATGAGGTACCAGGGTGTGGTTTATACCCTGTATGAGGTACCAGGGAGTGGTTTATACCCTGTATGAGGTACCAGGGTGTGGATGGGGTGATGTATACCCTGTATGAGGGTGATTTATACCGTGTATGAGGTACCATGGTGTGATTTATACCCTGTATGAGGTACCAGGGTGTGATGTATACCCTGTATGAGGTACCAGGGTGTGATGTATACCCTGTATGAGGTACCAGGGTGTGATGTATACCCTGTATGAGGTACCAGGGTGTGATGTATACCCTGTATGAGGTACCAGGGTGTGATGTATACCCTGTATGAGGTACCAGGGTGTGATGTATACCCTGTATGAGGTACCAGGGTGTGATGTATACCCTGTATGAGGTACCAGGGTGTGATGTATACCCTGTATGAGGTACCAGGGTGTGATGTATACCCTGTATGAGGTACCAGGGTGTGATTTATACCCTGTATGAGGTACCAGGGTGTGATGTATACCCTGTATGAGGTACCAGGGTGTGATGTATACCCTGTATGAGGTACCAGGGTGTGATGTATACCCTGTATGAGGTACCAGGGTGTGATGTATACCCTGTATGAGGTACCAGGGTGTGATGTATACCCTGTATGAGGTACCAGGGTGTGATGTATACCCTGTATGAGGTACCAGGGTGTGATGTATACCCTGTATGAGGTACCAGGGTGTGATGTATACCCTGTATGAGGTACCAGGGTGTGATGTATACCCTGTATGAGGTACCAGGGTGTGATGTATACCCTGTATGAGGTACCAGGGTGTGATGTATACCCTGTATGAGGTACCAGGGTGTGATGTATACCCTGTATGAGGTACCAGGGTGTGATGTATACCCTGTATGAGGTACCAGGGTGTGATGTA
Source organism: Mizuhopecten yessoensis (assembly GCF_002113885.1). Classification (NCBI taxonomy): domain Eukaryota; kingdom Metazoa; phylum Mollusca; class Bivalvia; order Pectinida; family Pectinidae; genus Mizuhopecten; species Mizuhopecten yessoensis. Next base: position 542,289 of record NW_018404042.1, read on the forward strand.
TACCCTGTATGAGGTACCAGGGTGTGATGTATACCCTGTATGAGGTACCAGGGTGTGATGTATACCCTGTATGAGGTACCAGGGTGTGATGTATACCCTGTATGAGGTACCAGGGTGTGATGTATACCCTGTATGAGGTACCATGGTGTGATGTATACCCTGTATGAGGTACCAGGGTGTGATGTATACCCTGTATGAGGTACCAGGGTGTGATGTATACCCTGTATGAGGTACCAGGGTGTGATGTATACCCTGTATGAGGTACCAGGGTGTGATGTATACCCTGTATGAGGTACCAGGGTGTGATGTATACCCTGTATGAGGTACCATGGTGTGATGTATACCCTGTATGAGGTACCAGGGTGTGATGTATACCCTGTATGAGGTACCAGGGTGTGATGTATACCCTGTATGAGGTACCAGGGTGTGATGTATACCCTGTATGAGGTACCAGGGTGTGATGTATACCCTGTATGAGGTACCAGGGTGTGATGTATACCCTGTATGAGGTACCAGGGTGTGATGTATACCCTGTATGAGGTACCAGGGTGTGATGTATACCCTGTATGAGGTACCAGGGTGTGATGTATACCCTGTATGAGGTACCAGGGTGTGATGTATACCCTGTATGAGGTACCAGGGTGTGATGTATACCCTGTATGAGGTACCAGGGTGTGATGTATACCCTGTATGAGGTACCAGGGTGTGATGTATACCCTGTATGAGGTACCAGGGTGTGATGTATACCCTGTATGAGGTACCAGGGTGTGATGTATACCCTGTATGAGGTACCAGGGTGTGATGTATACCCTGTATGAGGTACCAGGGTGTGATGTATACCCTGTATGAGGTACCAGGGTGTGATGTATACCCTGTATGAGGTACCAGGGTGTGATGTATACCCTGTATGAGGTACCAGGGTGTGATGTATACCCTGTATGAGGTACCAGGGTGTGATTTATACCCTGTATGAGGTACCATGGGGTGATGTATACCCTGTATGAGGTACCCGGGTGTGGTTTATACCGTGTATGAGGAACCAGGGTGTGGTTTATACCGTGTATGTGGTACCAGGGTGTGATATATACCCTGGATGAGGTACCAGGGTGTGATATATTCCCTGTATGAGGTACCAGGGTGCGATATATACCCTGTATGAGGTTCCAGGGTGTGATTTATACCCTGTATAAGGATACCCTGTATGAGGTACCAGGATGTGATGCATGTATACCCTGTATGAGGTAACAGGGTGTGGTTCATAGCCTGTATGAGGTACCAGGGGGTGGTTTATACCGTGTATGAGGTACCAGGGTGTGATTTATACCCTGTATAGGGTACCAGGGTGTGATTTATACCGTGTATGAGGTACCAGGGTGTGGTTTATACCGTGTATGAGGTACCAGGGTGTGATATATACCCTGTATGAGGTACCAGGGTGTGATTTATACCCTTTATGAGGTACCAGGATGTGAATTTATACCCTGTATGAGGTACCAGGGTGTGATATATACCCTGTATGAGGTACCAGGGGGTGATTTATACCGTGTATGAGGTACCAGGGCGTGGTTTATACCGTGTATGAGGTACCAGGGTGTGGTTTATAACCTGTATGAGGTACCAGGGAGTGATTTATACCCTGTATGAGGTACCAGGGTGCGATTTATACCGGGTATGAGGTACCAGGGGGTGGTTTATACCGTGTATGAGGTACCAGGGTGCGATATATACCCTGTATGAGGTACCAGGGTGTGGTTTCTAACCTGTATGAGGTACCAGGGTGTGATTTATACCGTGTATGAGGTACCAGGGTGTGGTTTATACCCTGTATGAGGTACCAGGGTGTGATTTATACCCTGTATGAGGTACCAGGGTGTGATTTATACCGTGTATGAGGTACCAGGGTGTGGTTTATACCGTGTATGAGGTACCAGGGTGTGGTTTATACCCTGTATGAGGTACCATGGTGTGATTTATACCCTTTATGAGGTACTAGGATGTGAATTTATACCCTGTATAAGTTACCAGGGTGTGATTTTTGTGATTTGATGATGTATTAGGTGAGCAGTATTAATGATAGACACCTTGCCAGTTTGACAGGTAGACACCCTCACTTCCTTGTGGGGCGAAATAAAACCACCCCATACTAGAACCTGAACACTGCTAATACCAATAGTCATGTTCTGACGGAGGCTCCCGGCTGTGTCACCATTACCTTTAAATAAATTTAAGTAGTATTTAAGTAATCATAGATTTTGCTATGTGGTCTCTCCCCCATCAGTCCCAGGAAAGATTTGAAAGGTTGACAAGTATGTACTTCAAAGTCTCTAGGACACCCCAGAAGTGTTTTGACAGATAAACAGAAATAGTCACACCTCTGAAACATGTACTAGAACAAGTGGTGACCTCTCTCACCCTCGGGCTGTCATCACCTGTACAGGTGACTAGTAATACTTCCACCCTGGAAACCTGTAGCTTGTATGCCCCCCAGCAACCCTGTAGCTGGTATGCCCCCCAGCAAACCTGTAGCAGGAACTAGTTCATTCATCGGACAAAGACACTTAATCTAGCGGTCATTATTCCACCTATTAAAGTTTATCATTCCATCTATTATTTTACAATCATTTATTATAGCTCATTATATAGTTAATTCATAAGAGTCTGGTAATACTCACTTGTTTCTTTTAGTCATGAATATATACTGCAGTCTTCAAAATATTACTGCATACTTGTCAACTCTCCCTAATTAGGAAGGGTCGACTCCCGATTTTGGACCCTAAGATTTTAATATTTTTCAACTGGTGAATTTGCTTAACTATTCCTATATTGTAAGATCTAATGATTTCACCTGAAACAAAAACTAAAAATTGTCATTTTAAAGGACCATTTTGTTTATACACATTTTATTTATAATTCAATTTTGAGCATGCAGAATTTCACCCAAGGAAATTTCAAAACGTTGGCAAGTAGGTAACTATGTAAGTGAAAAGAAGGTCATTTCATTGAATCTTGTGCTAATGATATCACAAGTATTTCATAAAATCCTACACTCTGATCTGTACACAGATAATTCAGAAAACGGAAATTAAAGAAAGTACCAAAAATAGTTGACAACACAATATAACCTGAAACACTGTAGAAGCGAATCATTGAGGTTAATTCAGGACAGAGCTGGGAGTTTGTTTCTGTAGACTACATTGTAACTTATAAGAATATTTCCAGTTTACCTTAGAAAGGTGGACACATGCTGAGTGTAGGGCTACATAGGGACAGGCAACAGGTTGGAAGGATTAGCAGTGATACAGGCCTTTACAATGCCAACAATCTTATAAATAGCTGTGTACCGGCAGAGTGTTACCTGGATATCATTGTCGCCCCGGGGATCGAACAGGAACGACTTCCGACTAAACACATAAAGCACGTTAAGAATTACGATAGTATCTCGCTCTTTAAAGCTTAAGGGCTTCGCACGTTTAACATATCGATTGGCGATAATTACCTGGAAAAGTGAATTGCAGTTTAATATGATTTTCTAAATTGATCCGGCATGATCTCATTATGTAGTTTTGACTTGAAGAGATTCTGCTTATTTTTGTCGGTGCGACCTCCCATAATTGTAGCTACCCATGCATCAAATAATCTCAAAGACAGTTATTTTAGATTTTCTTTTTTCCGGAAGAAATATTGTGAGGACAAACAAATCAGATTATTTTGATAGCCGAGGTCACTTTAAATCAAACAAGATCCAAGCTTCTTTTTTTACGACGTTGAACATATTACTTTGAATAGATTGAGATTGTTTTAAATCTCTTTCACAAATCCTTTTAGCAATCATAAAAGAATTTGAAAAAATCAGTTTTTTGCATGTATTAATTATCTCAAATATTTTTAAGGAAGTATCTCTATATTTATAAACTAATAACGTAATTAAAACAGGTGAAATGCTGTAAAATGGCGAAAGTCATGGTGTACAATTAAATTGACCTTTGTTTAAATGAATCAGACGAATATCTCTTTGATTTACTTAACTACAAATCGCTTTGAAGCATCTCTGTTAAAATTCTGTGCAACCTTTGAAACTGCATTTAAATTCCAGCAGTTGATGAAATGAAATTAATTGAAACAAGTCGAATTTAATTTTCCAGAATTCCCTGACAAATGTGAGATATATTTCTTAGTATGTGATGGTTGATTTTCTCTGACTGACCTTTGTCTATTTGAAGGTAAAAATCATTTGAATGACAGTGATATGTGGCTTGATTTTAATTACATTTTTTGGTTACATGTTGATGATGGTCATTAAGAGTGACCTTGTGACTTAATTATATTTGTTACTTGAAGGTCAATGCCATTTAGATTGACCCTGTGTCAGGTGAAAGTTGTTTAAATTGACTGTTAAACTGTTATATATATTTATGTTACTTGAAGGTGAAGGTCGTTAAGAATGACCTTTTTTCTGTAAGATATATTTTGGTAGTTGAAAGGTGAAGGTCGTTAAGAATGACCTTTTGTCTGTAAGATATATTTTTGTTAGTTGAAAGGTGAAGGTCTTATGAATGAACTTTTGTATGTAAGACATACTTCTTTACTTGTAGGTGAAGGTCGTTTGAATTGACCTTGTGTCTGTTAGTTATATTTATGTTTCCAGTAGGTGAAGGTCATTAATAATGACCTTGGGTCTAAGATATAGTTGTGTTACTTGATGGTGAAGACCATTCAGATTGACCCTGTGTCAGGTGAAAGTCGCTTAAATTGACTTGTCGACTATTGAATATATTAATTTTATTTGAAGGTGAAGGTCATTAAGAATGAAGGTCATTAAGAATGACCTTTTATCTGCGAGATATATCACTTGTAGGTGAAGGTCGCTTGGATTGACCTTGTGTCTGTGTTACTTGTAGGTGAAATTTGTTGATTCAAGAGTGAAGGTTGTTAGTTTAATAGTGGTCCTGTGTTTGTTAGATATATTTCTTTGATAAATGGAGGTCATTTGTTTACGAGTGACCCCTGTCTGGACTCGGGGCGACTTGTCTGTTTATATCATTGATCCCCCCGCTAATGGCTATTGATAATTCATTAACAGATAGTGGATTCAGAACCGTGATGTCTACAAAGCTAGCAGTGGAGTGTGCTCAAATTGTTTGAGATTGTTTCAGTGTTTGTAAATAGTAATTTGGAGGAGATACGGTACACAGGTTCGATTGAAAACAAACGGTCAAACGAAAAATGGAGTTTCCTTTACCAGCCTCAGAATGTCGTACACCATGTAAAAAGGTCAGGTATCTTCAGAGAAGTTGAGCGAGGGAAATGAACCGTTTGTTAGATACGATGATAGGAACCCTTTGCTGTTTCTGGTTGTAAATGTTAAGCAAACTAAACATTGTGAGTGTTTGTTTTGAGTGATGTTAGGAGAAGTGGCAAAATTATTGTCATCACACGGATCTGGTCTGTACACGTCGGCGTACTGCCATCCCACTGTCACTGCCAGTTTGGCCATCCCCACATAAATACGGACATAAAAGCGCGGCCAAGTTGCTTCCCGAGATTTTTATGGTTTGACAGTTAGCAACAGTGTCCCTTAATCCTATCAAACGAGAAGGGTCCTTTTATCCAGGCAGCTAAGCGTCCAGGCAATGTCACCCTAGAGAGACATCGAGGTTGGTTAAGTATGGACTGGAGATGCGCACTACATCCTTGGGTTCTGCACAGTTCAAAGTGTGATTAGCTTGGAAAACTCGAAATATTTCAAATTCTATATTTCATTCGACTGAACTCATAAATTACATAAATATATAATTCATAGTTGAACTGACTAGATTCTGTTCCCCAACTTGTGTATAATTGATTAGAAAGTGAAACGGTTTATTTTCAATTGTGAAATGTTACGTTAAAGCTTATCATTCTATCTCTGTGCCAGTCCTGTGTAAATCAGAGTAAGGAAAGTCTATCTTGTTCAGTAAACATTTGGCTCAGGACACATGACAAGCTAAAGGCTTTTCAGAAATATTCAAACGTCAATAAAAGAAAAGCCGGTGCAGATTTGGTATGGCTATACATGCTTTTACAAATTCGCATGAGAAAGGATTTGAATTGACGGAAGAATAACTTTTTGAGGTGTTAATAATACTGGTCACAGCTGACGGGCTGTGCTTAGAAATATGTGGTTAGAGGGTATGCTTGACTGGTCGCTGGGAGAGATATAGCTAGCCTACCTGGGCCATGATTCACTGATTGATTGATCGGGGCCCAAGGGAGATACACGGATCACACTAACCAGCTTGCTTCACACATGTTTTTGAACTAATTTTGTCGCGAGAGAAGTAGGAGGAGTTGCCCCTGTAACTGTCCTGGATTGTCAACATGTTGTAAGTGCTGGACCCAACAACCAAGCAAAAGTTGAGGTAGAGATTTTTTTTTCAAACTAAAATGTGTGTATGAAAGCAGATACATCACTGGCCAAATTGAATATATTTGGGGAGCCCAGACTGCACCAAGTCTACTGGGGTTTTCATTACACGGAGCGAGAATAATAGATCGCCCGGTTACTACAACACAAACGGTTTTCTATCGAACCCATTGAAAATCGCCGGCAATTTACAGTATTTCCAAACGTGAGATAATTGTGTAAGCTTTGTCCTCTTCGGAGTTGAAGGCACTGAAAACTGAATATTGAATTGTTATTGTGACTGTGTGAGTTAGTGAAAGCTGTTACAGGGTCCTAAGCCTTATAGGCTGGGGTCTGTCACATCTACGACTCCGGAGTATAGAGTCACTCTTAGGCAGTCAGGCGTGGCGGTGCTCAGGACGTGTAAAAAGGCAAACCAGCGCGACACCGACGTTCAGGCACAGCAGCCAGGCGTGCATGTTGTTACCACGGCAAGTGTGTACCCACGGTTACAGTTAGCAGGCTAGGACTGTGGACTGGCGACGACAAACACCAGCCACTCCAAGATAGACAGACGGACAGACGGACGTGTATAGTGAAATACTAAGCCAGCACGTCTATCTACACCCATAGACCTGAGTGTGTAGCACACAGACACGGAGGATCAAGTCAATTAAGTACCGGAGCAGTGCGTGTGTGTATCGGACTTTCGATCTGGATCATCTCAGCACCATTGCCGCGTTACAACTTGCTGCATCTCCGACCTCGGTAGCCAGTGTCGCTCCTCGCCTCAAAACACTACCTGTTGGCTCAAGGAGGTACCTTGGATCCGGAGTCAGGATGCACCCCTACCTCTACGTACAGTACCCGTACGTTCCTATGCCGATGAAGCAGGATCAGCTCGTGGTAATTACCTCTTCTACTTCTAGCACCTCTCACCGCACACACACACACGCACGACACAGGGGCAACATGCGCTTTGTGTGTACAGGGGGTGGCACTTGCATACCCTTGTAGGGTGACACCCCCTCTGGAGGGGACACAGATACCCTACACATGAGAATAGAAAATGATGAAGGGGTGATGGGGTTGATGTTCACACAAGTGTATGGGGGAGGGATAGAGTGTCACACCTACACATGGGGGATGTGTTTATTCCTTGCAGATCGAGGTGGGGAGAATTAACCTGTGTCACACATGTAGCAATCGTTATGTCATGACGTGTCTAGCTTGTTAACTTAATAAATGGTGTTGGTGTTATTTAGTGTTTGTGTGTTTGCGTGTGTACTCAACGCATGGCATCCATGTTTGGTTTGAGTCATGTGCTGCCGGCTTCGGAGGCTGTGTATGTTACTCCACAATGTTGTGTGTCATTATTTCTGTGAGGTTTTGGTGACACAGCTGTTCAGCTAGATAGTCGACCTGTTTTATGGTGTCCAGTTTAAAACTTATGGGAATTTGTTTGTATTTACCCCATTAACTGTGTTATGTAGTGGTTAAACCCATGTTCTATTCTAACCTGTTATATCGCCCATTGTTACATCAGATTTAATATAGATAGACATGGCATCGTAGACTTAAAGTCGACACTGTAAAGTCAAGTTGGAGACAACTGAGAGAAGTCAAGATAGCGATGTTAAAAGACTTGTGTAGCCGGTAAGGCAAAATAAGAATTTCTTGACTATTTGTATAAATTCTTGATTTGATGTGATAAGATGGATCCTTGAATCTCATCCGTTTCATTTCAAGGTATCTCATGTTAACCTTTGGGTATCTCATGTTAACCTTTAGGTACCCCATGTTAACCTTTAGGTACCACATGTTAACCTTTAGGTATCTCATGTTAACCTTTGGGTACCCCATGTTAACCTTTAGGTACCACATGTTTACCTTTAGTTATCTCATGTTAACCTTTAGGTTCCCCATGTTAACCTTTAGGTATCTCATGTTAACCTTTAGGTATCACATGTTAACCTTTAGGTACCCCATGTTAACCTTTAGGTATCTCATGTTAACCTTTAGGTATCTCATGTTAACCTTTAGGTACCCCATGTTAACCTTTAGGTACCACATGTTAACCTTTAGGTATCTCATGTTAACCTTTAGGTATCTCATGTTAACCTTTGGGTACCCCATGTTAACCTTTAGGTACCACATGTTAACCTTTAGGTATCTCATGTTAACCTTTAGGTATCTCATGTTAACCTTTAGGTACCCCATGTTAACCTTTAGGTACCACATGTTAACCTTTAGGTATCTCATGTTAACCTTTAGGTATCTCATGTTAACCTTTGGGTACCCCATGTTAACCTTTAGGTACCACATGTTAACCTTTAGGTATCTCATGTTAACCTTTAGGTATCTCATGTTTACCTTTAGGTATCTCATGTTTACCTTTAGGTATCTCATGTTAACCTTTAGGTCTCATGTTAACATTTAGGTACCCATGTTAACCTTTAGGTATCTCATGTTAACCTTCAGGTATCATGTTAACCTTTAGGTCTCATGTTAACCTTTAGGTATCCCATGTTAACCTTTAGGTATCTCATGTTTACCTTTAGGTATCTCATGTTAACCTTTAGTTATCTCATGTTAACCTTTAGGTCTCATGTTAACCTTTAGGTATCACATGTTGACCTTTAGGTCTCATGTTAACATTTAGGTACCCATGTTAACCTTTAGGTATCTCATGTTAACCTTGAGGTATCATGTTAACCTTTAGGTCTCATGTTAACCTTTAGGTATCACATCTTAACCTTTAGGTATCTCATCTTAACCTTTAGGTACCCCATGTTAACCTTTAGTTATCTCATGTTAACCTTTAGGTATCTCATGTTAACCTTTAGGTATCCCATGTTAACCTTTAGGTACCCCATGTTAACCTTTAGTTATCTCATGTTAACCTTTAGTTATCTCATGTTAACCTTTAGGTATCTCATGTTTACCTTTAGGTATCTCATGTTAACCTTTAGGTATCTCATGTTAACCTTTAGGTCTCATGTTAACCTTTAGTTACCACATGTTAACCTTTAGGTACCCCATGTTAACCTTTAGGTATCTCATGTTTACCTTTAGTTATCTCATGTTAACCTTTAGGTATCTCGTGTTAACCTTTAGGTATATCATGTTTACCTTTAGTTATCTCATGTTAACCTTTAGGTTCCCCATGTTAACCTTTAGGTATCACATGTTAACCTTTAGGTATCTCATGTTAACCTTTAGGTATCATGTTAACCTTTAGGTATCTCATGTTAACCTTTAGGTATCTCATGTTAACCTTTAGGTATCTCATGTTTACCTTTAGGTATCTCATGTTAACCTTTAGGTATCTCATGTTAACCTTTAGGTATCTCATGTTAACCTTTAGGTATCTCATGTTAACCTTTAGGTATCTCATGTTAACCTTTAGGTATCTCATGTTAACCTTTAGGTATCTCATGTTAACCTTTAGGTATCTCATGTTAACCTTTAGGTATCTCATGTTAACCTTTAGGTATCTCATGTTAACCTTTAGGTATCTCATGTTAACCTTTAGGTATCTCATGTTAACCTTTAGGTATCTCATGTTTACCTTTAGGTATCTCATGTTAACCTTTAGGTATCTCATGTTAACCTTTAGGTATCTCATGTTAACCTTTAGGTATCTCATGTTAACCTTTAGGTATCTCATGTTAACCTTTAGGTATCTCATGTTAACCTTTAGGTATCTCATGTTAACCTTTAGGTATCTCATGTTAACCTTTAGGTATCTCATGTTAACCTTTAGGTATCTCATGTTAACCTTTAGGTATCTCATGTTAACCTTTAGGTATCTCATGTTAACCTTTAGGTATCTCATCTTAACCTTTAGGTATCTCATGTTAACCTTTAGGTACCCCATGTTAACCTTTAGGTATCTCATGTTGACCTTTAGGTATCTCATGTTAACCTTTAGGTATCACATCTTAACCTTTAGGTATCTCATGTTAACCTTTAGGTATCTCATGTTGACCTTTAGGTATCTCATGTTAACCTTTAGGTATCACATCTTAACCTTTAGGTATCTCATGTTAACCTTTAGGTATCTCTTGTTAACCTTTAAGTACCCCATGTTAACCTTTAGGTATCACATCTTAACCTTTAGGTATCACATGTTAACCTTTAGGTACCCCATGTTAACCTTTAGGTACCCCATGTTAACCTTTAGGTATCTCATGTTAACCTTTAGGTACCCCATGTTTACATGTAGGTAGTTTTATCTCATATTTAACTTACAGTATTCAATAGACCCAAATAATTCTGTTTAGTAACCCGTCCTCATATGGCCTCGGTTGTTGAGAGAATGTTAAACCCTAAACAAACAAACTGTTTAGAAAAGAAGAAAAACAAATAGCCTGTATTTAAACTGATACAAATTATGTGTGTTTTATGATTGAGGAAAGGTATGGTTAGGGGAAGTTGTCTCTGGAGGAAACATGTGGAATGAGACAGAACCTGTATTTCTCCATCATGTCAGCTTCTGTATCCGAAGTCTACTGCCTCTGGTTTTATTTATACACTCAATCTACACGAGACCACGTATGATATTCAAACTTCGCCATATAGCTCTTCATCGATAATGTAGTCATTTAAAAAATCAATTTGTATTTCCATAAATGCCGACTGTATACTACAAACTTGTGCAATGGTACGGCACATCTGTGTTAACTCCTTATGGAGTGGCTTATATACAGAGATATCCAGGCGGCATACACGGAATTCGTATTCTCCGTCATAAATGGCAGATTGACTATTTTCATGTAAGATATATATCTTAAAGGATGCCGCATGGATCCTAAATACGGAGCCATAAATAGTTTAAGTATATATCTATACAAGATGCTGAGATACAGAATAGATCTCCAAACATCTTGGCAATAAATAGCTGCCATGTTCACTGTTATGTAAGATGTCCGACCTCAGAAGGACATAGTATAGGTCTCGTGACGTCCTTATACCAGTCCATCTGTGTGGAACCAAGATTTAACAGGACAGCATCTTAAATAAGCTTCCATTTCATAGGAGATATTGTGAAACAGAACTTTTCATTTTAGCCCGGCTTCGACTTAAGCTAAAATGAAAAGAAAAAAAAGATTGCAACAAATTCCATGAAATTGGAAACACTTGCAAGAGCCTTTTTATCACTTTACTAAGAATGTTTGTAAATCTTATGACATTCCTGTGAGTATATAACAGAACTGTCCTGGGGTAGAAAGAAGTTTCGAGGGGTACTCTCCCATGCCCAATTGTGTGTGGTAAGAAAATTCTACCCTTGGGATTTTCAATGTGGTGCAAATCCCTCGACAGAGCCTCAGGTTTTACTGTATTTGAAAATCCCTTCGGCAGAGTTTTCGTATCTTATCTAATTTTCCCCATGGGAAGGAAAGAGTCTCATATTCTTTTACCATTGGCAAATCTTCATCATTGCCATTTTGACCTCTCTTTTTAGGTCACCTGAGCTTTAGCTCAAGTGACCTATTGCTATCCGTTTTCGTCCGTCGTCGTCCGTCGTACGTCGTACGTCGTACGTCGTCCGTCGTCCGTCGTCCGTTAACATTTTACATTTCAAACTTAAAGTCAAGTTCTGCTGGGCCGATTGAACTGAAAGTTGATAGGAATGAGCGCCTCATGGTCCTGACAAAGTGTTGTTATTTTTCGGGTCGATCAGAAATCCAATATGGCCGCCACGGCCGCCATTTTGAAAACCTATTTCAAACTTAAAGTCAAGTTCTGCTGGACCGATTGAACTTAAAGTTTGTAGGAATGATCGACTCATGGTCCTGACAAAGTGTTGTTATTTTTCAGGTCAATCATAAATCCAATATGGCCGCCACGGCCACCATTTTGAAAACATATTTCAAACTTAAAGTCAAGTTCTGCTAGGCCGATTGAACTGAAACTTTGTAGGAATGATTGACTCATGGTCCTGACAAAGTGTTGTTATTTTTCGGGTCGATCAGAAATCCAATATGGCCACCACGGCTGCCATTTTGGTAAACTATTTCAAACTTAAAGTAAAGATCTACTTGGCCGATTGAACTGAAACTTTGTAGGAATGATCGAATCATGGTCCTGACAAAGTGTTGTTATTTTTCGGGTCAATCAGAAATACAATTTGGCTGCCATGGCCGCTATTTTGCTACTAAGTTCTAATAGGCCGATCTCACTTAAAATTGGTCTAGGAATGATCAGCTCATGGTCCTGACAAAGTTAAGTTAACATTATACTATTTTTTACTCAAATTGGTACATATTTCAACAACAAAAATAAATACTATAGACTCAGGTGACCGTTAAGGCCCATGGGCCTCTTGTTTTTTCTTTAATGCAATATCATAATAGCATCTGGGTGGCTATGATGTCACGACTAGTTGCGTTCTGGTGATATAACAGGAGGTGATATTTTTGAATGTCACCTAAGTGTCTATATAGCATTACTCAGCAGTCTGGTGATAAAATCAGACTATGATTAATACACATACATTTAGTGCAAAGTCATCTTAAAACCTGCTGTATGATCTTTTTATATACATTGTACAATATATCACAATGGCTAATGCATTAAGCAAACCTTTTATTTGGGCCCCCAAAGTCATTGTTCCAAAAGTGTTTTATTCTGCAAGCCTGTTAGGAAGAAAGACAACATATGCTAGAGCTCTTGACGTAAAAGAAAAAAAACCGAAGAGGTAAAATTTACATGGCAGTAAAACTCCATGGGTATGATTGGTTGTGGGTATCCAAACAAAAGTTAAATTACCTCTCAATGTTATTGTGAGTGTTCATACATAGTAAAATTACCTATCAACGGGTAAATGTTGTATACCCATACACAAGTAAAACAACCTATCAACGGCAATATTTATGTATTCATATACAAAATTACCTACCCTTTTTTTTTTTTACAAAATGAAGATTGTTTATCCCTACAAACGTACAACATATTCGCCATGAGTTGATGTTTTTAGGCGTAGTTAGCCTGACCATGAGTTGATGTTTTTAGGCGTAGTTAGCCTGACCATGAGTTGATGTTTTTAGGCGTAGTTAGCCTGACCATGAGTTGATGTTTTTAGGCGTAGTTAGCCTGACCATGAGTTGATGTTTTTAGGCGTAGTTAGCCTGACCATGAGTTGATGTTTTTAGGCGTAGTTAGCCTGACCATGAGTTGATGTTTTTAGGCGTAGTTAGCCTGACCATGAGTTGATGTTTTTAGGCGTAGTTAGCCTGACCATGAGTTGATGTTTTTAGGCGTAGTTAGCCTGAGTGGGTTCTAACCTGTGTAGAGCTGTATATAGATATACATTAGATGGTAATTATCAATGTAATTGAGGTGAACGGTGAAGGACTGCTTGTCCTCAAATATAACATAATTACTCACACAGTCCTCGCTGTTCTACACAGACGCAACAGAGAGTAAATGCTATTACAATTATGTTGTTTTGGCAGAATGCTGGTTAGAATTTGTGTTAAGTTTTGAATCTCAATCTGTTTGTCATATTGGCTAAGAAAAGGCAAAGGTGAAAGAGCAGATGTATTAGTGAAGAGACACAAAAATGGAGAGTAAGAATGAAGAAGAGATAGAATGAGAGAAATGGAGAAAGACAATATCAAAAAGGAAAGAGAGAATGAAGAGGTAAAAATGAGAGAAACAGAAAAAGAAGAGATACAAAAAAGGAGAGAAAGTTTAGAGAATGAAGAGATTCAAAAAGGGAAAGACAGAATAAAAAGGAAAAAGCATGAAACTCGGAAAGAAAAAAGGAAAAAGAATAAAGGACAGAGAAGTGGGGAGAGAGAGAAGGGTGTTTGTATATGTTTTAAATTTCAATGCCTCTGGAGAATGTAGAAAATGAGAGTTGTCATTGAATTGGAGAGAGATGACATTTACCAGACTATTGGTCCCTATCACTTGTACAAAACAGAAAGCATGTCACCCCCTCCCTTTCCCACCACCACGACCGGGGAGTCTCCAGTTGTAGGATTGAATGGTGGTGATCTGATGATTTGCGAGATACGAGACAATGGATGTTGCAGGTTGGGGGTGAATGTCGTTAGATTGGTGAGTTCCACCAGCCTCGAACGACAACGCAGATCACTCCAGGCAGCACTCGTGTGCACAAATCTCAGAATCCTCTTCGCCCCAAATAGAAATCACAAAATTGATGAATTTTCCTATGAGATTTAAAAGTTGCATTATGTAACAGGATGGTTTATGTCCAAAACATGTGAATGAGGACCTGGACTTGGGGTCTATTGTTTGTAGTGGTATTGATCTGGGTAAGGTTGTATCTCCTGGCAAATTGTTGATTTCTTCTGTGAAAGTCACATGGTTCCTAACAAGTACTGATTGAAACAAGGATTTGTACTGAAATACTAATTGAGATAAGGATAAGTTGAAGGGAAGGTTCACACTGAAAAACAGATCAAAGGAAGGGTACATTCAAAGGAGTTCATTCTGAAGTAAAATCTGATCAAAGGGAAGGGGTTCATATTTAATTACTGATTGAATGAAGAAAAAATTCATACAAAATTATTGATTGAAGGAGAGGTTCATACAAAAACATGATTTAAGGGAGGGTTCATACTAAAGCATGGATTGAAAAAATTGTTCATACAAAATTATTGATTGAAGGACGGGCTCATACTAAATTTCAGTATGATAAAGATTAGTTAAAGAATTGATAGGTTTTGTGGGCACTAAAGATTTTAATTTTTAAGACGGTTTAAGAATTTACATAATTTGTGGTCACTCAAAATTATAATTTTTAAGATGGTGCAAGTATTTGTATGTTTTGTCGTTGGTTTAAAGTTGAGTTGATGATAGGTGTTAATGGGTCCGTGTTTAGTATTAATTGTCGAGCCCTGCACTGGTCTGATGTCACTGGGAGGTGTGGTACAGACATATGTATAAGCCTAGGGCCAGACACAACTCACCTCTCTATGTAATAGTGTCTGGCCATCTGTCTGTATCATTGTAAGTTTTATTCACAGAAATCTTCCAAGGAATTCCCTATAATTTCATCAATTCACATACAAAGGAATATACTCCGAAGGTCAAAAAAGGCCGTGGTATAAATGGCAAAATCTTTGTCGGTAAATATTCACAAAATCCAATTCCTATTGCCCCTATAATTTCATCTAATATTTACAAGGTGACAGACTGCCCAGTTCAAAGGTCATGTTACAGAATTATTCGTCATGCTATCTTATTCACTGAAACACTTTCATTTCATGAAATATTTACTAAATGGCAGACTTAAGGTTAACGGGTGAGACATGCATTACTTATTTATAAATCTATTTAGAAATATATCTGGTGTAATTTCATTCGGTGTTAACGATATGAAAAACTTTCAAGTTGTACACTGGGGCAAGGTCCTATATGGTACACAGCTGGCCTTTCCAGACTCTAGGCAGAAATTGGTAGATATTCTAAGTTTGGTATAGAGATAACTATGAACCACTGTTAACCTTCTATATTCAAAGGCAATGGTATAAATTGTGTATCTCATAAAATAGTTCTTACGAACAACGAACAACGTAACAAAATCCTGGTGTAACGTCAACATCGTGCCAATGAAAGGTCACCTACTGCCTTGTCGTCTGTTACAGGGTTCACTGTTGTAACAAAAAGCAACCAATTTTCACTGGATATTTCTAGGTTTTTACTCTCCGAAACTGGAGAGAGTTGTTTAAAACTAACATTAAACTCGATCAACAGAGCATTTCAGCCCTTCACAACCTACTTTGGGTCATTTAAGGGCGCTCGTCTTGCACTTTAAAATCTGAAACGACGCTGCAAAGAACATAAAACACAAGATGCATTATGTATATTGCTGTTTTACGGAGAGCTAGCGCTACTTGGGTCATTCAATTCTTTTTCCGACATGTCTTGGTCATTTGTGTGTTTCATTTCTGGCTGGGGCATCCATTCATTCAGTGAGAGAAAACATTTTGGAACATTGCAAAAGATAAAATTTCAAAGTTCTGATAAAAAATATAGATTTTGTTTAATAGCATTGTGAACCAGCATTTTAACAAAGCAGAATGTCACTATCATTATTGCTAAGAATTAAACTTTGCTTTTTGAGATAAAACCGTACCATATATGATATTGGTATTTTTCAATGCACCACTGGATTGTCCTGGTCAGATGCAAGTTTGATTTCTAGCTGTGATTTTACTGAATATATATAAGGTAGACAGAGTGACGGACTAAGATTACTGCCTTCCCCCATTGTGGTTTAATTATTAATCTGTTAACGTAAATTCAGATTAGTCCACTCTGTACGTGTGACAGCGAGGGTTATTCACATTGGATTTCACAGGTATTGGCGGTCTGCAGCGGGTAACGAGCTGTAATCATCGTAAGCTAAGACAGACATGCTCACTTGAGAAATCCTTATCTAGACTCCTCAAGTAACATGGAGTTGGCACCCGTGACATGCTGGGGGCATTTAGGTTTGAATTTTTGGTTGAGAATAACATGTAGGTGTAGAGGAGCCGTTTTGACACTGGCGGAGTTCCGATAATTGTCACTTTGGAGGCTTTAATTACTCAGCACCGTCTACAAACCGTCTACATCATACTAAAGACACATTCGGCCAATTAACGCCTGTTTGTCGCTCAGCTCAGCCTTCTGTTTACACGCCAAGCAGGACATCTCCGTTGGATTTCCTGAGGTGTGACGAGTGCGTTACATTGCCGCAGAAACAATTTTGATACAAGGTTGCAGACACTGGTTGTGTCACTGTGTGGGTTAGTGGCTGTGTGTTACTCACTCAAACGGAGAACAGAGTCATCCCGGCAGACAATGCAAGGCTTAGGCGATGAATTATTGAGGCTCTTGCAAACACCGTATATTTAGTACATTTGTAGTCTGGGCGGAGGCTCCACACCTCCGGGGAAACTCTCATCCCAACAGCTTGGTAATAGCTGACTCTGTACTTCAATAGATAGTCAATATACAGTATTGTCAGGATTGTTAGTTGTTAGAAATAGCCAACATGTAATCCCATCAGTTGCCAGTACAAAGTATGGTCGAAAACAATGTTAAATGTAGAAATAGCCAACTTTAATCCCATTAGCAGCCAGTACAAAGTATGGTCGAAAACAATGTTAAATGTTGAAATAGCCAACTTTATTCCCATCAGTTGCCAGTACAAAGTATGGTCGAAAACAGTGTTAAATGTAGAAATAGCCAACTTTAATCCCATCAGTTGCCAGTACAAAGTATGGTCAAAAACAATGTTAAATGTAGAAATAGCCAACTTTAATCCCATCAGCAGCCAGTACAAAGTTTGGTCGAAAACAATGTTAAATGTAGAAATAGCCTATAAGTTTTAATCCAATCAATTGCCAGAACATGGTTTTGGCGAGAGCAACATTTGTGTAGAAGTAGCCAACTTGCAATACTGTTACAATATGGTTGGGGACAACAAAAGTCTAGGAAAAGACCGTTTTCTAGTACGAGCCGTTACCAGGGGCAACATTAGTGTAGAAAGTAGCCAACTTGTTATCTGATTAGTGACCATGCAGTATCTATAAGGACAATATGAGATGAACATAACTGATTTGTAATCCCTTTAAGGTCATGGTCATCGGTACGAGGTATTGCCAGGGACTAGGTCAGTGTAGAAATAGCCAACTTGGCCTCAGTAAAGCATAATGCACCTTTGTTAATATTGAGATTGAAAACCAAAGGGGAAGTATTAAATTGTGGAGTTAGTTCATGGCATATGTTCAGGAAGTTATTATGAAGCTCTTACAAACGTGTGTAATGATTGAGATTGTTTGTCTGTAAGGCTTCTTGTAATGCTATATATAACTCCTTCAATTAAGGAAAGAAAAACAACCGGGCAATTCAGTGATTTGTTTCCCATTATCTGAACTCTGGGAATTTTACGATTCTTATCATGGCTTCCTATTATTGAAATTCACTTGTAAATGAGTTTTTTTTTTACTTGGCAGCACAAAGAGGATTAGGACTAGAGAGGTTACGAAAGTGCTTTTTCAGTGACCTAGTTGTGTGATGGTTTGTCTGTGGTATGGAAATTTCCACGGAACATGTAGCAGCGACCGATTTACGTTCTACACCGTCATTGATATTGAAATTCTGAATAAACATTTAATATTGTCAAATAAAAATAAATAAAATATGGTCCAATGACTTGTACAGTAATATCTTGCTACTTGTAGTTTGGACAATTCAACAATCTTTTCCTGAAAAATTTCCTTAAAATTGCTTACACTGATGTAATTTGCGCACCCCAAAACTGGGCAATAAATTTCTCAAAAAAAAAAGTGTGCAAATAACATGAGTTTTTACAGTAGCTTAAAAAAACTCAAACCAGAAAAAAAGGATTTTCTTGATGAACATGATGAGAAATGTTATATAGGAGAAACTTGGCCCCAAGAGGAACCGCTAGAGAACTTGGAGAAGTTCATGACTTGCCTACCCTTAGCTCATGACTTGCCTACCTTTAGTTCATGACTTGCCTACCTTTAGTTCATGACTTTCCTACCTTTAGTTCATGACTTGCCTTCCCTTAGTTCATGACTTGCCTACCCTCAGTTCATGACTTGCCTACCCTTAGTTCATGACTTGCCTACCCTCGTATGACCCTGGCTGTTGTGAGGACGTTAAACCCCATTCAAAAGTAGTTCATGACTTAACCCTTTCACCACTGTAGACCATAATGGACTCATCCAGATCATTGTATGGCAGAGTCTACTAAAGTTACCTAGGGGTGAAAGGGTTAACAGATATTGAGTTTCCGTATCAGAGTCCACAGATAAACACAGTTATCAAATCGGACTTACGTAATTAAAACTACATACAAAGAAC
The DNA here is from genome assembly GCF_002113885.1 of Mizuhopecten yessoensis. Lineage (NCBI taxonomy): Eukaryota > Metazoa > Mollusca > Bivalvia > Pectinida > Pectinidae > Mizuhopecten > Mizuhopecten yessoensis. The sequence goes on from NW_018404042.1 coordinate 561,529, forward strand.
ATGATCAGATTAAACTGTGTTGGTGTTTATTGGGATATTTTGTTTTGTGAAATCATAATAGAGAAACCATTTAAAGAAAGTCATAATTGAATGTTCAAGGGATCAAAGAAGTAATATTGGCCTTCCGTTTATTTAATTTAAAAGAAATAGTTTTCTGTAATTTCAGAACTGGCTGACACCAACATGTTACATTTTACTAAGTATTAATTAGAATTTTGTTAGTCGCTTTTCTTACACCAATGGTCTTTGTGACTCAGGTCCCTACATATAACATGTCACTTAGGATACATTGCCAGTACTTGTTATCTGAACTTCAGAAGTGTACACTGCCAATATTAGCTATCTGAACTTCAGAAATCTACACTGCCAATATTAGCTATCCAGGCTTCGAAAGTATACACTGCCAATATTAGCTATCTGAACTTCAGAAGTGTACACTGCCAAAATTAGCTATCTGAACTTCAGAAGTATACACTGCCAATATTAGCTATCTGAACTGCAGAAGTATACACTTCCAATATTAGCTATCTGAACTTCAGAAGTGTACACTGCCAATATTAGCTATCCAGGCTTCGAAAGTGTACACGGCCAATATTAGCAGTCTGAACTTTCGAAATGTTTAGACTGAAAATATTAAATATCTAAATTTGGAACTGTTCACTAGAATATAGCCCTGTCTACTGGGCACCTAGAATAAGTCATTTATATTAGTAGTGGTGTTTTGTTACACTTAAAAAATCGGCAAGGACGGTTATTCTTGAGGTTTTAGGATTTGCAACTTTATACGTAAAAGATCTTGTTTTAACTTCGCAAGGATAGCTGCCCTTTACACTACTTATTTGTCATAGTCTTCCGCAGACGCAGACATTCTTGAAAGCAATTTCAACTTCAAGGGCATTTGTAGTTTAATTTGGTAATTATTACGCTCTCAGAAGAAATTGGCTCAAGGTTGAACAAACTCGAGTGAACATCGTTTTGTCATACCCTACTCTGACAATATTGAGGCTTCTGATATAATTAAGTTAACACCGGGCAATTTAATTCTCTACCAAGGGAAAAAAAGAGTACATATTCAATTCGGTTTTGAACTTGCTTTAAGATCAATTTTCTTGCCATGTTTAACACTGAAATTGATGCTTAATTTTTATTAGGATTGAAGTAGGTATTGAATTTTCTTGCATAGTTTCTGTAGCTTTAAGATTGCAGCAGATATCAGATTTCAATGACAAGATCCTTTTGTGTACACTTTTGTTTTGTCTTCTTATAAAAATAGTGGCATGAAAGTACAAATCATGCAGCAACATAATTTGCGTTAATTTTTTTATTTATTTTTACCCTGGATATCATTATAAAATGACTTTGTCAAAATTCTAGTTTAGACAAAGTACACAGCTTCATAACTTATTCATGTTGTAATTGAATTTCATTAGCTAAAAGTGTGAGATATCAATTCATTATCTATACACAGTTTGAAAACCCAAAAATTCATCTATTCATATTTAACTAAATATTCCGTCCTTTGTTAAAGTTTATCATTTGTCAGAATTAAAAGTTCACGGTTGACGGCTTATTGTTTAATGGTGCATACCATTTTGTCACAATGTATGTCTCATCAACAGCGTACAATATTGTAATATCGGGTAAAGTGTGTCTTGGTGTGTGTAAATAGCTGTTGATACGTTTAACATGTGCTAACAGGAAGTCTGTGCCGGGTATAATGATAGATTACAGGTAACTGTCCGCTCGCCTGTAAATATGCCAGGTAGATATACCCACAGGTGAAAATATTGGTCACAGTCTGTTGAACAGGAAGTTTCTCACACAAGCCATAACGGCAGCTTCGTAAGAAAGACAAATTCATTGACATAATTACAGAACTGCCACTCCATGTCCGATAAATAAATATTGGTGGGGTACTGTACCTGTTTTGGAAGCATGGAATGGAAGAATATTTGTTTAGCATATGGGATATGAAATAAACTGCACAACAAAATATATACCCAGATCTGTGGGGTTGATATTATTTTTAAGAATATATATTTTATGTAAATACTGTGTGTTTTGAGTAAAGTATGTTACGATTATCTGAAAAATCAAATATTTAAATGGAAATTATGATAGGACCTGGTAAATCTTTTATGTAGATTGCTGTTTAGTAATCTTAATATTAAGTTGTTAAACACCACACATTTAAATAGGACATTTAGACAAAATGAGATAGTCAGATCTATTTAGTTTGGAGTAATATTTCAAGCTGTTGTAGATCAAGTTAACAGATTAAAACTCTGAAAGGATTTTTTCGACGGTGTTTGAATCAAATGTGTATTTACATGAAAATTTTAGATGGGATTTTTTTCTTGAAGTATATTTATAGTTTTCCATATAATTATAGAAAAATCTTTTTGAAATTGAATATGCAATGACAAGGTGACGGTAGTATTGAAATGGATATGAAAGATTAAATTATTTCAATAGTTTTTAAACTATAGGACTGCTATTGCTATTGCTATTGCAAGTTAAAGGGATATGATCTCAAATGTTTAACTGTAAAGAAAATATTTTTAAAAAGTTTTAAAAAGTTTTTTAAAAAAGACTTTAAGAATTTATAATTGGAAGGATATCTTAGATTAGAGTTCAGCTGTACCTGTGTTTCACCTTATATCATCGTAAGATATCTTATATCTATCTAACACTAGTAAACAGACTTTCTCACTTTACCTTACATCATCGTTGGATAAACATGGGCTGTATCAATATTTAATTTCCAGCGTCTGAGCTGTTTCTACTTCACTTTTGTTACCAGTACTGGTGGGATGCTGACAGTATTGTTTTATCGCCATGTAAACTAAGATAACAACCTTACTGCATCAATAATTCAATAGTCAATTTCATATAAAACTCCAATAGATTTTGTCAGGGTGTTCTTATTGGGGGAAAAAATTAGCATATATGAATCTTCAAAATGAATTTTGAAGAGAACCATGTTCAAATTCTTTTTAATATCATTCAGTGAATGTCTTTGATTCATTGTTATCAGTTCTTAATCTTTGTAAAAATGTCCTGGAATTTAACTACATTTTTCAAAACTCAATTTTCAAAGACTTGTTTCTGCTGCAGGTACTGATTTAAACTTACAGGAAGATCACAAGATCTTTTGATTTTAGAATTTCTTACAAAAAAAATGTTAAGTGATTGAAATTTATGTAAGTCATTGAAAAATCTGGAACTTAATTATTGAAAAGCAGAACGTTGAATCTCTGCCTGGTGTATAAAAAACATGACATTACTCGGTACTCCTTACTTAAATGTCGGCGTAAATCTAGGTTAATTTGGGTCATTTTAACACTGATCTGTCCAGAAGAGATTAGATAACGTAGATTTTATCAAGACCCAAGTCTTCAGGTACAGAGCAAATCTGGGAAACAGTGTTAAACGTCGGCTGTGACATTTCACCGGCCGACATTGGCCGGCCTACCTTTGGCAAAAATAGGTAGGGTATCCCAGGGGAGCAATGTCGGGTCGTGTACAGATCAATGACAAGGTAGGAGAGTCCCTTTAGGGCAATGAAGGCTACGGAGCCAGATACAGCCCATGTTACGACATGTTCTGAAGAGCATTATGGCCGCTGTAAGGCTCCTCGCCAGCTACCATTTAGAACATCGAAAGCTGATTACCCGTCAATTTGATAAGTGTAAGATGGACCATTTTGGACAATGTTGTTCCCCCGGGAACCCTTGTTTCAGCATTTGAATATCTTCTGGTCTTTTGTCTGAGGGCTGTTAACCTTTATCTTCTCACAGTTAACGTTAGGTTTTTGAATCGTAAGACAGCAGCAGTTTCAAATTTATTGTCAATTATATGTATGTACTTCTACTAAAATTTACTCAACAAAATTTGAATAAAGTATGTCTTCATGTGGCAAGTTGACACAAACACGGTTTTCCAAGAAAATGTTCATGTTACAGTTTATTGGCTATGTTGATTCTAGTAGTGTGTGCGGTTGGTACAAAGCTCAATTTGTCTTGTTACCTGCAACGTCAGAATGGAGTCTCTGTGCCGAGCTCTTTTCAAATGTCTCCATCGGAATATCGGATCAGATCTAAAAACATTTAATTCCTTACTGCTCACATTGATACCATTTGAACTCGCAGCTTGTTTTGGTTTTTTTTCCTGCTCACACTTTTCGTGGCAGTTTGCAGAACCTCGAGCCCGGTGCCACACAAGTGGCATTCTGTATGCCACTCTCTATGTGTGGCATCGGGAGGTTTATCAGCTGTGCTTTATATGAAGTCCACCAGGTGCCCATATCAAGATAACTTGCGGAAATATTTTCGCCCAAAATTGTGCTAAACTAATTAGGCGCTAGTTTATCGGGGACTGATTCATCACGGTACAAACACACTGTGACACCGAATTCAATTATCTCTTTTCAATAGCTGCTTGTCTTTCCAGTTATCTGCACTTAATCGAGAAATTAAGCCCTAATCGAATTGTCTTTTCTAAATCCTACTCCACCATTGTGTAGGCCAGTTTAGTAGCCAGTCTGGTGAAAGAACTCGTTCAAATCCGATGGATATGTACCCCCTTCCAACAAAAAAACCTGAACAGAAAAGTTTTTTCTTGTCTGTGTTTTTAAAAGAATAAAAATGTACCTTGTTTTTTTTCTAAAACGTTATTGTTGTCAATGATAAATTGCAATGAATCACACGTTGACAAATGTTTGTGTCATTTATGAAAAGGTTTCTGGATGTTTTAGAGAAAAAGGTTCTTAAACATTATTGTTGTCATTGATAAATTGCAATGAATTACACGTTAAATTTTTGTGTCAACTATAAAAAATGTTTCTTGATGTTTTAGAGAAAAAAAGTCCCTTGTTCTTATCCCGAGAACTTATTTTTCTCTGTTGTAAAATAGAAAATGTTGGCTTCCATTTTATTTGGGCTTTAAACAATAGCACCACTGTAGACCATAATGGACTCGTCCATATCAATGCATGGTAGAGTCTACTAAAGTTACATAGGGGTGAAAGGGTTAAACAATAGCAGCTCAATTGAAATGGTCAGTTTGGGTTGTTCCTCTTTTTGCTGACAAATTTCAAATTTCTGCCAGTGATGACATCACTTTTTGTAAGTTGTTGTTGGTTGGTTCAAAAAACTTGGGAGCAATTTCTGAGAAAAAAAAGTTTTTTTGTTTTTTTTTACTATCTTCTGACATATTCATAGTACATATTGAATGTGTCCCTAACCCTGTTTTGAAATATACAAGCACTAGATATGGGGCTAGTGGACTTTTTACACCCTTATGTACCATAGAATATACAGACAGCCGTAAGTTTATAACTAGGCATGGCATTCTGTAGGTTTTGTAGTCCCAGTAGACTTTTTAGTGTATAGGGAATCAGTAGTATCAGAAAGTAACCAATCAATGATTGATAAATAATTAAGCAGATGATGTCAACTCCGATAAATTATGAGTCAGTGTTTTAAAGTGACATTTTAAGTCGCATACTATTTTTATACTTTTTCGCGTTACAACAGCAAACACCATTTTCCTATAATTTAACGTGCTCTCAAGGACATACAGATTTTTTCGATTTACCACTACAAAATAATCACTAGGACTCAAATAGGAGAACTTATAAGGCTGTATGTTACAGTAACCTGACATCTGTCTCTTTCCCTGAAGAATTCCATATGATAAAAACACATGTTATGTACCCCTTTTTAATGGTTATTTCACTGGTGTGGATTTAATGTTTTAAAGGTACATTTATTAATAACCAATTAATTCTTAATAATTATTGTAATGCTATTTTAGAAAATGTTAAAGGGAGATAATTCTAACTTTGCTCGCAGCTTAACATGTAAGGTAGCATATACATATATACCCTCTGTTGCTTTATTGGTCAAACACTGTGTTAAAATTCCCAATTGTGTTTCCTTGTCTTATAATGCATTTTTCTGGCCCAAACAAAAATAGATTCTAATCCTCTGGCATTCTGTTTATCATCCAGGTACCAGCATCAGAAACCATTCTCGTCCTCACACCAAATTCTCTGTCTGTGACTGGACAAGCTAATGGTCACCAATGTGTTTCATTAATCACCCGATCATTTGCATTGTTCCCCTCTGTTCGTTTTTTATGGTCATTGCATGAAGGAAACTAGGAGCTTTGACGTTATTGGAAAAAAGCACAGCAATAACACATCGTTCTTTCATTTAACGAAACCCTCTTGATTTCATTGCCACTAATCCTATGATTATATTTTAAATGCACTCGAGAAAGATGCCGTAGTGTGTGTGTTATAGCAGTATGTATCGGTGGAATGTCGGGATCACCGAAATATCACTGGAATGTTGTGTTTTTAATGCCTCGAGGGAAGCAGGTGACCTAAACTATCATGATAGCATCTTAAAGTATCTGTCCATCAAGATGAATTAGTTGTTCTTAACTAATTCCTGAAAACACTTGAACCAGTCTGTCTATCATAAAGACTGGATCAGATGTTTGTATGACTGGTTGACGGCTGTGTGTTTGAACTCAGTGATTGGTTCAGCTGTGTGTTTGACTGGTTCAGCTATGTGTTTGACCTCATTGACTGGTTCAGCTGTGTGTTTGACTGGTTCAGCAGTGTGTTTGACTGGTTCAGCAGTGTGTTTGACTGGTTCAGCAGTGTGTTTGACCTCAGTGGCTGGATCAGCTGTGTGTTTGACTGGTTCAGCAGTGTGTTTGACCTCAGTGACTGGTTCAGCAGTGTGTTTGACTGGTTCAGCAGTGTGTTTGACCTCATTGACTGGTTCAGCTGTGGGTTTGACGGGTTCAGCTATGTGTTTGAACTCAGTGACTGGTTCAGCTGTGTATTTGACCTCAGTGACTAGATCAGCTGTGTATTTGACCTCAGTGACTGGATCAGCTGTGTGCTTGACCTCAGTGACTGGGTCAGCTGTGTGTTTGACCTCAGTGACTGATCAGCTGTGTGTTTAACCTCAGTCACTGGATCAGATGTTTGTTTGACTGGTTCAGCTGTGTGTTTGAACTCAGTGACTGGTTCAGCTGTGTGTTTGAACTCAGTGACTGGATCAGCTGTGTGTTTGACTTCAGTGACTGGATCAGCTGTGTATTTGACCTCAGTGACTGGATCAGATGGGGATTTGACCTCAGTGACTTGATCAGCTGTGTATTTGACCTCAGTGACTTGGTCAGCTGTGTATTTGACCTCACTGACTGGATCAGCTGTGTATTTGACCTCAGTGACTTGATCAGATGTGTATTTGACCTCAGTGACTTGATCAGCTGTGTGTTTGACCTCAGTGACTGATCAGCTGTGTGTTTAACCTCAGTGACTGGATCAGATGTGTGTTTGACCTCAGTGACTTGATCAGCTGTGTGTTTGACCTCAGTGACTGGATCAGCTGTGTGTTTAACCTCAGTCACTGGATCAGATGTTTGTTTGACTGGTTCAGCTGTGTGTTTGAACTCAGTGACTGGATCAGCAGTGTATTTGACCTCAGTGACTTGATCAGCTGTGTATTTGACCTCAGTGACTGGATCAGCTGTGTATTTGACCTCAGTGACTGGATGAGCTGTGTGTTTGACCTCATTGTCTGGATCAGCTGTGTGTTTGACTTCAGTGACTGGATCAGCTGGGTGTTTGACCTCATTGACTGGATCAGTTGTGTGTTTTCAAACCCCAGTGACTGGATCAGCAGTGTGTTTGACCTCAGTGACTGGATCAGCAGTGTGTTTGACCTCAGTGATTGGATCAGCTGTGTGTTTGACCTCATTGACTGGATCAGTTGTGTGTTTTCAAACCCCAGTGACTGGATCAGCTGTGTGTTTGACCTCAGTGACTGGATCAGCAGTGTGTTTGACCTCAGTGACTGGATCAGCAGTGCGTTTGACCTCAGTGACTGGATCAGCTGTGTATTTGACCTCAGTGACTGGATCAGCTGTGTGTTTGACCTCAGTGACTGGATCAGTAGTATGTTTGACCTCAGTGACTGGATCAGCTGTGTATTTGACCTCAGTGACTGGATCAGCTGTGTGTTTGACCTCAGTGACTGGATCAGCTGTATGTTTGACCTCAGTGACTGGATCAGCTGTGTATTTGACCTCAGTGACTGGATCAGCTGTGTGTTTGACCTCAGTGACTGGATCAGCTGTATGTTTGACCTCAGTGACTGGATCAGCTGTGTATTTGACCTCAGTGACTGGATCAGCTGTGTGTTTGACCTCAGTGACTGGATCAGCTGTGTGTTTAACCTCAGTCACTGGATCAGATGTTTGTTTGACTGGTTCAGCTGTGTGTTTGAACTCAGTGACTGGATCAGCAGTGTATTTGACCTCAGTGACTTGATCAGCTGTGTATTTGACCTCAGTGACTGGATCAGCTGTGTGTTTGACCTCAGTGACTGGATCAGCTGTATATTTATCGTCTTTGACTGGATGAGTTTTGCATCTACACTCTAGACTATTGTGTTGTGTTTCTTTGAGAAGATTTTTATATTTAATTGCTATACTCACACTGGTGATGGGAAATGATATGTGTCGACAGACTACGATATTATAGGCACGTTTCTCTCATGGAAATGTCTTGGTTCAAGATCAAGGCCATCACATAAAGGATAGAAGATTGTCGGATTAGCAAAAGTTAATATATGTTCATGGAGGCGAAACAGGATGAAAGGGTTTTAGGTCTGTTGATGGGAGAAGAGCAGGCAATGGTTAGCTGATGGTGTAATAGGGTGACTCCAGAGATACCAGTTTTGAGGGTGGGGGTGGTTGTTTTGTATCATTGCATGTACCAGGCAGAGATAGTGGGCCCAGCCATCAGGTGGTAGTACAGATAAGGCAGAGACGATTCTCCATCGGCCCGTTAATGCCATGTGCCATGCATTTTCTGCTATCAAACAAAAATAATGTGACTTGGAAGTTATCTGCTCACAGTTCTAACTGAGTTTGGGCACTCTGAGGCAATAGTAACTACCGCCTTATTACATTTAGATAGCCATTCTGACTAATACAATTATATAGGCCCATTCCAGTGGTACAAATTATTGATAGCACATGTATATATAAACTTCTTTTTTTCAATTTTCGTATTGAAACAGTCAATGTGTCTAATGACCTTAGCAAAATAAATTGGTCCATTCCAGTCATGGAATATATTGATAGCGCGCAGACATGTTCCTTTTGAACAAAATAGAAATTGGAAAAAAAGTATGAAGCCAAGCAGACACAAGATAATGACCTTTCTATTTTCTGTGTGTTTAAAAAAAAAATCTGCCTCCTGCTTAGTGTTGTTCATTGGAAAATATGGATTATGACTATCCCTTAATTTTGTGCATTTTAGGTATGATCCATATTGATTGGAATAGTCCATTGTTGACAGTAGAGGTGACAGGGTGAAAGGTCTGTTTAAGTTTTTTGGGTCGGTTCCTACATCTGAGGCGATTGTTTTGACAGTATATTATGTACGTGTGTGCCGTGGCAGCCTGGGGGTGTAGTACGATCCCAATGGATTTTCATTACAGAAGCATTTTTGACAGTTAAAGTGGCACAAATCAAACTCATGGCAAACAAAGCGAACTGCAAAAGGTAGCACTGCTATAAACATGCTCATATATGTTTAAGAAGAAGCAAGTGATGTAAAGCATTTGAAAACCTTTTGAACCCGGTACTGATCTATATGTCTGCAAAAAGCAATAATTGTGATGGGGAAACGAAGCAAGAGTCTCACTATGGAAATTGGAATGCATCTTCAAACACAGATTACAGGCCATCTAGAAAACGTTAAAAGTTGTCAGCAGCTCTCGCGGGACCTCTCTGTTACCAAGCAACGGTGGCCAAAACATTGTTCATGACATTTTGCTGGACTGCGTTTTTTGTTTCTTTGCCACTTTCCATAGGTTGATGACCCAAAATAAGAAATGTATAAATGGAATAAAAAAAAAAGTCTTAAAAAATTGCATCAGGCCTAAGTGTTGCTCATTGCATCATTCATGTGTCCATCCCATAATGAAAGAATAAAGCTAGAGACGGGCCGATAAAGATAGACCAGCCCTTATGAGATTTTGTTATTGGTATGTTTCTTCTGGTTGAGATAACGCCTGGCTTAAAGCCACAAGTTGTCAGGACTGATACAAGGCGTAGAAATTTCTCTTATCCAATGACAATATCTATAAAATACGAGATGGTTGGTAAATGTGTGATGTATACGTCATATAAGATGCAAATTTAACTGTTGACCATTCTGAAATTGTACCAAGGTAAAAAAAAAAATGATTTCGTCAATTTTAAGGCAATTGTCCTCAAAGTTAAATGTTTAACTTCCTCAATATGAAAAATCTGTTAGCATGGTAACAAGTTTTACTGCCGTTTACAATAGAGAAATGCTCCCTAGCTGGAAAGTCTAGTTAGCCTATGAAGACTACCCGTTTGAGAAGTGCGGTGACCAATGTCACAATTCCTATCCAGTGTATTGTCCCTGCTGTCCCACAGCAATTCTTAAACACAATCTGTATCACACACCAAACAGCTCTGGAGGCGGGTCAACACTGTCTGGACTGTCCATGTGACTGGTCATTATGTGGTCCAGTAAAGGGGTTGGAAAAATGAAAAAGCACCTTAGCATTCTGTCACAGTCATTACATGGTCTGCAGAGTAGGAGGAAACAGCGTCTGGCCATTTTGCCACCAGTAATTAAGTCTTTCGTAAAATAGGGGCAAACGATGAAAAAACGTCTGGCCATTCTGTCCAAGCCTGCTTTGCGGCATTTAATATGCAGGGACAACGGGCTGAGAAAAAATTGCTGGTTTTTATGACTGAAAGTCAACATGTGAGTGTACTTAAAGAAGATGAGCAACATTAATGACCTTGTCTAGGCTGTAAACAGCAAGGACTTAACACATGGGGGGGGGGGGGCTCTCGTCAATAATGATAACAGGCTTAGAATATTTGGTGTAGGTAGCTAAGTCATTGATGAGGAGCAAGGATCAAGAGACGAACTTAGGTATTTACGTATTCTACACTGTTTCCAACACTGCTCTTAACCCTTGTTCAAGGTCACTGAATCTTACTCCCAAGGTCATTGGATCTTTTGTTGTTACTATAGAGCTCTCTCAAGGTCATTGGATCTTTCGCTGTTACTATAGACCTCTCTCAAGATCATTGAGTCTTACTCCCAAGGTCATTAGATCTGTCTTTGTTAATATAGACCTCTTTGGAAATTATTTTTTTAAGTTCATATAGTAAACCGGTTAAGTGTATTTATAGTGGCTGCAGTGAAACATGACTTTACCAATATTTTCTGTAATGTGACCTGGTTACTTGGCCCCAAACGTCTGGTGATTCTGACTCAAACTCTAACTTTACAGATACACTATTATAAACAACCAACTTCTCCTTGATGTTGGTATAGACAGGTTTACTTATACTCATATCTGTCCCAATGATTCAGTCCCACTAGGTGTCAGTAAAGACAGGTGTCGTTGTAGATTTAACCTGCCCTTGGTTTTGTTTGGTAGCAGTGTACCTTCACCCTACTGGTCCTGTAGCAGGGTTAGTTAGGGTTACCATATCTCTGGAAAACAAAATCATCTTATCATGATTAGTATTCTGATAATACAGACTATTTTCAGTTTTAAATACAATTAAAATAAATAAAAACGTTTACTTATTATTTCATTCCAGTTTATTTGACGTTCAAGTATTGCACAAATATCTTTATTTGGTTATAATAGAGCCGAGTGAGATGCGTTTATACACCTCCACAATAAGCTAGGGAGACGGATACCATTGTGTGTGACAATTCAATCTTTCTAGGTTTACACACGGCCAAACCTTACAGCTCCATTACTCCTGTAAGACATCCAGCAGGGTATTTTTTCTGTACGATTTCTGTCAATGATTCTGCTGTCTAAATCAATATCTTTGTATTTTCATTTAATCAGGGATATCTTATTAAAGAAAAGTGGGGATATTTAGAACGACTTAGTCGGCGATTTGTGAGACGGGGTAGATAGAGGTTTCCGCAGACCTGATAAACTTACATCCACTTTCCGACAGCCACCATGAAAATGTCATTGAAGCATTCATAAGGATATCTGACAACTGCGGAGAGTATCAAATATTTAGCAGTGATACGAGGACTTCAAAGTTACTATCACATCATGCTCTGCACATAACACATGGCCGACAGCTTCACCCGGACGACAACCACGTTAATAATGCAGTTTGTTGAAACGGATGTTTCAAAATGGTACGCACCATTGTTCGATGTGTTTTCATAAAAATATGATATTGATTGTGTGGTGTGTGGACGGGATGAAGGTACATGGCAACAGTACACGGCTGGGAGTAATGTTGTCATTGTGTTTGGCTCTGTACCCCGGTGACAGTTGTCGGTGTAGTCTCATTGATTTCCTAGCCCATCTATGTAGATTATACAGATATTGTCGACAGGCCGGCCGTTTCTCTCATCCACAATGTTGTCTTCTTTTTGTTCTTCACATTGCGTACGCTTGTATGTTGTTTATTAAATTTCACAAAAGATTTCTTTTTTTTTCTTCATAAATTTAAACTCATCTCAAAATATCAGGTAATTGTGTTAATTGTTCTAAGCTGAATTTTTAGGCTTAATACTTCTACTGAAAATGAAGTTAATTTTTGACAAAGGTTGATTTTTTAAAATTAATTTTCGGTACACTTGCCACCAGGTCTTCTTATAGCATCATGACAGACAACTAAAATAGAAAATGGCTCTATTTACTTTTGTTTCAATCTTGTTTTTGAATTTGTTTGGTATTTTGTGAAAGAAATGAGGTGCTAGCAAATATGCTCTGTTATCATTTCACTGTCAGACTCAATTTGTAAATATTGTCAGACGTGTGTTTTACACCGTGTCAGGACAGGCTTTTGTGGTGGTGTGGTGTGACAGACTCGGGAGATTGATACAGTGTATCTTGTCCCTGACTGGCCGGACAATGATGGACACTATCGACAGGGTTGATCTTGTCATTAGGCCGGATCAAGTTTCATGGCTGAATTATTAAACAGGTCAGCTGACATATGTTGTACGAGTGAGAAAAAGAATACAGCTATGCACAGTCATTAACCCATTGATCTTAAATGCCATGTGCTGGCAGCATTGTCGTTAGGATGTGGATCGAGGGGGGGGGAGGGGGGGGATCCGGGTTCCAATCATTACCATTGATTGGATGTCTAAGTGAGAGGGGGACACCACTAGGCTGGTAAATTGACTACCATTGTCAGTGTGTGTGTGTGTGTGTCGGAGCATGAGAGTGAAAATAGTTACGATCGGATCGGTCGTACGAGGACATTCGGTGACCTTCAATTGATCCGTTTACAATCAAACAGTCAGCATTAACGGAATTTCTGAGGCTTTGTTGCCATCTCTGTATCCCTACAAAGAAGGGTTTCTAATTATTGTATTGCTATTTCAGAGTTTGTTTTGAAGTATGGAGATGTTATTTCTAGATCCGACATTCAGACTTTTGTTCTATTGAGTGTTTGGAGAGTCAAGTCCTTGTTTAATTTTTACAGCAGGAATTGAAGCAATGTTTTTTAGTTTCCAAAGAGCAAACTGTAAATGGCTGTCACACCTTGCTTCTGAGCGTGTCCTGTGTATGGCGTAAGGCGTTTCATTGCCCTTGCTTCTGAGCGTGTCCTGTGTATGGCGTAAGGCGTTTCCAGGCATGGAGTTTTAACTCTATGGGGGTTCCTTTTGCCATCAATAGATAAACAGGAAAGACTACAAGTAAAAGTTTATTTATATTCCTCCCACAGTTATATTAAGTATACCAAGATTGAATGATTTAGAAATAGCTTCGTTCCACTGAACCTGAAAACCCAATGACTGTTTACGGGAGAAAACCCAATCGTGCCAAGCCGTGAACTTTAAACAAATTTCCAGTTGTCAGTAGATATCATCAAAATTTGTCAGCATATAATAAAATATCTCTTTATTAAAATGGGCTTGCAGTTTATCAGTAGTGTGTGTAACATCTTGTGGCTGATATACACGATAAGCATCGCTGAACACAGTCATAAATGTACACCTGATCAAGTGTTAGATACCTGTAATTTGACAAACAAGAACAGGAATTAATCACGTGGAAATGTTTTAATGTATCTAGATGAAATTTGGTATTAACCATGCGTCAGGGACGTGGGTAGTCGCCTCTGTACATGCACATCAACAGAAATATGCCTCGTATTGACTATTGAATATATCAAAGGGCTTAATGCCTTTCCTCGGAGATGACTAGCGTGCAATACCTGTGCACACCTTTGCGACATGTCACTGCCGCTCTATTCAGACATACATGTCGGGACCTAATCATTTGATTTTACTACACACATAGGGGACTTTTTTATGATGTGAAAATGGTCGGGTAAGAACATGCTGGTGCAAGACCTATAAATGGGGGACAGATTGGTTGATCTTCAATTAAACAAGTATAATATCTGTCAAAACAAACACGAGATACAATTATCCGTCCCTTTCTGTCGTGTGGTTTGGTTAGCGAGACCCTACCGAGTATTCTACTTGAGCTTTAGAAACGGCCTTGTATCCTGTCAATGGTTGCGAGCACACCTTTGTAGTGAAATTGTAAGGAGGCTAGTCCGAATACTTTGTAAATTATTCACCTGCAAACCAGACTGGGGAGAGAACGGGATTTAAATATAAGCTTTATTTAGAAGAGGTTGTTTATATTATTGAATAAACCTTATGCTATATTCATTCTGTGACAGATAGTTCAGGGGGGTGAAATTTAAAATCTCACTGCACCGAAAATATAATGACGGATTTCGTAAATTGAATGAATTATTTAAATTGTTTGATGTTATAAGCTTGACTCGATTAGATTTATAATATTTACATCGTCTTACCTATATAATGGACAGTGCTGTATGTGCATATCTCACAACCACCCCACCAGACGATTGTGTAGGCCAGGTCCATTGTACAGGTAATTAAATGTGGAAGAAAAAATCTTTTTTATGACTCAATTATCTGTGACGTATGATTGAAACGTTCTTTTAAAATGATTTCGTCTAAAAGTGATAGATCAGTGTGATTCGAATGTTCGATAATGATGTCATTTTCTGAAGTCGTTTAAGTTGTACTCATTTTAGAAAAGATCTTTAATAAAGGCGGGCATTTAATTCTCCTATACCAGTATCAGTCACAGCCTACCTGACTGATCTACGGGTGAAAAATGGTGTTTTGTTGGCGTAATCACCATCTTTCTAGATATGCTTTTCACAGAATAATTTTGTTTTCCGATGTTTTTTCCCCTGATCAACAAAATATAAAAGAAAAAAAATGGACATTATCAAGTAAATTCTTGTAAAAAAAAATCTGAAATCTGGTTGTCTATGTACTTGATTTCTAAATTGATCGAGTTGCTGTCAGGAAGGTTCTCCTGGAGGTAATGATGTTTAGGCTCAAGTATTTTGATGTTATTTTTTCTGGCTAATTACGTATTCCTGGCCGTTCAACACGAAACCAATAATTGGCATAAAGCATGTTGTGTTCCGTCAATAATTCACGGCCGCCATTCCTGTACAAGCGAGAACACCTATTTCAATCATTTCTAAACAAAGCTGGGACCACGAAGGTGATTAACTAGCACGCCCGACGGATTATTGAAAATAACTGTCAATATCACACAAATTTGGTCTCCCTACCTTTGTCGGAGCACGCGGTCATAAACTGTCACCAGTATTGTTGGAGACGTCATAAACAAAAGCTATTATCAGTGGGCCGCCCCGATTGGATGCATCGCAGGTTGTCTTTCCGTCCAATTTCAATTTAACTGAATTATTTTCACTGGTATAGTCGCGGTATGTTGATGTCGGGTCCCACCGTATGTGATAAAATCTCTACCAAACTTAAGATTGTCATTTAAATTGCTTGAAATTGACTTGAAACATAAACGAAATTAAAGTGGGGAAAAAGCGTAAATGAAATTTAGGAGCTAGAGAAAGAGAGCGTGTTAGGAAAAATAAAATTAAAGGGAAAAAATGGTTTGCTGAGTTAGGGCTGCACGCTGTATTTGGGATTTGAAGGTTAGGTGATGTAATGCTGCTAACTGTCATTATCTAACACTCTTTACTGCGGTATTCTATCACTACAACATCAGCACTCGAAAACTTCTGATTTCTAATTTATTCAGAATTTAGCATGCCCCTGTTACAATAAAGTGATCTATGGCTCCCTGTTAGGAGGAGATGACGGTCCTGTCGCTGGGGAATCTTGGTTGATAGCCGAGCTCCGATCAGTGTGGTACAGCAACTATTGTGACAATATCGGGCTATAAAATTGTGTTTCTGATGAGTGTATATATATACAGTGCTAAGCGATTGAACTATAAAGAACAATTAGTTTCCAGTATCAGAATTCACAAAAAAAACCACCAAAAAAACTGAAGTAGTTTGATATTATCAGTTTTGAATGGTATATGAAATATGTACAATTGGGCTTTATGTCACGATCTAAAATATACTCACGGGATTTCTGTTTTGCTTTTTAATTTGAAAACGAATATCTTTATATCTACAATGATAAACTCTGTCAACGGTATTATAGTGTTACGGCCTGGTTAATGATGCCTAATGGTGTAGAGTGTGCCTTTTCCACGCCTCGGCGATATAAATTGGGGTAATTGTAGCAGTATCGCTGTCATAACTGTTAAGGAGGTGTGTCTTTCAGGCTTCGGTGTGGTAACAGTTATAGAAATTCAGGCGCTATTTCATTTCTTTTGCACAGTTTTCTTAAAATTTTAGACCTTGGAGGAAATTATATGGAAAAGCCGGAGCTGTGTTAATGTCACAGGAGGGTTGGAAGTCGACAATATACAGCAAGTTTATCATCGTCGATGGCAACTAGATCACCCAGCATTGCAAACAAAATGGTTTTGTTGAATTGATGCCAAAGTATATAGCCATATAGCTTGAAGATGGAGGTCTTCTGTAAATACAGGTTGAAAAACATTTACCAAGTCCTATCATCATCGGCACGTGTAAATATCATACGCATCATTACTATTACCTCCAATTTAACGATATATAAATAAGAGGACAAATCGGGGGTTTTTTCACAATTTTTTCTTAAAAATAGGTGATATACTCTGTTTCTCTCATACTTAACACATTCTGACATAAAATTAAGTCTGTGACATATACAATGATTATAAAACAACCTTGGTATAATATGAGGCATTTGAAAACCTGTTCAGAACACGCATGATATCATCATTTTCATAGTTTGTGTAATTTAGTTATTTGGAAAAAGGAGAATATATATTGATATTAACGATGAATTGCAAATTTATCAGCCATGGTGTAGTCATGGGTAGTTGTCATGTCTGTGTGTAGTATATTTATTGTTTTGCAATAAAATAGACAATAATTTGTAGTTGTTTGGTTATACAATAACATGTTTTCTTATCATGGCGGTTGGCCGTCCGTGTTCGTATACAATCACAGCGGCCCTTACTGGAGCTGACTCGATGTAACAGTCGTATCCTGTCCCTTATATCAAAATCAATTATTAAAACGTAGACATTATCGATTCCTGATAGAATTTCATTTAAATGAAATATCATTGATGTGGCTGGTAGACAAGTTGCACATAGATAATAGGGATATGTGTTAACAACGGTACAGCTGTAACGGTGATCCCGGGTACATAGGTACAGGATACTACAGCAGCTCTCTGAAATCCACATCATTCTTATAGTTTTTAAAAGTCAGGTAGATTCTTCAAACCATTTCTAGATGTCCTTTACAGTATTTTCCCCAGAAATATAGACGTTTTGCCAATATATGATTATAAATTTTGAAATGTATTACTTTATAAAAGTAAAGAAAACTTCAAAGGGATACATCAACTCATGATAGCGATACAGCAACTCGTCGAAACACACATCATTCTTATAGTGTTTAAAAGTCAGGTAGATTCTTCAAACCATTTCTAGATGTCCTTTACAGTATTTTCCCCAGAAATATAGACGTTTTGCCAATATATGATTATAAATTTTGAAATGTATTACTTTATAAAAGTAAAGAAAACTTCAAAGGGATACATCAACTCATGATAGCTATACAGCAACTCGTCGAAACACACATCATTCTTATAGTGTTTAAAAGTCAGGTAGATTCTGCAAACCATTTCTAGATGTCCTTTACAGTATTTTCCCCAGAAATATAGACGTTTTGCCAATATATGATTATAAATTTTGAAATGTATTACTTTATAAAAGTAAAGAAAACTTCAAAGGGATACATCAACTCTTGAAAGTGATACAGCAACTCGACGAAACCCACATAATTCTTATAGTGTTTAAAAGTCAGGTAGATTCTTCTAATCATTTCTAGATGTCCTTTACAGTCTTTCTTCCAGAAATAGACTTTTTGCAAATTTATGATTATAAATTTTGAAATGTATTACTTTATAAAAGTTAAGAAAAATTGAAAAAAACAAAAAAAAATGCATTTCTGACGATGGACAATGACCTTGACTTGCATGCAATATAGGAACTTCAGACAAGTATACAAAGATTGAATTTTGGAGTAGACCTTCCATTCAGATGACGTTACAAGTTCAGCATTTGAAGCCATGCCCAGGTGACAACTTGGACCATTGTGGACTGTTGAACATTATTTCTGAGTTGACAGATTAATTAACTTGAAAATAATCATTGTTATGGTAACATTTCTTCCTTTAATTTATTGAATCAGTTTATAATATTTTTTGGTATGACTTTGCAGTGCTCTTCAGAAACATCTCATACTCAAGATGGCGATTTTTCTTATCTACATTGATTTACCCCGGCTATTTCTGACAGGAATTGAGAATATAAGTCTGGAGAGTATTTGCACCATTAGTCAAGACAATCTAGCTTGTCAGAACAATTGTGGACAAATTTTGTGTCGGACAGTGTTTTTGTAACCGTGACGATCCCGATATACTTATCTGTTGGCCTGTGTGTTTGAAAACAGGTGTCATCACCACGGTGATAAAGCTGCCAGGAACGACTGGGCCGCTGTATATAGACTGGGGCTATCTCGACGGCGTGCGCCTCGGATAGGCCGGCCAGACGCTTCACTGGTCCTCTGTGCGACGATAAGTCGCGCTGCCAACATTGATAATTCTAATGAGTGTAATTGTTTTTATGACAAGTGTGAATTTACAACTTGGTATTGGCTGATTTGGGTAGTGTTAAGGCAAGTCTGTCGGGTCTGCCTCCCTAGGGCAAGGTACGTCTGGCCGCATACACAAAAGGTTTCAAGCATGCCATCGAGGGCTGGACTGTCTTGTCCTGTCCACTGTCGAACTGACCAGAGCATCACTGACCCGGAGATCACAGTAACATTGATTTCTCGTCTTCGGAGAATCTTTTAAGTATTCTAACGTGTGATTCCTATTTCTGTTGACCCATTACTTACATCAGTATCTGACGGTCTATTCACACAACCTATTTAGCACTTTGAGGTGACGTGACGTGGGCAGATTTAGATGACTGCCAAGCGTGTCTTGTTAAGATACTCACCGACACAGTCAACATTAGTTTACCACTAAACCTTGTGTACAAACAACAGTACTGTGTTATATATCAAACCCAAACTGTCCCAGTGGTTGTCATGACTGCAGTCTGCTACGTTAAATTGACAAAAAGTTTGGCACCAGTTCACAACATTTTACCTACAATTTGATGAGATCGTGCTGCTTTCCCAGTACCCAAGAAAACTAAATTGAAACATGTAGCTTATATTGACAAACCAATCATTGCACTTTCACAAAATGTTTTACCGATTGTTTCACATAAGTTATTGTATTCCGAATATTGCTGATGTTTGTCGCCGCATTTCAGACCTTACCTCAGTCATATTAATGTGTACAATTTGTCGTTACATTTCAGCTGTTGAGATTCAATCATTGCGTTTCATTCGTTACTTCAGTCTGTTGTTGTTGTGCGTCAATCGTTATAAAAGCAGGTCATTGCACTTCAATTCTACGTCATTTGTGACAGTCAAGCTTACATGATCGTACGTAAAAGTGCATTGATTACAAGGCGATCGGAATACGACAGTTGACATTGTGCCCTCAAGTACGGAGTGGCTGTGGGGCTCCGTGTTGATTTCTCCTACCGATCAGCGACTGGCTAAGCAGGGGAAGCCACTCTCCCTTGAGACTTCAGAACATGCCACTGTCAGGCCAAACATCTCCCAGACTAACATGGCTACCCAAGCCCAGGTTCAAAGTCGTTTTCTGCTTTCTTGCCACCATTGGCCGCCACAATCAATTTGTACCACTTGGGTTTGCCACGTTGGCCAGTATCAGTGCAATACATCGTCTTGGTATCACAGCATTAAAGAGCAATAATCATCTCGGATAATTTCAATGAATATATTTCCCACCCTTTTGAGCATAGCTGATACTTTTGTAACCATACATGTGCGTAGTGTATATAGTTCTCATTTCTTCTAAAGGGACGATTTCCAATATTGTTGCTTTGGGGGGAAAAAATGAAGCTTACCATTTGAAAGTGACTATACTTGAATGGGAGCGATCTGTCTGAACATGCGGCTAAGGAGACAGTCAAAATTGAGGCTGTACGGTAGATGTCAAATTGCCTATTATTGCCTTGCCAACTTTTCAAACTAAAAGATTTTCCTGGTTGTGTTTGATGTGAAGCCCTTTTGAAAATGACAGTCCAGGCAATGGCGATTCCTGAAATGTTAGAAACTGGCAGGTCTTCTAGGTCTGGGCACAACGGTTCGGTCTGAAGCATCTTGCGGATGACCGGTTGCAGAACAGAAAAAAATAAAATCAATTCAATATTTATTGATACATTTTTCTAGAGTAAATTCCCCAGCATTTTAACCTCAAAACTTACCTGTAAAATTTACATCAGTTTAACCATTTCTTGGCCCTAATAAGCTCTCTGATGTCGATGGGCTGTTAAGCATGTATTGATGATAATAATAATAGTAATTTTATATGGATTGTCATGGTAATAGTTTCCTTGTATATAGCTTGCACTGCCAGAAGGACAGCATTGAGGGAAGGCAGTGGTCATAGGCGCTAGTTTGTTGGTCCCACCCATACATAACAGGTCACTGTCAAACGGTGCGTTTTGTTGTGTTACATTTCCCAAACATGTACATGCATGCCCCCATAAAACATATTTCCATTATGGAGAATTCTACAGGGAGATTTGTTGTGGAGGAAAGCCGACACAAAGCCACCGCGGGTGTCTAGTTTATGAATATGGTCGCATCTTTTATCACCTTATTGATGCGAGACCGGACTTTGATTTACAAACATTACAACACGGTGACTGATGGTGAACTGTGTTTTGTTGTTTCTCACTCTGACGCCGAGGATTACCTCCCCTGGGAGACCAGTCTAGTAAGGAGCTACCAAGGGAAGGGTCTTGGTAAATAATCTATTGTAACCAGCCTTTCTAATTCTAAACAATTTTCAGGGTGATTTTGCTAGGATTATATTTCATGAACAGCAGACCTGACACTTCACAGGTAGAGGATTGTTTGAAATAAATGACATTCTTAAAGCAGCTACATAACACTAATCATTTCAACACTTCTCGGCTGATATCAGTCATCAGCGTATGTAGATATATGATTGAACTATCACTAGCCTAGCTTACCCTTTCGTCTATTATAGCGCGGGGTGTTTGCTAATCATTCATGTCTTTTAGACTTTGAGTATTTTATTGCGGAATTGTCCTTCACCAGATCCCCCCTGAATGACATCTCGCTCATTCACAGAGATGAAAATCCATCAATGTCTTAAGAGTAATGACATAGTTTTTCTCTTGAATGACCGAGAAGTATGTTTCTATGTATAATCCAAGATTACTGCTAGTTTTCTTTAAAAGCTTCCAGAAAATCTGTGAATTTATGATGAAGGATTTTAAGAGAAGATCCTGGACAGGGGGAACACCCCTGAGGGTAAACCCAATACCTCAGTAGTATTTACAGGAGTAAGGGATAGCACTGATACACGTGTGAGATCTGGGTCGCTTAAGTGTATGGAGGTGTACGTGATGCAGTAGAAATAAAGGTAGGGTCAGTAGGACAGGCTAGTACGAAAACCAAGGTATCCATTGGAAGGCTAGTATTGAAACCTGGGGGATCAAATACTGTAAATGTGGAATATTACACGCGCGGGTAATTTACGCTTAATACGCGGAGCTTGATCGTCCGCGTAAATTTACCCTGCGTGTATGGTTTCGTCGATAGTGTAAGGAACGACAACTTTGGTAGATATTGGTACGTGTGTGTGTGTGATGATTGGTACGTGTGTGTGTGTGAGGATTGGTAGGTGTGTGTGTGTGTGTTGATTGATGTGTGTGTGTGTGTGTGATGATTGGTATGTGTGTGTGTGTGTGATGATTGGTCCGTGTGTGTGTGTGATGATTGGTACGTGTTTGTGTGTGATGATTGGTACGTGTGTATGTGTGTGATGATTGATGCGTGTGTGTGTGTGTGATGATTGGTACGTGTATGTGTGTGATGATTGGTACGTGTGTGTCTGTGATGATTGGTACGTGTGTGTGTGTGAGGATTGGTACGTGTGTGTGTGTGATGTTTGGTAAGTGTGTGTGTGTGATGTTTGGTACGTGTGTGTGTGTGATGATGGGTACGTGTGTGTGTGTGATGATTGGTCCGTGTGTGTGTGTGATGATTGGTACGTGGGTGTGTGTGATGATTGGTACGTGTGTGGGTGTGATGATTGGTACGTGTGTGTGTGATGATTGGTACGTGTGTGTCTGTGATGATTGGTACGTGTGTGTGTGTGGTGATTGGTGCGTGTGTGTGTGTGTGATGATTGATGCGTGTGTGTGTGTGTGATGATTGGTACGTGTGTTTGTGTGATGATTGGTACGTGTGTGTGTGATGATTGGTACGTGTGTGCGTGTGATGATTGGTACGTGTGTGTGTGCGATGATTGGTACGTGTGTGTGTGTGATGCTTGGTACGTGTGTGTGTGTGATGATTGTTGTGTGTGTGTGTGTGATGATTGGTGCGTGTGTGTGTGTGATGATTGGTACGTGTGTGTGTGTGATGTCCTCCTGTAATATTGTTTTGTTAACGTATTATCAATTAACGTACATTGTCCTGTGATGTTGTAAAATCAAAACAATAACAAATGAAACAAACTACTTGATTAATTAAAGTTTTTAATGAACAACAAATTTGAAAATATATATCCTAGCACTGCCACCTAAGAGGTATTTGATCAAGAGGCTAAAACTGAACCCTGAGGGATCCATCGGGAGGCTTAGCACTGGCACCCCAGAGACTTTGATCAGAAAGTTATTAGTACTGTTGCTAGAAGTGAGACTAACAGTGAAACCCAAGGGATCCATCATTTGAGTATTACCTAAACGTATTCTCATTCCTCGAGGAAGTATTACCAATTTAAGGTGACAATTTAAAAACTAACATGTAAAAGATTTTAAAAAATTTAACAACGGTCGCCAGGTGGATTGTACGCCACAGTCACTGTTGCATTAACTGGCTATAAAACACGGTTAGCAGGTACTTTATGTGTGTGCGGTGCACGCTACTTGTGCTGTGTTTGGTATTGCTCGTTAAGACACTATTGGGGGTATTTCAAAAGGGATTAGGCAGTGAACAGCCTTCTTACTGGTATGGAACCAGATGGCAGGGTTCACATTTGTTGTAAAACTATACCTTAGATATAAAGAAAACAATAAAGATATTTGTACTGTTCGCGAGTATGATAAACCATTGCAATACCAATAAAAGGACTACTTGACGACGGAGACAATCCTTGTGTTACACCAAGCGAACGAAATTATTTAACAAGAAGTTTTGGTCTTAGATTGTTTATGCAGGAACTCTACTTCTTAATATTTGTTTCTTATTTGGTAAATATGTATAATAAGTATTGTATCAAAGTCCTCTTTGAAGACTCGAATAATTTCTGTGGTTTGAGTTTTGGAAAATCTGTGTGAGTTCAAGTCTTGGATGTCTCGGGGTTTGTTTTGACATTTTTGTCAGTTTGGATACATTTGCTGGGATTTAACTTCAAAAATAAATAAAATCATGTTTTAAAATAAAAAATTAAACATAGTTTTGCATGCTTACATAACAAAAATATTTTTACAAACACATCAAGTATATAGACGAATATCAATTTTAACATGTAGGATGCTCTCATTCCACCAAATTTAACTGCATTATGTTTTGAATGTGAGTTGAACCGTGAGTTGAAGCAAGGGTGTTGATTTCCTGTACATGTAGGTGGCGGTACGCTTTGTCTATGAGGTGATAAACAGGGTAAGATTCTGGTAGATGTTCTGTAGACAAGCTTACGTGTAAGAGTACCACCATTGATTTGTACGTCCTACGCGATGATCTAGTGGACAACACTAGAATAAGATACAGTATTCTCCACGTTTAAAAAATTGTCATGTTTCCTTTCTGCAGCTACCGTAATCCTCGACCATTAACAGATTACAATAAATTTGTTGCGATTCCCATGTCTGTAATATCTAAATTCTCCAGTTGTAATACATCCTACGCCGTAAACTGACTTGCAGGCTACAATTAGATTATACTCGGCCGTATTATCAGATTTCATCAGTATTTGACTGGAATTTGGCTCCTTTATCCAGGGGCAAGTCACTCTGTTTGCTTGAAACTTATCAAATTAGCAGGCGGAGGCATTTTGAGCCGGCACCTGACGTACAGAATTAGCGGGGTTGAATACCCTTAGCATGTACAAGTCTCGTTATATCTTCACTGTAGCAGACTTTGTACTCGGCGTAATGTTTTAATGCGTGCTGCCTTTTTAACATGTGTTTTTCACCTTGGTTACCTGAGATTACAAGGGCATCGAGAATCTGTAGCTCCTGGTTAGCTCCTGGTTAGCTGGTTAGCTCCTGGTTAGCTCCTGGTCAGCTCCTGGTCAGCTCCTGGTTAGCACCTTGTCAGCTCCTGGTTAGCACCTGGTTACCTCCTGGTTAGCACCTGGTCAGCTCCTGGTCAGCTCCTGGTTAGCTCCTGGTCAGCTCTTGGTCAGCACCTGATCAGCTCCTCATCAATGTTTCAGAATCATTTCTCTAGTGTCTGTTTAGGTATATCTGTTTCAAGCTGATATATTTCTGAGACTGTGTCATTTGTACCAGAAACATCAAATGACAAAACAATTCCAATACCGACAACTATCGGAGTAGAAAGTAGTTTGGTTATAAACGCGACTGGTTCAGTCAGTTTCACAAAAAACATCTAGCATTCCAGTTTTCTGAGGAATCGCTTCAATGGGATTAGAATCTTCAAAAATGAAATTTTCTCTTGAAACCGTTCGTGTGGAATTCGTGCGATTCATGCTTTCCATTGTAATGATGACTTGGCCCGGCTCTCGACTGCAGAGCTCACAAATCCGAGGCCATAATTGACGACAAACCTGAAGTAAAGTAAATTAACCAACTTCACATTTGAGGAAAATCATTGAAATTTAATTATCAGAGATTTACCAATTCCCGAACAGAATCGCAAGTAATAAAGAAATCAGATTTGGTTGTACACACATTAAGTTGATTTGAAAACCCACAAAACTGATATGGAGCATTTTGTGCGGATGGCTAATACTACAGACCGAAACAAGAAAATATACGAGTTACACTGATGAAAATAACTATACACCAGCTAACGTGTTTCTTGGGAAAAGCTCCCACTAACACATCTTTACATCTAAATATAGATTGGAGGCAGGATTCTAATTCAATGCTAAAAGTACAAAAAAAAATTCCGTTCTTGAAAATTGTCTACAAAGTAAGAGGCCTCTGGCATTCGTCAGGCCAGGACATGATCGACAGAAAATAGCAGGAGCCAATGGCAGGCAGGGGATTCATTTTCTGCGGAACTGTCACTGTGAAATCGTGGATTCAATCCTAACAATAATGCTATGTCAAACCCTTCCGTCGCCGCAGTTTAAACCATTTATGTCTTTATGTAAATCACATTTCAAATATGCGTAGCACTTTCTTTTAATTATACCAAGTTCTTGTAAGTTTATTTGCAAAAAGTGACTTTCTTTAGTATCGTTTGTTAATCTGGTTTCAAGTATGCTAAACATTTTCAATTACGTGAAAGTTTGTATTTTTTTCTACTGTGTCCTTGAAGTCAAAAATGCAAAATACTTCCTTTTCACTGTCAAAAAATTCCGGAAGGATTATTTTAGCGTAAAGAGTACGAGGAAAAGCCAACGCTGGCGAAGACCTGACAGCATGTTGGGTGCTTAACTGACTTCTGAGAACATCATATAGGTAATTTTAGGCGTGTATGAAGGCACAATATAATTTTTATTTCCTGAAACAATTGCTTTTTACGGTGTTTTAAGACATGAAAATGTTCAATAGATTAACACAAGATTGTGTTTATTTATATTTTATAAACCACAGAAAAATCGTAGTGAGACGGTATTGGATGGGGTTTGGTGCATTAAGTTTGCTGGTAGGGAAAGCGTTATTGATAGGGATAATATTGTTTGATGATAGAGTATATACAGACATTTTGAATAAGAACAGACAACTGGACGTGTTGTATATTTGTGGAATGTGGTGATGTCACCAGGGATGGGCGGACCGGTCGTATTTTGATCTGATTAGAATGAGAAGTCAGAAGAGTTTACAGAATAGGACTGCAGCAAACTCCATCAAACATAAACATCTACAAAACCTTGAATTTGATGTGTCCCATCAGAACAGCAGAATCACATTCATTAAGATGCTTGATAGGAATGCGTGTTGACCATAGGGATTGCAGTTTCATACACTCGTCATAACTCATAGGTTTATTGTGTGGGGTTTTAGCAATTTTTGTAATGTTGTATTGATTTATACACCCACTTGGTGGTTATGTAGCCTTTTCAAGGTTACAACATTTCCAGGGTTACAATATTTCCAGGGTTACAACATTTCCAGGGTTACAATATTTCTTGGGTGACAACAGTTCCAGTTGTACATACATATTCCTCATTTAACATAACTCTGCTTTACACCTTGGCCTTGCAATATTTTAAAGCAAGACCAAATTATTTGAAGGAGTTGCCAAACCAAATGATGGTTGCAAGACAAGCCTTGGAAAGTCCCCTTCCTGCTTTGATATAAGGGAAAGACTCAATAGAGAGACTTACCATGCAAAGGAGCCATTAGCCAGATCCCTTAGGGGCTCTTGCACTCCGTTCTGACCTGGAGTCCTAGGCAGAGGGCTGTCCAAATACGATCATTCCATGAAATATAGCAGAGCTGGCCTCTGATGGAGTCGGAACAGCCACTACGAGCTGATGAAATCCGCAGATTAGCTTCCTCCTACGGGACACACTTAATATACGTATATCTGGTATCCTCAGCTTTCTCATCATTTGAAATATTTGTCGGGCAGTTGTTTGTGACAGCCATTTATTGTGCCTTGATCTGATAGGCTGGGTGATGTACCATTAGTCACTGCTAATAATTGATTTGTTTGTGGGGGGGTTTCCCCTGTTTACCTAGACCTGTTTACTGGTCATTCTCAGAGCCGGAATTATTGCACCACGTTTGAAGGCAATTTGATTACGATCAGCATTTATCAAAGATATCAATGTATCCGAGGTGCACATACTTCATTTCTCCTGATGACCTATAAACACGGTCATGGTTTTAATTAAATGTAAGCTATTATTCTTCTCCTTAATACAGTACTGTATTCAAAGTAATAAGTGTCTCGACTCGCTATAATTTGGACAAATTTGTGTGATTATTGACCAAACTTCTCAAGATATAGTCAAAACTATAAACTGTTTTTAAGGAAGTTGGTAAAATATTGTAAAGGATGGACTGTGAAAAGTGAAATATGGACTTGATTAGGTCAAGTACAGTATATTTTGCATTATATTTATCCAAACAACTGCCTGATGCTGAGGCCATCCTTAAACAAATCCTTTGTTTGGAGTTTTCCCTACCTTTTCATTCACTTGAATGGCATGTGCTTAAAAAAAAAAATCTTTTTAAATTTCTATCAATAATTCTTTTCACTAAACAACACTTGACAGTTAATAGTTTTATGTAGAAAAAATGTGTCATTTCTAAAAACAAAAAGAAATTCTGTCTGATCCTGTAGAAAAAGATGGAGTAGGGGAAAATACTAACTAATGTTTTAATGAATTCCGCCTATGCTGTATGAAGTGCTCTGGTAATACAGTACGTGTTATATGTGGTTTATACACGCTGTAGTCACGAAGGAGGTTTTTTCTGTGCTAACTGTCCTCTGTCACTTCGCTTCAGTGTGTAGCTTTTTATCCGGGATATTTATAGATAAAAAACTGTCTTTGTTACTTCAAATTGGAGAATGTAGCACTGTCGACAAGTTTTATGACGTCATGTTGTGTCGTCGAGAGGCTGGGTTTGGTTGGCACGGCTGTCCAACGACACCTCCGGTACCATGACTTTCACTTACTCCGTAGTTACACAGGAGAAACATTCAGGAAAGACAACAATATTGGAAATGCTGAGACTATTTTTTCTCTCTCATCACTTAAGCTACAGTAACGCAGGCTAATGCTTCCTGTTTTGTCGAGTTGTGTTCTCTTGTTCAATTTTTTGTCCTTAGGCTGCAATCACCTAGGCTGCAATTGGTCATTAACGTGAAATTATTGGCCAATTACAGGGTTAATTAACATCAGGTTGTTTATTTCCATGTCCAGGTATCGTATACAATACCTAGATCAATACTTATGTCGGGCTAGTCTAATTGTTACTGGTGAGGATGGTCTCCCCTTCCTCAGGTACAACACACACAGGTATATCATGGTAAGTGTTAGTTTACTTACACAGGTACAACACACACACATGTATATCATGGTAAGTGTTAGTTTACATGCACAGGTACAACACACACACAGGTATATCATGGTAAATGTTAGTTTACTTACACAGGTACAACTCACACACACACACACAGGTACATCATGGTAAGTGTTAGTTTACATGCACAGGCACAACACCCACACAGGTACATCATGGTAAGTGTTAGTTTACTTACACAAGTACAACACACACAGGTACATCATGGTAAGTGTTAGTTTACATGCACAGGTACAACACCCCCACAGGTACATCATGGTAAGTGTTAGTTTACTTACACAAGTACAACACACACAGGTACATCATGGTAAGTGTTAGTTTACATGCACAGGTACAACACACACACAGGTACATCATGGTAAGTGTTAGTTTACTTACACAGGTACAACACACACACAGGAACATCATGGTAAGTGTTAGTTTACTTGCACAGGTATATTAAGATAGGCGTTAATTCACACACACAGGTACATTAAAATAGGCGGTAATTCATACACGCAGGTGCATTAAAACATCCAAATTTTGGATGCGAGTACCTCTTGGGACGGTAAAGTGTTTTGTACCAAAGTTTAGCACCGTGTCCTTCTATGAATTGAGAGCTGTGGAAAAAAGGATCTCTTAAAAATAAAAAACTTCAAGTTCAACAGATCAAATTTTCTTCATATTGCATTGCTTATAAACAGCATATCAAAACGTCTTACTGACACATGGTGTTTATATGTGACATACTTGTTGTGAAACCTGATACAAAATGTCTGCTAAAGTTGTCATGAAACTGACTCACGTTTTTCATTGAACGCATGAACATGGCAATTAGTCGTCATTATAAAATAATTGGGAAACGTTAAGCCATAGAAATGAAAGCTGAGGTTAAAAACAAAATCTGGTGCAGGAAGGAGTCCCTTATCTCTCATTACAAAACCAAATATTGCATAATTGTCAGCTATCTTTGTGCCAAGTATTGTCATAAGGATCACAGATTGTACCAGGAACGTTAACCCTCCTTCTTTGTCACAGAAAAACACTTCTATACTCATCGATAATTCTCTGAAAAAAACATTCAGAAAGATACTAATTAAGCTATATGAAGATATAAAATTTCATATTCAAAGATATAAGATTTCCTATAGTATGACTAGTGAGAACAGTACATCTGTGAACATTTCGTAAGAAAAATTCCTGCACTAATTCCTGCTAAATTCATATTACATTTGTCATTGTTTATTACAAATCCTCACAAACGAACCAACCAAATTGACAATCACTTTACTGCATCTCTCGTACTAGGGAACCCCCATCAGGTAAACATAATAAAAATTTAAAAAAATCCAAGATAATTGTAAAGTAAAAACGTCTGAAATATTTGTACCATATTAAAGATGAATCATTTCGAAGGAAACAAACCATTCATCAGCCACATACCGGTGTTTTTGTCTACCTTTAGTAGTTAGCCTGGCTGACACTAACAGTGACAAATGTTACAGGGTTAATCGGGTGCAGGCAGATTAGGCGTCCCAGGAGTCTCTGATGTATAGGTAACACACCAACGATGCTACCCTAACTATTGCATGCAGCTTTCCGTAGGATGTAAATGTTTGTAAAAGGTAAATAATGTGCTTCCTGTGATGTTTATTTTTAGCACAGCTATACTGTAGCTGGCTGTTTGCTTTAGCTGTAATTGTGTATAGGTTTTGTTGGGATTAGATGCTTCGGACTGACACCTCTCCTTGGAGGTAATCACATACAAGTTCACTTGGACCTAAGTATGGTGGAAAAAACATTGATTTTTGTTTTCCAGTGGGAGTTTTTTTGTACTTTAAGTAAAACGGTACTGCATGTTCGTGTGTCATTGTTTTTTTGTCTAAATGAGAAGGCCTGCAACCTGTTAGAACCAATACAGAAGTCCTTATAACTAGGTACAACATAACAATGTTAACTAGGTACAACACTGTCATGAGGGCATATGCCTACAACATGACAATGTCATTAGGGCTGCCTACAACATGACAATGTCATTAGGGCTGCCTACAACATGACAATGTCATTAGGGCTGCCTACAACATGACAATGTCATGAGGGCTGCCTACAACATGACAATGTCATGAGGGCTGCCTACAACATGACAATGTCTTGAGGGCTCCTTACATCATGACAATGCCATGAGGGCTCCTTACAACATGACAATGTCTTGAGGGCTGCCTACAACATGACAATGTCTTGAGGGCTGCCTACAACATGACAATGTCAGTAGGGCTGTCTACAACATGACAATGTCTTGAGGGCTCCTTACAATGTGACAATGTCATGAGGGCTGCCTACAACATGACAATGCCATGAGGGCTGCCTACAACATGACAATGCCATGAGGGCTCCTTACAACATGACAATGTCATGAGGGCTGCCTACAACATGGCAATGTCATGATGGCTGCCTACAACATGACAATGCCATGAGGGCTGTCCACAACATGACAATGTCATGAGGGCTGCCTACAAAATGACAATGTCATGAGGGCTCCTTACAACATGACAATGTCATGAGGGCTGCCTACAACATGACCATATCATGATGGCTGCCTACAACATGACCATATCATGATGGCTGCTTACAACATGACAATGTCATGAGGGCTGTCTACAACATGACAATGCCATGAGGACTGTCTACAACATGACATTGTCATGAGGGCATCTGTCTACAACATGACAATGTCATGAGGGCTGCCTACAACATGACAATGTCATGAGGACTGTCTACAACATGACGTTGTCATGAGGACTGTCTACAACATGACGTTGTCATGATGGCTGCCTACAACATGACAATGTCATGATGGCTGCCTACAACATGACATTGTCATGAGGACTGTCTACAACATGACAATGTCATGAGGGCTGTCTACAACATGACAATGTCATGATGGCTGCCTACAACATGACGTTGTCATGAGGACTGTCTACAACATGACAATGTCATGAGGGCTGCCTACAACATGACAATGTCATGAGGACTGTCTACAACATGACGTTGTCATGAGGACTGTCTACAACATGACGTTGTCATGATGGCTGCCTACAACATGACGTGGGCTGCCTACAACATGACAATGTCATGATGGCTGCCTACAACATGACATTGTCATGAGGACTTTCTACAACATGACGTTGTCATGATGGCTGCCTACAACATGACGTTGTCATGAGGGCTGTCTACAACATGACAATGTCTTGAAGGCTGCCTACAACATGACAATGTCATTAGGGCTGTCTACAACATGACGTTGTCATGAGGACTGTCTACAACATGACAATGCCATGAGGACTCTACAACATGACGTTGTCATGAGGGCGTCTGTCTACAACATGTCAATGCCATGAGGGCTGTCTACAACATGACAATGTCATGAGGACTGCCTACAACATTTGGACAAGCTGCTTCCTGTAGTGAAAAAGTGCTTTATGTTCACTTGATGATGAAGAAAAAAAGGTTGAACAAAATATCACTCTGTTTTCCCAGTTTGTGCAGGCACAGGGTGCTGTGAATTCTGGGTAAAAAAACACTGCATTACACAGTTAAGATTGTCGTCCTGGAGCCGGTAGCCTGGTGCATCACAAACTGTAACAAAATAATGAAAATTAACTTGATTTTGATATATGTATCTGGTTGATTTCTGTAATGACCAGATCACTTTAAATTACAAGTGTGTAGACAAGGATTAAAAAATGTGTAGACTTTAATGATGAATTAACAAAGTGTGTAGGCAAAATAATGATTTAAAAAAAAACACTGATTACAAAACAGGATGTTTGTTTCCCCTAAAAGCTAACTGATGAACAGGACATTTCCCCTGTTAAGGTGGCTATTAGATCCATGACCAGGTTATTGTTTTAGCTAAACTTTCTTATTTTTCACCCACTCATCTACCTAATTTAATATTGCACACGGACATCTTGGCAAAATACTTTTCTTCCATGTTTCATTAGAAAATAAACAAAGTCAGTGGTGGTCCGGGGCCAGGGGATAACTATATTTCATCAAAGGTAAGCAATCAGTTGTAATGATGCTATCCTCTAATTTAAGCGCAAAGGGACGGATCAGTTTCTATGGAAACTACACCCCTTCGGGACGCTATTTTTGAATAAAAATCAATTGGCTGTAAGTCTACGGCATAGACAAGGTGGCATAGACAAAGCGGCATAGACAAGGCGGCATAGACAAATAGACAAGGTGGCATAGACAAATAGACAAGGCGACATAGTCAAGGCGGAGACCCGTGTTAAACGGCCTGGACAAGGCGGATGCCCATGTTGAATGGACAGCTTTTCATTTGTCTTTTATTGCAAATAGTTATAATTGTATTAGCGTTTGAAGATGACAGGAGAGTGTTAAGATTTTTTTTAGAGAAAAAATAAAGTTTTGGCCTTCCATTTCACTTCAGTGTTTTAGAATTGTGTCTTTTTTGTGGTGTTAGTTATTTAAATGGTTTTAGCAAGTGTAGGTGAAGTTAAGCAGTTTTTACTATTTACAATCAGGATAATCGATTCCCCAATCGGAAGTGAAAAGGTTGGATACTTCAGTTTCCTCCCACATCAGGACTCCAGCACGCCAACATCCGGGCTTACAAGAGTGATTGATATAATAAGTTAAAATAGATTGTTTCATAATTGTTGTAAAATAAAGTTAATAATTTTGATATATAGGATCTTGGTAAAGACAATGTTACGGACAGGTAATAGAACCCAATGCTTTATGAAGTAGGGATACAATTTCTTCAGCTTCCTGGATTATATTTACTGTACGATCACTTTCAATCTTTTAGTCATTAAAACGTTCCTGTATGCTTACAAATTACGATACTGCGACACAGCACCGTAAGAATTGTCTTCCTGAGACATCCATCATATCCGCTTTTGTATAAAAGCGAGATGGCAGAAGTTTAACTCAAGCTTAATTGGTCACACTTTGACATATTTCAAAGTTTTGTTAAGTGCCAAGAACGATACCATATGATTATTTCAAAAGCAGCGAAAACGAAATTAGGAAATCTTTCAGAGCGTCAACCTATAACATTTAAAAATTGAAATACTGCTCAACTGATGCAATTTGTGTGTATTTGCTGCGAGAAGTGACGATGATGCTGTTATGTGCGGTGAGAAATTGAGGACCGCTATCAGTCAATCTACTCACGGTGCCTGTAGTAAGATAATGCTGTTACTGGCAACAGTTATCTGTTGTTACTAAAACAATTATCACGAGGCAATAATAACTGTTCTACTACGTAGTCAAAACCGACACCATGGACCCGCTCATTTGTATTATAGACATGTGTTAATGATAATGAATCGGAGATGGCCGAGAAGTACTTTTTACTTTGCGTTCAGTAGATTTATATTGTCACCAATTTTGCAATTAGTACTGGAATTTATAATTAAATAATATAATGATATGATGAAATATTTAGGCTCAGAAATTTGGTTTGATCCCTTACTACTTCCAATACATTTACTCTTTATGGTTTGATATTTGTGCTTGCTTGAGTTCTGACAGTTAAGCCATCTCCTTGACATCTCTGTGGACTGAAAATGGGTTGAAGAAGTAGCATTTCTAAACTAGCTTTTTTTACCTCTACATTAATGGGTTTTAGATGCAGCATCTCTTGGCCAACCTGCTTCACCGACATTTCTATCGGCTGAAGAGACAGTGTCTTCGAACCATCTGTTGTACTGACAGCCCTATTGGCGAAGCAAGTGTTTTTTCTTGACCAGCTGACCTATCAAAGCTTTGGTCCAGTGTAGACCTGAGGGTGATCTGACCATTCTTTACCGTCAATAAGTCGACAGGGAAAACAAAGGAGATGTAATGCAATTTGGGCTTGTGTAGTTGGCAGGTGGCTGCCTATATAAGGCAAAGGCCCCTCTGGGTACGTTGTTGGCTTGGGTAGTCAGACCTCCGCAGACTCCCAATAACATCCCTCAAAACAGTGTGGTGTACTGGTATACAAGTCAAACTCAACACCATTCACATTTATTCCTTTTTTTCCCAAAAATATTTCTCAATTTGAACAACACAAGATATGCCTCGTGATGCTCTTGCTAATATTGCTGGCAACTGTAGTTCACATGCTTCGGGGGTGTTACAAAGATTCCTAAGGTTTAAGGTATGTTTTGTAAGGAATAGGATCTTGCATTGGTAGTCGGTTGTTTTGGGATAGCATAACAAGATTATGTATGGTACAGGATAGTGTATTGTAATTATGTTGTTTGATGGTGTTTTGGAAAGTTCTGTATGGAATATTGTATTAAAATTGTATATTGTTTAGGATAAGTAGTGTCTATTGTTGGAGATGTTGTGTTGGTATCCTCTGTTTTGGATAGTTGATGTTGAGAGGGAGAACAAGATGCTGGGGGCAGATAATGTTGGGAGGGAGAACAAGATGCTGGGGGGCAGATGATGTTGAGAGGGAGAACAAGATGCTGGGGGGGCAGATAATGTTGAGAGGGAGAACAAGATGCTGGGGGGCAGATAATGTTGGGAGGGAGAACAAGATGCTGGGGGGCAGATGATGTTGAGAGGGAGAACAAGATGCTGGGGGGCAGATGATGTTGAGAGGGAGAACAAGATGCTGGGGGGGGCAGATGATGTTGGGATGGAGACAAAATGATGTTTGGAGTGAGGGAGGGGGGACACCCTACTCGGAGTGGTTGGGTTGATGTTGGGAGGTAGGGGAACATGTTGATGTTGGATNTATGCTGGGAGGCAGATGATGTTGAGAGGGAGAACAAGATGCTGGGGGGGGCAGATGATGTTGGGATGGAGACAAAATGATGTTTGGAGTGAGGGAGGGGGGACACCCTACTCGGAGTGG
Source organism: Mizuhopecten yessoensis (assembly GCF_002113885.1). Taxonomy (NCBI): domain Eukaryota; kingdom Metazoa; phylum Mollusca; class Bivalvia; order Pectinida; family Pectinidae; genus Mizuhopecten; species Mizuhopecten yessoensis. The sequence continues at coordinate 597,325 of NW_018404042.1, forward strand.
TTGGGTTGATGTTGGGAGGTAGGGGAACATGTTGATGTTGGATGTGGGGGTAAGTTGATGTTGAGTGTGGGGGCAAGTTGATGTTGGGAGGTAGGGGAACAAGTTGATGTTGGGTGTGGGGGCAAGTTGATGTTGGGAGGTAGGGGAACAAGTTGATGTTGGATGTGGGGGCAAGTTGATGTTGGGAGGTAGGGGATCAAGTTGATGTTGGGTGTGGGGGCAAGTTGATGTTGGGAGGTAGGGGATCAAGTTGATGTGGGGTGTGGGGGCAAGTTGATGTTTGGAAACAGAAGGACAAAATGATGTTGGGAGGGAGGGGGGGTGTACAAATTTGCTGGGGGAGGAGGGGGTTAAGATGATGCTGGGAGGGGAGAAGGGGGGTAAGATGATGCTGTGAGGGAGGGGGGGGTACAAATTTGCTGGGGGAGGAGGGAGGTAAGATGATGCTGGGGGTGGGAGAGGGGGTATGATGATGTTGGGATGAAGAGACGGGGGATGTATGATTTTCTGTGATTGGCAGCTAGACAGCTGGTATCGGTGTGGCATCATTAATTGATAGGTATTGATTTGTTGTTACTTCTCGCACATCAGACCAGCTCCCCATTCCACTGACCAAATAAATGTATCCAATCGTCCTATTGTAGCCGTCAAACCATCATAAAGACAGCTATACTACATTGACCAGATAATCTATCAAATTGTCCAATTGATCGCTCAATAAAACCGCATCAATTTTGCCAAATGCTAGCAAAATTGACGAATTTGTATAATGTAGGCATCGACATTCAGCATCACTGTTGGCTTACTGCACAGTGCATGTAAAGGAAAGAACGTAGCTATACTTTACAATGAAAGTACGTAGCTATACTTTACATTGAAAGTACGTAACTATACTTTACAATGAACGTACATAGCTATACTTTACAATGAAAGTACATAGCTATACTTTACAATGAAAGTACGTAGCTATACTTTACAATGAACGTACGTAGCTATACTTTACAATGGACGTGCATAGCTATACTTTACAATGAACGTACGTAGCTATACTTTACATTGAAAGTACATAGCTATACTTTACAATGAACGTACATAGCTATACTTTACAATGAACGTACATAGCTATACTTTACANTAGCTATACTTTACATTGAAAGTACGTAGCTATACTTTACAATGAACGTACATAGCTATAATTTACATTGAAAGTACGTAACTATACTTTACAATGAAAGTACGTAGCTATACTTTACATTGATAGTACGTAGCTATACTTTACATTGAAAGTACGTAACTATACTTTACATTGAAAGTATGTAGCTATACTTTACATTGAAAGTACGTAACTATACTTTACATTGATAGTACGTAGCTATACTTACATTGAAAGTACGTAACTATACTTTACATTGAAAGTATGTAGCTATACTTTACATTGAAAGTATGTAACTATACTTTACATTGATAGTACGTAGCTATACTTTACATTGAAAGAACGTAGCTATACTTTACATTGAAAGTGTGTAACTATACTTTACATTGATAGCACGTAGCTATACTTACATTGAAAGTACATAACTATACTTTACATTGAAAGTAGGTAGCTATACTTTACAATGAAAGTTTGTAGCTTTACTTTACAATGAAAGTATGTAGCTAAACATTACAATGAAAGTATGTAGGTGGGGTTTACAATGAAAGTATGTAGCTATACTTTGCAATGAAAGTATGTAGCTATACTTTAAATTGAAAGTACGTAGCTATACTTTACTTTACAATGAAAGTATGTAGCTAAACATTACAATGAAAGTATGTAGCTATACTTTGCAATGAAAGTATGTAGCTATACTTTAAATTGAAAGTACGTAGCTATACTTTACTTTACAATGAAAGTATGTAGCTATACTTTACGTTGAAAGTACGTAACTATACTTTACAATGAGTGTACGTAGCTATACTTTACAATGAAAGTTTGTAGCTTTACTTTACAATGAAAGTATGTAGCTATACTTTGCAATGAAAGTATGTAGCTATACTTTGCAATGAAAGTATGTAGCTATACTTTGCAATGAAAGTATGTAGCTATACTTTGCAATGAAAGTATGTAGCTATACTTTACGTTGAAAGTACGTAACTATACTTTACAATGAGTGTACGTAGCTATACTTTACAATGAAGGTCCGTAGTTTTACTTTACATTGTATGTATGTAGCTATACTTTACAATGACCGTACGTAGCTATACTTTACATTGATAGTACGCAGCTATACTTACATTGAAAGTACATAACTATACTTTACATTGAAAGTATGTCGCTATACTTTACAATGAAAGTATGTAGATATACTTTACAATGAAAGTATGTAGCTATACTTTAAATTGAAAGTACGTAGCTATACTTTACTTTACAATGAAAGTATGTAGATATACTTTACAATGAAAGTATGTAGATATACTTTACAATGAAAGTATGTAGCTAAACATTACAATGAAAGTATGTAGCTAAACATTACAATGAAAGTATGTAGCTAAACATTACAATGAAAGTATGTAGGTGGGGTTTACAATGAAAGTATGTAGCTATACTTTGCAATGAAAGTATGTAGCTATACTTTACCTTGAAAGTATGTAGCTAAACATTACAATGAAAGTATGTAGCTATACTTTAAATTGAAAGTACGTAGCTATACTTTACAATGAAAGTTTGTAGCTTTACTTTACAATGAAAGTATGTAGATATACTTTACAATGAAAGTATGTAGCTATACTTTGCAATGAAAGTATGTAGCTATACTTTGCAATGAAAGTATGTAGCTATACTTTACGTTGAAAGTACGTAACTATACTTTACATTGATAGCACGTAGCTATACTTACATTGAAAGTACATAACTATACTTTACATTGAAAGTAGGTAGCTATACTTTACAATGAAAGTATGTAGATATACTTTACAATGAAAGTATGTAGCTATACTTTGCAATGAAAGTATGTAGCTATACTTTACATTGAAAGTACGTAACTATACTTTACAATGAATGTACGTAGCTATACTTTACAATGAAAGTACGTAGCTATACTTTACAATGAACGTACGTAGCTATACTTTACAATGAATGTACGTAGCTATACTTTACAATGAACGTACATAGCTATACTTTACAATGAAAGTATGTAGCTAAACATTACAATGAAAGTATGTAGCTAAACATTACAATGAAAGTATGTAGCTAAACATTACAATGAAAGTATGTAGCTATACGCTTCAATGAAAATACGTAGCTATAAGTTACAGTAAAAATTGTAAGTTACATGTTACACCAAAAAATACATAGTTATTCATATAGTGAAAATACATGGTTATATATAATAGTGAAAATACGTTGTTATATATTATAGTGAAATTACATAGTTATATATTATGGTGAAAATACATGGTTATATATTATAGTGAAAATACATGGTTAAATATTATAGTGAAACAAATATGTAGTTATACACTGCAGGTAGTGAAATAACAAAGCTTTATTTCATATAATACAAAATTTTACATTAAAGTGAAGCTATTTCGTTATACTTTGTTGTACAGAGTATATTTCAGTCACCTATGAAAACCTTTTCAGCACATTAGAGTTATTTATAGAAGGATTTAGATTTATCATACTATTTGTTTTCCTTGTTTTTATATTTGTTTTCTCTTTTTGTCTTTTCAGGTAAGTGTTGGTTTTTCTACCTATAACGAGAAGAAGTGTTGAGAGGCCAGACATGGAAGTCCTCCCGAGTTCACTCTACAGAGTATCTGTTCATCTGTTAACCCACTCAGCTAGATGTAATGTTCCTCTAGTGCAGTCAAAAAAGGGGACCATAATTCTCCCTGTTGTCCCAACTCAACACAACACTGCAGTGATAGAGTCACACAGTCGCGGCGTCGTCATCATTAATCCACGGTTTACATCACAATCAAATAATACGAATCCATACTGTTTGGGTTGGAATGAATGTAAACAGATAGATAGGTGGATGGTTACCTTCTCTAGTTTCTAAACCCATCTCAGTATATGTTGCAATGCTACTTGTTTAATTGGAGGTAAGCGAAGTCTACCTAGCTGTATGAATAGCTATGGTATCATCTGGAAGTAATTCTGTGAGAGGCTGGTGTAATATGATGATTGAAGGGCACTGTAAACTCCTAGGACATGTACCTGTTATGATTGACATGGTCCACTTATGGAGGGTTGGCTACAGGGCTGTCAATGTGGAGACTCCCTATTTTCCAGTCTTTGAAATTTGTTGTACAACTTATTTTGAGTCAAAATAAAAGTGTTGCACTTCTTGTTTTCAGTCAATGAAAACAGTTCTACCCCTTGTGTAGATTTGTTGGAAGACGGTTGTAACCCTTGTTTAGAGTCAATGGAAGACGGTTGTAACCCTTGTTAAGAGTCAATGGAAGACAGTTGTAACCCTTGTTTAGAGTCAATGGAAGATGGTTGTAACCCTTGTTTAGAGTCAATGGAAGACGGTTGTAACCCTTGTTAAGAGTCAATGGAAGACGGTTGTAACCCTTGTTAAGAGTCAATGGAAGACGGTTGTAACCCTTGTTAAGAGTCAATGGAAGACGGTTGTAACCCTTGTTAAGAGTCAATGGAAGACGGTTGTAACCCTTGTTAAGAGTCAATAGAAGATGGTTGTAACCCTTGTTAAGAGTCAATGGAAGACGGTTGTAACCCTTGTTAAGAGTCAATGGAAGACGGTTGTAACCCTTGTTTAGAGTCAACAAACACTTGTTTTTCTGTTTTTTCAGTTTTATTGAAAAAAAACCCACCTCTATGTTTAGATTGAAGGACATCTGTGCAGTCCTTGTTTGGTGTCAATGATGGATATTGTAGCCCGTGTTTAGATTCACTGAAGACTGTTATATGCCTTAGCCAGGTGTAATGTATTGATGTTTAATGGGTTCCGTATCTGTATAAATTATCCTTGTAGAGAGTTATTGATAGGCACTTGATTGACTGACTCCACCATTATCATTGTTTATTTAGAGGTAAGTCATATGTACAGTTGCTTTATTGGTCAATATTCAGGTTATTCCCCTTGTAACACTTTGTAGTAACCAGATTAGCTGGAAACAAAGAAAGTTTATTAGAAGACTAATGATAATTTGTTATTTGCGATAATTTCCGATACAACCGGTTGTTGGTATAAAATGCTTTGTAGAGGCATGAATAAACGATGACATCAAGAGAGAAAAAGCTCCGTCATTAAATGGGTAGTACAGTGATAACACTTAGCCTTTTAAGGAGCAGATGAAAGCGTGGCAGGCGACTGCTAACCAGTAAATGCCCAACACCCAAATTAGATTTTCTGTGAGTGTGTTGATGTGTGCTGAAGCGTGAAGCTGGGTTTCCTTAGGGGGCTTGCTGATGGGTGCTTCTCGAGCATAAAGCTGCGAGTCCCTTGGGGCTCGGTCGTGTGGCTTCAAAGGCTTGGTATATAATACAATAAGCTCATAGCAGCACACCACGTAGAACCATCGGTGATTCCCTTACACCAACCCCTCTATCCAACCTGGTCACTCTCGAACCAATCCTGGTCAATAGCGGAGTAATGAAGCATCACTCTGACAGATGATACATTTTTCTCTTAAAATTGCATGAGGGAAATCGTAATTTTTTTTTTTTTTAGAAAAAAGGGTTATTTACATATGTTACGCGTGAATCAGTAGAAGCAGTAACTGAACAGTGTGCGAGCCTAGGTATAGCCTATAAGCAGTGACTCGTGTGCTGGCTACGATAGGATCATCCCAGCAGCTATCTAACGGCTCCTTGTGTGCTGTGAGACACAGGCTTCCCTCTCTGTGCAGTCGTGGTATAGCCTGGCGTTGGTTGGTGCGTTACTCGTCACCGGTCGCTGTGGCTCAGTCGTAGTTTGCTGTGGGGTCTAAAGACGTGCACTAGTTTTTAGAACGCTGGTGTCTAGTAAATACATGTGGGAACCGACTGGAATACACTAACAACTTGTATAGGGACAGTATCTAAATGTACAGTATAAGTACATCTGGGACTTCTGTCTAGGACTGGGATACTGTGGACTTGTCTGATTAACGCGGAGCACTGTAGTTAGGAACATTAATGTACAGTAGTACATGTTGATATCTGGTGGGAGTCTTGTTTGGGGAGTACTACTGGGACTTTATGACGACTTTGACCCGGCTTTAGAACATTCATGTGTAGTAAGTACGTTTGGGATCTCGGTGCCGGCCAATACCTGTACACTTCCGGAGGGGGACAGAGTGGGATAGGGAACCCCTTAGAGATGTTCATGATGATGGAAACAGCCACACAGACCCCCGCGCTGGGCCTCTGTCCGGTAAGTGTTACATGTACTGTAGGTAAAAACAATCTGTCCACTTATTTTGGAGTCTGAAGAAACTTGGAATAGTAGCCTTCGTGTGTATTCTGGTTGCCAGGCAAGGAGATTCCAAATTGTAGAATACTTGATATTGTGAGCGAGGGTTATTCATCCGTAGAATAGTCTGTTTTGAGAATGAGAGTTATTCACCCCTAGGATACTGTATGTGAGCCAGTGTTATATACTGCCAAGTGAGATTTATCCACACAAAGAATATTCTGTCTAGTGAATGAGTGTCATTCAACCCCTAGAATACTTATCTAGTGCATAAAAATTATACAGTTTCAGGAATACTGTTTATTTCAACTGGAATACTGTTTACTTAGCAGAAGGTATTCAACCCTAGTACAACTGCTAGAGTACACTTGTTTATACCCATCCTTGAAATATTGTGTAAATTCTAAAAAAAAAGGTTCCCAAGAATAATCAACTTGTTCATTAACCTGAAGGTTATTCACCCCGCAGATATTCTTGTTTATATAGTGAAAAATATTCACCCACTTAAGTGATCTTGTTAACATGAAGGTTAATCAGCCAAAAAAATTATCTCCTTTTTTCTTTTTAATGTTTTTTACTCCATATTGTTTGATCGAGTAAAAGTTATTCACCCTCTAAAATGATGTTTCAGGAATAGATATTCATCTGAATTATTTAATGAAATCATCCATTTACAGGAACATAATTGGATGTTATTCACCTTTTAGAATATTGAGTTAGGGATCTTCATCCACTAGATTATTAAGGTAAAGATATATACCAACCAAATGTAAGTTGAAAGTTATTCAACCTGATAAGTGAGGGACATTCACCCACTAGAATATTTTGTGTAAAAAAACTTAACCCCTTAGAAAATTGAAATTAAACTGTTCACCCACTAGATATTAAAGAAAGGATATTCACCCTCCAGATATATATTAAGCGAGTGATATTCTCCAACGAAAATATGTAGTGGGGGATATTGAGTGTAAAATATTCATCCACTGAACTATAAATGATTGATATTTTACTAGGTAAAATTCTGTTTCTTACCTGAAAGTTATTCACCCCTAGGATCTAAAACATATTGCCCCTCCCTACACACAATTTCCCTTGTAGTACTGTCTTATTCTTCTCTTCTACTCCATAAAACTCTAAATCTTTGAATTTAAATAGAGGATGAAGATTCTTCCTTAACAAATTCCTCATCTTCCCCCACTCCCGAAAACCACTTCACCTCCCGGATTTACAGAGAAGATGACGTGTCCTCTGTTGCCACTAGACTCTCCTTGTCTGCCAGTGTCCTCTGTTGTCACTAGACTCTCTTGGCCTGCCAGTGTCTGTATGACAGGTCCTCTGTTGTCACTAGACTCTCCTTGTCTGCCAGTGTCTGTATGACATGTCCTCTGTTGTCACTGGAGTCTCCTTGTCTGCCAGTGTCTGTATGACATGTCCTCTGTTGTCACTAGTCTCTCTTTGTCTGCCAGTGTCTGTATGACGTGTCCTCTGTTGTCACTAGTCTCTCCTTGTCTGCCAGTGTCTGTATGACGTGTCCTCTGTTGTCACTAGACTCTCCTGGCCTGCCAGTGTCAGTATGACATGTCCTCTGTTGTCACCAGACTCTCCTTGTCTGCCAGTGTCTGTATGACATGTCCTCTGTTATCACTAGTCTCTCCTTGTCTGCCAGTGTTTGTATGACATGTCCTCTGTTGGCACTAGACTCTCTTGGCCTCCCAGTGTCTGTATGACATGTCCTCTGCTGTCACTAGTCTCTCTTTGTCTGCCAGTGTGTGTATGACATGTCCTCTGTTTTCACTAGCCTCTCTTGGCCTGCCAGTGGCTGTATGACATGTCCTCTGTTGTCACTCGACTCTCTTGGCCTGCCAGTGTCTGCATGACATGTCCTCTGTTGTCACTCGGCTCTCTTGGCCTGCCAGTGTCTGTATGACATGTCCTCTGTTGTCACTAGACTCTCCTGGCATGCCAGTGTCTGTATGAAGTGCAGGTTTACCAGGCCTGTACCAGTATCTGTATGATGTGCAGGTTTACCAGGCCTGTACCAGTATCGGTATGACGTGCGGGTTTACCAGGCCTGTACCAGTATCTGTATGATGTGCAGGTTTACCAGGCCTGTACCAGTATCGGTATGACGTGCGGGTTTACCAGGCCTGTACCAGTATCGGTATGACGTGCGGGTTTACCAGGCCTGTACCTGTAGTCTTTGCTTCAGCTGTTGTCTTTTATGGACTTCCTTAAGTTCAGTGATTGCAAGGTTTCCATGTGTAATGCTTAATTGGCATGTACACATAGAGAGCGTTGTTGTGTGGTGTAAAAAACTCGTTAATTTCTGGTATAATGTTTCTGATGATTACAGCAACTTAAATGGAATTAAGGTGTGTTGAACTCCATTACTTTTAATTAAAGTAAATTACGTTGAATTTCATTGTTAAACAGATATAGACAGTCTATAATTAAAGGCTATAGATATGCCAGTTAGAAAGCAGGATTGGGGACTTTGGTGCCGCTGTACGAGGAAGTGTTTCATTATGTGATATAATGTACCCAGTGTCTCTTATACTTGAATCAGATCTGAACAGAGATTTTTCTGTTTGTAAATATAGGGTAAAGTTCTGAGTGTAGGTGTAGAGTGACATTGCTGTATCTGCAGGGAGACATTTCTGTGTATCTGCAGGAAGACATTGCTGTATCTGTAAGGTGATATTGCTGTATCTGTAGGGTGACATTTCTATATCTGTAGGGTGACATTGCTGTATCTTTAGTGTGACATTTCTGTATCTGTAGGGTGATATTGCTGTATATATAAGGTGACATTTCTGTGGATCTGCAGGGTGACATTGCTGTATCTGCAGGGTGACATTTCTGTACCTGTAGGGTGACATTGCTGTATCTGTAGGGTGACATTTCTGTATCTGTAGGGTGACATTGCTGTATATATAAGGTGACATTTCTGTGTGTCTGCAGGGTGACATTGCTGTATCTGCAGGGTGACATTTCTGTATCTGTAGGGTGACATTGCTGTATCAATAAGGTGACATTTCTGTGTATCTACAGGGTGACATTGCTGTATCTGCAGGGTGACATTTCTATTTTCTGCAGGGTGACATTTTTAGCCCTGTAAGGTGACATTGCTGTATCTGTAGGGTGACATTGCTGTATCTGTAGGGTGACATTGCTGTATATATAAGGTGACATTTCTGTATCTGTAGGGTGACATTTCTGTATCTGCAGGGTGACATTGCTGTAGCTATAGGATGACATTGCTGTATCTGTAGGGTGACATTGCTGTATCTGCAGGATAACATTGCTGTATATGTAGAGTTACATTCCTGTTTATCTGCAGGGTGATACTTTTGTATGTTTCATTAGGGTGACAGTGTCTGTATGACATGTCCTCTGTTGTCACTAGACTCTCCTTGTCTGCCAGTGTCTGTATGACATGTCCTCTGTTGTCACTAGACTCTCCTGGCCTGCCAGTGTCTGTATGACATGTCCTCTGTTGTCACCAGACTCTCCTTGTCTGCCAGTGTCTCTATGACATGTCTTCTGTTGTCACTAGACTCTCCTTGTCTGCTGGTGTCTGTATGACATGTCCTCTGTTGCCGCTAGACTCTCCTTGCCAGTGTTGCAGCTAGACTCTCCTTGCCTGCCAGTGTCTGTATGAAGTGCAGGTGACATTTTTGTACCTGTAGGATGACATTGCTGTATCTGTAGGGTGACATTTCTGTATCTGAAGGGTGACATTGCTGTATATATAAGGTGACATTTCTGTGTATCTGCAGGGTGACATTTCAATTTTCTGTAGGGTGACATTCTTAGCCCTGTAAGGTGACATTGCTGTATCTGTAGGGTGACATTGCTGTATCTGTAGGGCAACATTGCTGTATTTGTAGGGTGACATTGCTGTATTTGTAGGGTGACATTTCTGTATCTGAAGGGTGACATTTCTGTATCTGCAGGGTGACATTGCTGTATCTATAGGGTGATATTACTGTATCTGTAGGGTGACATTGCTGTATTTGCAGGATAACATTGGTGTATATGTAGGGTGACATTCCTGTTTATCTGCAGGGTGATATTTTTGTATGTTTCATTAGGGTGACATTTCTGTTTATATTGCTTACAATGTTTATCATCTTGATTGAGTTGTTTTATCAAAGTCATAATTGTATCATGTATAAAGTTTTATCTTTATACCACCTGAGGATTTTAATGTTGTGTCATGTTTGAGTTTTACCACCTACGAACCTTGATTTCACAGTTAATGTTTTTCTTCCTAATATCAACAGAGAGAATTTTTGTTGGAAATCTAATGCACATAGGAGACTGAAGACTGCTATGAGTCAACGTGTAGAATATCGCACGATGCATTTTATTTTGAAACTGCTTGTGATAATTGCAATTAATGATAAGCATATTCATTAAAATGAAGTTTGGTTTTTATCTACAGTAAGAGATATGGTTTGCACTCAGGTTTTGTACCTTTGTTTATTGTCATTAAAGTAGAGAAGGACGCCAACCTCTCCCCCCCCCCCGATAAGGCTGATACAGATGATTGACTACGGACCTCTAAAACCAGAAAAAGGAATATTGGCTTTATTCTGTTCTGGCTTGGATGTTTAATGTTAAATTACAACACACCACAAAGGGATGGGAATGTAGGAAGTCGCAGGGCCATGTACCAGGCGGCCTAATACAGATGTGGTAATTAGTGTGGAATATTATCACCGATAGCAGACAGCCGTGCTCAGTCAGCTGTAGCCATTAGTTCTACTGGCACAACATGCTTTGAAAGGCAATAGTCGACAATTTTTGAGCTTTGACATCAAATAGATGTTTTTGTTGGTCTTGGAATATGTGTGTTTGATTCAATGTTTATGGTACATTCTCATATCCTTGACAGGATCTTTTGGTCGGTTCCAGGGTCTGTGTCTCTGATTCGTCGGAGCTGTTTCCCTGACTGGGGTAAATACCAAAATAAGGATCTATGTCAAAAAATCTGAAATAGCAGGTGTCTTTGTAGCCAAACACACAAGGTCTGAGATACCTACAAGTGTATTGGTAGGTCCACACTACACACTTGGTTATTGGTTAGTGAATTAAAAATCGATAAATCAAAACAATTGAACAGCATGAACCAATCAATTTTCTATTAGAATTTGTCTGAATTTATATGCGATACAATACAGAGTTAAATGTACATTGTCAAAGATTTCGGCGTAAGTAAATTATCTTGATAATATTTCACCAAAACGAAAGAAAATGTACTTAGAATTTACGAAAACTAACTATTATAGGCATAGTGACATCACATAATACCAACCAGTACATGTACAATATAATATGTTAACTCCTTGTAGCCAAAGAAAAACTCTTGCACATGAAGGGACATATTAGTTTGAAATCAAACATATTAGTCTAAATCTAAAACTATATGGACAGTTGTATTCATTTTAGTTCAGTGCTGTAGAAATATAGCTGAAGATTTTTCTTATTAATCAGTTACGGGAAATTGGAATCAGGTAATCTATACTTGGTCTAAAATCAATTTACCTTTTATTAGATTATTGCTTATCACTACTTGTCCACACACAATGTCGCCGATTCCTATATTACATTTGACCATTATTAGCTATAAACCACTTGTTTTTATGACCTGTTGTGTTCAAGTATCCTCCTGTTTCCTGCTTGACAACAAAAAACACATAATCACCAAACAAGGGTACACCTGTATTGATTTTGTAAGTTAAACCGAAGAAACGAAGGAGAAAAAAACATGTTTCCAACAAGAGGAGTAAAATCTTATTGATTTAAGTTGGTTCTCCGCCGCTATTCCAGGGAAAATGAAACACTCACTAGGGAATCACAAAGGAACACAATCCATTGTCTTGCCTTACATAAATAAAAGCCAACAGAAATGCCTTATTTTTAAATCCTGATTGGCTGACAAGGCACAGGAGACAGTTGACACAGATAGGGAGAGAAAATTGACAAGATGAGAAAAAGGGGGAAAAAAGGATAGACAGTTGACAGGAAGAGAAAATCAACAAAAAAAGGAAATAATTGGCAGAGAGGGAGGAAGTTAATAGAAAGGAAGAGAATGAAGACAGAAGGCAGAGGAGAAACAGCAGGCTTAATAACAAGTAGAGAAAGACATCTGTGATATAAGTGACGATAGTTGAGTTGGAGGGTGAGAGAGTAAATGTTGACAGGAAGTGATACCCTTTAACAGGAAGTACAAGACTGTTGACAGGAAGTGAGAAAATGTTGACAGGAAGTGAGTGTTGACAGAAAGTAACATACAGTCAAAGTTCCAGGGTATGAGAGAGAGGAAGAGAGAGAATTGACAGAAAGAGAGACAGTTAACAGGAAGAGAGTAACAAACGACAGAGAGATAGAGGAAGAGAGAGAGAGAGAGAGAGAGAGAGAGAGAGAGAGAGATAGAGAAACTAGAGATGAGAAACACAATTGACAGACATAGGGAGCCAGTCGACAGAAAGAGAAAGATTACAGGAATAGAGAAAGAAAGAGAAAGTTGAGATGAGAAACACAATTGGCAGAAAGAGGGAGACAGTCAACAGAAAGAAAATGATTACAGAAAGAAAGAAAGAGAAAGTTGAGATGAGAAACACAATTGGCAGAAAGAGGGAGACAGTCAACAGAAAGAAAATGATTACAGAAAGAAAGAAAGAGAAAGTTGAGATGAGAAACACAATTGGCAGAAAGAGGGAGACAGGCAACAGAAAGAAAATGATTACAGAAAGAAAGAAAGAGAAAGGTGAGGTGAGAAACACAATTGACAGAAAGAAGGAGACAGTCGACAGAAAGAGAATGATTACAGAAAGAAAGAAAGAGAAAGGTGAGGTGAGAAACACAATTGACAGAAATAGGGAGGCAGTCGCCAGAAAGAGAAAGATTACAGGAATAGAGAAAGAAAGAGAAAGTTGAGATGAGAAACACAGTTGACAGAAAGAGGGAGACATTCGACAGAAAGAGAATGATTACAGAAAGAAAGAAAGAAAAACTAGAGATGAGAAACACAATTGACAGAAAGAGGGAGCGACAGTCGACAGAAATAGAATGATTACAGAAAGAAAGAAAGAAAAACTATAGATGAGAAACACAATTGACAGAAAGAGGGAGAGAGTCGACAGAAAGAGAAAGATTAGAGAGAGAGAAAGCTATGATGAGAAACAGACGATTTTGACAGATAGTGGGAGACAGTCAACATGAAGAGGATTCAATGTTTACATGACATTTATCAAATACATATCAAATTGTTTCTATTTAATTAGCATTACTCTGTCTGGCTTATTTGTTAATGACTGTAAAGTAAGCTTGTGCACATTGTGTCGTCCTCGTGTATAAGTGATGTGTCAGGGAGAGCTGGCTCTGGTAGCACGCGCTCCCGTCAGTGTATCTAGCTCTCGGGAGGCATGGCTGTTATAAAGAGTTGGTCAAATCCTAAGTCTCCTATAGAGAACTGGTAAAGTGTTATCACTGGAACCTTTATTGCAGTATCGGTAATTACCTGTGAGAATTGTTGCGGTCTGACGGGATGAGTGTTTACTTTACCTTAAATGGATTTCAAATTCATGTTTCATTGCTCGCTTTGGTCTCTTGTATTTCCCTGTCTCCCAACTCAGAAAATTATAATGATGAAAATGCTGAGATATGATTTCCGAGCTATGATATTGCAAGCATGTATGTCACGAAACCATTACATTTAGTCGTACAGAAATAGACTGTTTCTGGCTGTAGGCGGAATATAGGTGAGGAAACAAATATTACATTGTCTGTAAGTGTCGTCTGCTGAAAGGCTCCATGTATGGAAGATTTGTCTGCTTCCTATATTTACATAAACAAAAACGTTTCATTCTAAAAGCTGAATTCATAAACTCATTGAGGATTAAAGAAATAACATTATAGGAAAAATTCCCTGAAATGCATTTTTTGTTTTTAAATTGTTTCCACTTAAATGACACAGATAAAAGAAATAATTTTATGGATTAGTGATGACGGATTCCTGTTTTGTCGATTAACTCATTCACCCCTGAAGACACATTTAAACTCTTCCAATTCAAAGGTTGGAATGGTTCATTATGAAAGTTCAGGGGTGTATGAGTTAAAGCTGCTCAGAAAGGGATATTTCCATGAATGCTACACAAACTAACCTGCTAAAGCTCTATGAACAATTTACAGTTTTATCTTTGGGAAGATACACAAACGAAATACTTTAAACATCTTTTTTTTTATAAAAATCACAAGATAAGATGTTCTAAATATATCGTTAGAATATTTCCCTATAGAATTTCATGATTAATCCCTCTCAATACTACAAAGAGGCTAATGGTTGTTTTGTCTGATTTGGGTAGATCACGTGGCAGTGTTTCGAGAAATATTAATGTGAGATTCCAATATTTATGCTAGTTTGTATGCCTGGAGAAAATGACCGTCACTGTACCAACCTATGAGACCTGAATGGATGTGATGTATTATTGAGTGGCTGTGTGAAGGCCGGAGAGCAAGGTGTTGGCCGCGGCGATTGGATATGGACACATATGTTGCTGTCAGCCTTCGTGATGAAACAATAAAAACAACGTGCTACAAAGCTCTCCCTACATATCAACAGCTTCTTAACCTGATCAAATCTCACCATTATTACTCCCTCTCACCGCATCATGTTTCTAATTAATGGAGAATTAACGATAAAAAGTCACTCTGTTATTCACAATAGTATTTCATTCATCGAGTCCCATGGCTAGTTATCTCAATCTGCGATTTTTCTTGCATCCGGAAAATGGCTTCTTTAATTTTTCAATCATTCTAATCTCATTTCTGCGTGTAACCCAATTGCTTTTGATTGTAAAGGATGAGAATATTCCAAACCTCTTTTGACCCACTTTTAGAGAGGAATGGTTTGTTAAGGTTATGTTAAGTTGACCAGGCCGTGTGCTCAAACACTACCGAGTGAATTTCTCCATGACCACTGATGGCCTCGCTCATTAGCTTGGTGGAAAAAATGATGAATTATTTGTTGGGGTTTTCACTGGCTGGCATGTAAAATATAGAAAAATCACTCGGAATTAACACCCTCGCTTGGTACGGTAGTTACGCCAAAATTGGCCAGCACGAGACATGGCCAGAAGATTGGGCGGCGCGGGACTCTTGCTTCCATTAACATTCACAGTGGGTGGAAACTACACAAAGTATATAATATCCTTTAAACAAAAGCAATAACTTGTACTGCTTTACACTGACAAGGCACCTCTCCATATTTGGTCTATATGATCAATACCTGGTGATATAGGTGGGCTTGGTCCTAGATAGTTGAGGGATAAGGATTTGCAAGCATATGCAATGATCTCAAGAGAAATTGCTGGACTGATGCTAAATTGCATGTTTGGCTTTAGCCCAACATAGTACTGTATCATTGCAACTGAAGTTCAAGGTGGTATGACCCCCGAGGGGGCTGGGCCCCGTTACAAGGCACTCCATATGTGGGGGTTTACATAAAACAGGGGCTACACGAACACCGGGGGAACCGAAACGCTAATAAAACAAAGCAGAGGCCTGCAGTACAAACACAATTTATAACCAGGGTGAAACTTCCTCAAAAATTAGGTGAGACATGATATTTATGGATGTACAGGAAAGTGTGGCAGGGAAGACATGGAAATGGGGAGGGTGACAAGATAAGGAATGGCCAAGGGAGATAACTAGATAAGGATAACAGCCGTGCAGGAATTGGCAGAGGGACAGGGCACTGGAACTTAATGGAACTTCAGTTTGATCGAACAGAGAGAAAAAAATTGCAGACAATAGGGTGTCAATATCATAGCCATATGAAAATCAGAAATGTTTTTTTTTTTGGCTAGGTGTATATTTGATGATATAAAAATTAGAGAAAATATAGCCATGAGCATAAACTTTATTACAGAATATCCGAACAATGCTTTGCATCATTTAATGTACAGGTTTTAAGCATGCTGCCAAAACAGCGAGTGTGTTTCTACTAATGCACAAAGGAATGGAAACGGGGTAGAAAATTGTCGTAAAAAAGGAACCGTTTGCTCAAGGGAAAGGAAAGCAATAAAACAGTTACAAGCAATCCAAAGAATCGCAGCAAAGAAAAGAGAAAATAACGTAATTGTTACAAAGTACCTTTTTGCCAAAGACACGGGAATATACAACAGACTGTTATAAACGATCCATATTCTTCCAAGGAGGAGAAGTAGTAGTGAGCCTCTTATCCAAAGTAAGGAAAAATGCCTTGGAAACAGAATATTGAAGGGTGATTAACAATGCCCTTTTTACTGATGGCAAAGTTAAATAATAAAGTTCTCAAGAGAAATGTACGTTTACCCAAGGATAAGACTAAATGACATTGTTATAAGCTATGCACTATTTGTCCAATTACAAAGAGAGAGAAAAGGAGACGGTTACAAGGCAGTGCACGTCTTGGCCAAGGATAAGCAATATGTTAAAAATTGTACGGCAAATGCTAGTCTTAACCAAATGAAATTAGCCAAGCGGAAGACGACATGGTCATTTTTGTAAGTTATACCACAAAACGCAAACACCAATATGTACAAAAGTTTTCTTGGCGAGGCATGAAACTAATAACACTGCGAAAAAGTCGTCTAGGCGGCCAAGCTTCGTGTTTTGGTCACGACAAAAACAGAAACGAAAGTGTTTGGCGTCTGTGTTTGGAGATGTGTTATTACCATGCAAATGGCATGTTTTTCTAGACGTGTTTAAAGACACATCTTTTTTCTCTGTCACTTAATATATACTGTTGTGCTGTCTGAGGGCCAAGTCAAAATGTCAGCCGGGGAAAATAGCCCATTGATAATTCATACCGCGCTTGAAACCACAAACTTATAACAACACATGTTGAACTTCCCTAAGGAACACTGTATGAAGTTGCTCTATATTGTTTCTAGTTTTGCCTGATATAAAATTTCAACAAAATTTTGTGGAAAAATAAGAATATTTTTTAATAGATTTTAAAAAGAAAATTTCTTCAAGAAAAATTATGAAAATTTAAATACTTTGCTTTGATATTGATAAGAACCCAGGACTTTCAGTAATGAATGCTTGGCCTAGAACTATAATTATTGACATCATAGGAGCTATCGCTGTATGCAGATTCAACACAATTGTACGAGACCCAGCAGTTTTGCATTCTTGTGGTCTTTTTAAAGGCCAATTCCGAGTATGCAGATTCCGCGACATCGGTTACAAGGGGGCGACATTCACCCTGACCTACTGAGGGCCAATTATAACGAAATTAATCATACCAGAAAATTTCCAGAAGAACTACGTCCGGAGAGGGCGGAACATGTGATTCGTCCTGGACAGAAATAAAGCTTGTGTGTTTTGGAAGTGGTATTTAGGAAAGCGTGTCGTGTACATATACCATCCATCCTGTGTATTGATGGCGAGAGAGCCGACTTAAATATAGACGTTTGCTTAATGATAGAGCAGTGTTGTAACAAATGGCCAAAACATCCGCTTGATAGATGCCCTCTCTCCCTTTTCATTAAGCATGTGACAAGCTCAATTTTTTGCTGCCTCTGTTTTAAACAAGGTAATTGTTGCCAACTATTGTTTTCCAGAGTAAAATATTTCTCGTTCGGAAACTTCATGGTGATTTCAGCACTGTAATTCCGGGCAAGGAATTCATGGGGAAAAAGATTTCCACTGCTCCGCTATGGGAATGATGCCGAACTATTATGTTGAAGGTCGTAAAGTCTGCCATTTTCATAGAAAAAAAATACCTCTCAAGTTCATGGTTGTTAAGAAAGGCAGTGGAGCCTCATGACTCCTCGTCTGTCATTAGGTCATTGTCCATTGATGAGTTTGAAATGAGGATCATTAAACCATGTAACGTAGACATGTCCTCAGCTATCTCTTACCGTATTTTTAATTGCAAGATATCATGGGTTGGGTGTAATAATTTATATGTAATAATGTAAAAAATGAGTCTTTGGAGCTACAATTCAATGTTAAATCCACATGCATAATACAGTCACCTGATCCGCGTGAAAGCCCGGTAAACTGTAAAACCCAGTGTATAAGTACAGTACCTACACTGACCATTGTTGAACTTGCTGTACTACTAGGCTTGTTCGTATAGCAAGGGCAGCTCCATGGTTTTAAAAATTTGACTTTCATCGGAGAAAAATGGGCAAAAAAGCTGCCATTTTTTAGTATAGAATTATTTTCTGCCTTTTAAAACAACGTAACAGAGCCTGAATTTTCAAATCTATTACATCAGTCTTGGAGTGGTTTATTCCTAGCATTTTAGTGATCCGTTATCTAGATCTGTACTTCTTGCTGCTAAGCTCTGACGTCCTCTGTGGCTGATGTTGTTACTATCCCAGTAAGTCGCAGAGGGATACATCAGTCCCGGAGAATCCTACCTCTGGCTTGAATGAGTAATTAGGTCAACCTATGCCATGTGATTTGATATTAGGTCTTCGAGTGAACAGAACTGCCGGGTTGGACAGCTTATATGCCTTTAGGGAGCCCTCTCTCCCTGAAACAAAGGCTCACTTCTGACTTGTTCTACGTGAAAAACACATTTTTTTCGAAGCTTACGGGGAGGTGGTTGTTTCATCTGTGTTTGTTACAAGTGAAGTAGCGGGCAGGTGTTTGTGAGCTACAGTAATGACAAGAAAAGGATCTGAGGCTGACGGCATTCCAGGCTGTTGTCAAACGTGGTGGCAGCAGCCTTGTTGGTTTACAATTTAAAACGAACATTTTGAAATACCAGAATTTTGTAAATGATCCTTACGATATTAAACAATGTTTCTTTCATTAGTTTCTACACCAAATTTATATAGGGACAGTTGAATGACTGCTGACACATATATAACTAATGTTCATTTCTAACAAATGTTTTAAGTTTAGAAGACAAAACCTTTTGACTGTGAGTATTAAATGAGTTTCGGTGAAGTTGTCGTCGGTTATTCGACCCTCTGGACCTGACATTTCTGCTCAACTGAGGTAGTTGACTCCCCATCACTAAGTCTACGGCTGCTGAGTAATGGGGGTGACTCGGGGAAGGTATCGTCTGTGGTGATCATTGGCCCTTGTCTTGTCACTCTGTCTCCAGATTTGATGACCCCCAGGCTGTATCCGAGATTTGATACACTAGTTTTAACATTTGTGGCTTCTCAAAAATTGCTTGGCAATAATAGGAAAATGTAAAGTGAAAATACCAATGTTACTCGTTGAGAGCATGCAATACTTCTATGCCTCTTTGTGTTGTAAAGACATTATGGTCAGCGCTGAATCTCTTGCCCTCTGATGATGTTTATTTCCTTAGGTTAATTTATTTATAATCTCGCTATAGGATTGTCATTTTGACAGAGGTCAATGAAAAGTAGTTTGACCTAAAACGTCATATACTTCAGATTGAAAAACATCTGACATAAAATAATGAAAAAGTTCAAATATTAAAGTTAATAAAGAAAAGTGATCTTATGTTTTACAGATGTTTAAAGAAAAAGAATTATGAAAATAGAGAGAGAAAAAAACATTCTATTGTTTGGCCCTCCAATTTATGTGTATTTCACAGCATTCGTAGAAAACCTATTGACATTTGCCGCTGATGTTGGAAGTAAATTATTAAAAGCTTTTTCTCCTGACTTTGATCTGATCGCTTCTGGACACCGATACCGTGTAGATTAGAACTCGCTCAAATAAAAAACACATTTTGACAGAAATGATATGAAGCAGAAATGAAGGGAGATAGTCCTGACTTGGATTGACAGCATGTCGAAGCACTGGATAAAAATGCAATATCGAAATCTTACGAGGCAGAAGGGTTGAGACAGATACAGCAAAGTTTGTGGGTGACCTCATGACCTCACATGGCCGCATATAATTAGGTTACGTGCTCTCCAGCTGTTTCGGTGGGTAATATTGCGCTCTAGCTGTGTTTCTCCTTATTAGATCAGACTTCGTTTTGATGCTCACCATGTCTTTGAATTTTCATTGGGATGTCATCTTGACTTGCGCTGAATCTCATATAATGTTAAAGCGCCTACGAGCATACTTGTGCCCCCACGGTGGAGGAATTGGAGATCGATTTGGTTTCCAAAGACACTGTGACCTCTTATGAAAATTTACCTCGTTTTCTTAAGGGAAAAAAATGTCTGGATTATGGGGTCTTCATATAAAATAATTCATGAATTTTCATTTACACGTTTTAGTGTAGGCCTGTTTTAACTTTGCGATCCCCTTGACGGCCAACCTTGGCTTGAAGAGGCCATATTGATTAGTATAGCTCTAATAGCCCCTACTGTCTCTCTAAACACGCCAATCGCTGGTGCCAGCGATCTCGCTGCAATACAACTGATATTTCCATAAGTCGCATATAACTTACCCTGCACAATCATGTCATATAAAGACTTTTAAAGTTAGCTCACTCTAAACACGGTGGTTGTATACATCCGTAAACAATCTTATACACGCTGCAAACTGGAATGAGGCCACTGAAATTACACAACATGTTTCTGATTTCAAATTATTAACAGTCGATTTTATACACCATTAAGTACTCAAATGTTTAAAAGAAATTAACTCTGAAAAAATGACTCGAGCATTAAACAGTATGATAAAAAAAAAAATGAATAAAATATGAGGTACAGTGCACTTTGATTTCAATAATAAGTTATAATTTCATATATTGTATTTTATGTATTGGTAGTTACCCCACCCATCTCTATGTGTCAAGTAACCCCACTCCTCTCTATGTGTCAGAGTTTATATGTGTTGGTTCCCTGGGCTTATTGCTGGATACATGGTTGGGGTTCATACAAGTTTCCCTACGTCATCGGACAGGGTGTTTAGGAAACATTGCTGATAGCTTTAAAACCTTTATAAAGTATTATATGAGAAAGATGGGGTGGGTCCAGTGCCAACATGGGTCTAATGTACCTAATGGTACTAAGTATTGGTTAAAATATTGATACATCAGGGTTACAACCTTCACAGCCTCACCAGATAAGTCAGTGGAAGGGTTCTTTCTTTGTCAAATTATTAACATCAATTCCAGAATAAGTTTGTAAATAAAAAGTCTTTCACGTGAAACTGGAGACTTTAATCAGGGAAAAACTAAACCCAGACGCTGCTTCTCCAGATTTAAGCATGCTCCTGAAAATCATTCCACGGATAGCGTGGATACTTTAGAAACTGTATTCATTAAACACCTGGTGATATGTTAAATTGCTTTGTATATCTGGTAGTTTTCTAAGATTTTAAATGAAATCAATTCAGTCATTGAATTATAAAATTCTCCTAGATTTCTATTTAACTCGAGCATACTTTAAGAATCAACCATTCCTCCAATGTGAATAAATCAATTTCGGAACAATTGGGTTATTGAATGAATTGGAATGCGAACTCAACAACTCGACACATTCACGGCCAGATTGCCATTCTTGACATTTCGATGCCAAGATTTTAAAATAAGACTTTTATCCCAAATCATTATAAAAAAGTTCTTTCATGTCTTGAATTTTTATTCAGATTTTCATTTTTGGAATCCGAAAGTTCCTTGATTTTGCATTTTCTGTAATCTGTTTAGTAAACTCTGGTGAAGATTAGCGGCTAAAAAGCTGACAATTCTTTTGGAATGGGAGACCTGTTCTGGGCTGTGGACTTTCAGCTTTAAGATGCATATAAATAATGATACAGCCAAGTTAAGATTTCTGGCAACAAATGTACAATCTCTGTCAATCAAAACTTTAAAGAATTGATTTCTTCTGACTACTCGGGGAAAACCAAGACTTTGTTGAATTACCGTGCCCAAAACAAATAGAAATAACTACCACTTGGTAGTGTTTGTTTACAGAATTTATTTAGGAGAGAAAAATGAGGGTTTTTTATTCCTGTCAAGTAAATATAGAAAGTAGCGGTATTTGTTTTATGTTTTGAGCATATATGATGTGGAAATTAACCAAAATCTCCTTAACTGTAATTTTGTTCATCGTAATAAGTGATAGATCGAGATCATTTATCAAAAAATAAATAAATCATTATAAATAATATCATTGGTTTATTTTTGAAGTGGAAATGTTATTGTAACATGTCTTTTCCTTGGATTTTTGGTAACATGTAGCCTTTGATTTAAACATGTTGGATTGCCTGTATTAATTAGCAATGGGATTGGGCAAAGGTTGAATGACTTGTATGAAGCCCTTTCCCTAGCCTTCTCCCTAGATGCTTTGGTGTTGGCCTAGAACAAAGAAACTGTCTGGGCATTCAGTGTTGGTGTGTTTTCTCTCAGCAAAGGTGTTCTGAAAATATCACACTTGTATGAAATTATTCTTTCTGTAATAATACAATTATCATGGATACCTATTTGAAAATATCACAGGAATGCACAAAAGGATCAGGTCTCTTATGGATTTCTTTGGGTGGTCGGGTGGTGCTGAGGATAACACACTCACCTTTCACCAAGGGATTGGTGTTTGATTCCCGATCGGACGTGATAAGGTATGGTGTCATCTGCCCTACCAGGTGGGTTTTCTCTCGGTACTCTGGTTTGCTTCTGCATTAAGACTCCCAGCGTGCTGGCATCTGGGCCAACAAGAGTGATTAAAAGAAGTTAAAAAGACTGCTTTCATAATTGCTGTAAAACAAATCAAGGTTATATTTATGTATTTCTTTGACAAGTTTCTGATTTTTTTATCCAGCTTTGTTGAAATTACTTTCATTTGAAAATAATTTATATTTGATTATAACCTTCATCATTTTCATCGGGGAGATTCAGTGTGCTGGAAATTAAAAACGTGTCCCTATAGGGAAAAATTAGCATTTGAAATAACACCTTTGATAAAAAAAAATCTGAGTAAAGCATTAGAACTTAGAATATAGGATTAGTGTAGAAAATTCTAAATGGAATTTCTAAATGTATGGGTCGAAAATTGGGAGCCTCCATCCAAAATAAGGTGAAATCATAAGTGTAGCATTTTCTCCTTGTATTGTTGGAGGATTTGGCCGATAGATTCAATGGATTATAACGCTGGTTTTTGTCACCTGTTGTCACCTGTACAGGTAAGCTGGACATGGTATCTTCGTCTGACCAGCAAAAGTTCGCTAAACTGAAGAGATATTCTGATACAATACTGTGTTGGTATTCTGGAAATAATAGTTTCATGCCGTTCGCATGCTGTCTGGAACCTGGTAAATAGTTACTTTGCCTGCGACTCGGGTTGTTCATTCATTACATTTGTGTATCAGCCACATTCTGGTGGTGACACCAGAGTTTGTATAACACATTGAACCTGCAGGCAGGTTGCATGGTTGTTCCACATATAGACAGCATTCTTTTGTGTAGGTGTGTTGATGTTGGCTTGTATCGGTTATTTTTGTAACGCCGGTTTTGTATTACGTACATTAACTTTTGTACTTTAGGTGTATCCATATATTTGCACCATGCAATGTGTCAGTTTTGGAACATATTACACTTCTGATAGCAAAGGAATATTGGGAATGTACGTTATTTGTTTAATTTAAATCTTTATTTGTTTAACGCCAGAATTGCAAACAGCCAATGACTACACATTGCTTTCCTCCTAATAAACACCTATTAGAATAAAGATTTTTTTTTTTGTCTACAAATATTAATGAATTGGTATTTATATAAAGGAGTTTGTAAGGTGATCGAGTCTACAGATTTATTTTGTCTACAAATATTAATGAATTGGTATTTATAAAAAGGAGTTGTAAGGTGATCGAGTCGCAGTAAGCTTGGGAGCTGTAGGCGGGAGCTACGAGGTAAGACATGGTATAACACTAGGGTATTGTAACATGGTTAGCTCACTATCCATACCCAAGGCTATTACAGCCGTACCTAAAACCGTAACTTTACACACATATCAGTAATAACAAATATTGATTCCATGTTTCTATGGTTATAGTACAGTTTGACTACACAAATATGCGTCAAATTTCATCCAGGGGGGAAGATGTTTGATGTACGAGTATTCTAGCTGTATCTGAGGATCGGGCAGATTTAAGTATAGTTGTGCGTAGTAGGTGGTAAGATGGATTGTACGACACCAAGGTAACCAGAAATGTCACGCCCCGTAGCTACAGTACACCGCTTCCAAACTTTTGGGAGAGAGCGAGATTTTATGGACAATATGTCGGCATACATAATATGTTAAAAGCTCAAGCAATCATAGATATTGCACTTTTGAGTCCACAGGAGAGTGCACAAGCCTTGCGTTGATCTACTGTGGATTGCAGTTGATGTATTTCCCTTTCAATTTTTAAAACTATATACACTTTATTAAATATCAAAATAATTTTATCTGCATTTTATCTGTATATTATATATCACAAAATATGTCATTGTTTTTTGGGCATTTTCATTGTTTTTGGGGCTTTTTTTTTTTTTTAGATTCAATATAAATGTGCGAAAACTTTAAAATAAATGAGTTTGTGTAAAGCTTTTTATCAATGAAGTAGATGAAGGTTTATTATTTTTTTTCACAGGCAAGTCGAAATAAAATGGACTTGTGTAGATAAAAGATTTTAGTTGGAAAAATCCAATTTCGGTAAAAGATTCTGGACTGTATCAGTGTGTTTTCCATGCCCATAGGGTCAACAGTGTGAAACATTTGTATTTATTTGTACCTTATCCTGTCCAACTTGACAAACACCAAAATATATCAGATGTAATGCACGAGATATCATTTGGTGGAGGTGTTGCCCATCTTTGTTTTACGAGATATGTAAATGTTTATACAGAAATGTTTTATGCAATATCTTCTTCTTACTGTTTACTCAATCAATAGACAACTATTTCAACGGACGCTGTCTGACGGATTTCTTTTCGTGTCTATCTGCGACCGACTGCCCCGTTGACTGACAAACTAAGGCCTAGTCTGATATTATCTCCTGTTAAACACGACAGCTTGCTCATCTTCTACCAATGCTAACAATGTCTGTAAGATTTTCGCATGCTACACAATTAATATGCATTTTTTGATATGGTTATAAACAGCCGCATATGCAGACGGACAATATCATTCTTTGATTGCAGAAATGCGTGTTAACTTATAAGTGAGTTGACATTTAAGATACAACACAGACCCAACCTGGCGGGATGGTATAAAGGGTTGCATGACTATGGGTCTTTAGTAGTGTATTCTGGGAAATTTTTGCTGCGGCTTATAATCTTCGCCTTTTTGGGGGTCATACTGACGGTTAATTTATCATTACAGCGAACACCAGTAAACAACATAATATGCATAGTCATTAAAAGTTAAGAAAGTTAGAAAACAAAAAGAGGTACATGTACTGATAGATAACGCAGGCAATTGGGACACCGATATTGTCTCATAGAAATATTATTTCAAGCAAGCAATTTTCTAACAGTATTGAATTATATGAAGACAGAAATGTTTGAATAAAATTTCTGAGCATTTCTGTGTCATTGTTTTAGGTTTTGACCAATCAAATTCAAGGACATCAGACAATAAATGTAATTTGTAAAATGACAAGGGCAGAAATTCAACACGCCTGCTTTTAGTGATGATGTGTTATTCTGTTGAAGACCACTCAAGCTAGGGGATAGATGTTTTGAAATAAATGATTTCTACAGTGGAAGCATTTAATTAACTATAAGGCTTTCAAGCGAATTCTACCATTAATGCTGTTATCGTCAAAATTCCATCTAGTATCATTGGGTATTATTGAAGAAACTAATATTCTAAATAGCAGAAGTAGCTGATTACCTCAAATTTTATGAACAATTTTAACAGCAATTCAATGAAGGCAGTGTTGGACCAATCTCACTCTTGGATGGTTACCATGGAGTTTCTGTGCGCAAACATTCACATTTTAAGATAGAAAATTTGGTTATCAAATTCAATTCTCAACAACTTTGGTAAAAAATCCAGAGTTTTATTCCATGAAATCAGACTCGATATTCCAGTTCAGAGGAAAAGACAAAAGGGGCCAAGGAAATGGTCTTTGTCATCATGGTGATACAAACATTCTACCGAGAGAGGTTTTATTCCTCCTATCGAATTGTTCACAGAAGTAGAGAAAATAAAATAAAACGTTGCCGAGTTACAACACATTGATAGAATTGTAACCTTATCAGCCCCATCAGAAATACATTCGGCTTCCTTCGGCGCAGGACCCCCAGGGCATACATTCTCCAGAAACAGTTGTGGCAATGCAATTGTAAAAAACACTATCTCCAAATTCGCTTCCACTGATTTTATTAACATGCCATTTTATTGAAATATATGTTGAAAGTTTCATGAAAACAATTCATTATGATGTGCTTAGATTAATTTGGATCGTCAATTTTTTTTTTAAAAAATCAGTCGTTTTATTATATACAATAACTGCCTGCTTCAGTCTTGCATGATAGTGTCAAGTTTGTTCCTACAGTTATTTTGTGTGTATTGACACCAATGTTGTAAGTCGCCCTACGTTAATATCGTACCCAGTGACACAAGCCTCTCATTGACCATGATAGTGACAAGTTGGTTCCTACACTTATTTTGTGTGTATTGACACCAATGTTGTAACTCGCCCTACGTTAATATCGAACCCAGTGATACAAGCCTCTCGGTGACCATGATAGTGTGAAGTTTGTTCCTACAGTTATTTAGTGTGTATTGACACCAATGTTGTAACTCGCCCTACGTTAATATCGTTCCCAGTGATACAAACCTCTCGGCGACCATGATAGTGTCAAATTTGTTCCTACAGTATTTTGTGGGTATTAACACCAATGTTTTAAGTCGCCCTACGTTGAGATCGTACCCAGTGATACAACCCTCTCGGTGACCATGATAGTATCAAGTTTGTTCCTACCGTTATTTTGTGTGTATTAATTAACACCAATGTTTTAAGTCGCCCTACGTTGAGATCGTACCCAGTGATGCAAACCTCTCGGTGAACATGATATTGTCAAGTTTGTTCCCACAGTTATTTTGTGTGTATTAACACCAATGTTGTAAGTCACCTTACATTAATATTGTACCCAGTGATACAAGCCTCTCGGTGACCATGATTTCAGACTATTCTCCCTTTGATTTTGTTTAACTCTTTGAATCAAGTGTTTCTATGATGATGTTTCATTCCGTGATAAGTTTTTCATTCTTTGATGCCAGCATTTCTGTGATGATGTTTCATTCTTTGAAGCCAGCATCTCCGTGATAGTTATCCGCTATCCGCGACGAGCTTTTTTTCTTGACCGTCATATTGCTTCTCAAGTTAAAATTTAGACACATATACAAATGTTCGATAAAGGATGATTTAATGCTAGTTAGTTGATTAATGTTTTCAATGAGAGAAAAAAAAATGAATGTGATTCTGGGAGAAAAGAATACAAAGCTGCTAATTATTTCAGATATGTAAGATAGGGAGCAAGCTTGTACAACCAGACAGTGTAGTGATACCGTCACCAGCCCTGTCAGTAAAAACACCCCTGACGCAATCCACACCAAGTGAAGTGAAGACAACCAATCTTTGGCTTTTTGGTTAAGTTGCTATTCAGGCGATGTTAAAAAAAAAAATAGTGCAGTTTTGAAATAGCTAGAAGCCGGCTTTATCTGGAAATAGTATTTTATGTAGAAAGACACCAGCCTTGGCAGTGTTCGGCAATATTCAAATGCAATTTTTTGTTTTTGTTTTTTGTGGGTGTTCTTTTCATGCGAGGGTAGTATCATCTAGATGGCGTTTGATATGAGTGTATTGTCATTTAAGACAAGTTTTGAATCCGGCAAAGGTGTCCTCAATGGTCTTTGAAGCAATTGGATGGTAAGGAGGTATGAATCAATGCCTATCAGTGCTGATCAGTCCCTCCCTGAGCACAGATAATGAAGACGGATGACAACGCTTTCACTTTCCTCGTGACATTGGAAGTGGTTGTAACAGATTGATCTGGTAAAACGCCTGATTATGGCAGCAGGCGAGTGGCTACATGGAGGGCTAATCGTATCTGGTGCAGCTACTCAGTATTAGTGGCATGTTCAACTCAACCTGGGTCTCGGTGCTTCCCGTGAATATAAAGCGAACAATTTCACCGCCAAGTCGCAATGCTCTTCCAAATTACAGGGGTACTAAAAAACCATTGAAATTCCACTGCCGGTGTGCATGGCAGACTGGCAGAGATATTTGTGATTGTCACATACTCGAAAAAATTGCTCAAGTCTGGCAGACGCTTCGATGGTGATCATGTCCTGATAAGTTATCGGGATACAGCTGATTAGGTGAAACGTAACCGTTTTTTTATTATCTCCAATTTTCACATCAGAATATGGGTGTTGGGTTTGAGTCTGGTGGCTGATAGAAAGTAATGTACCTGTTTTCTGTTAGGACCATACATAGTAATTGGTGGTCCCACCTACCTAAGGCAATAACAAGATTGAGCAGGAGCATCGCCCTTCTTGTTCAATCTAAGATTTGCAGATGACTGAATGTATCTAAACTGTATAAGTAAGGAGTGTCAATTAAGACATCCCCGATATTGTAAGGAGTAAATTGAGGAAAAACAGATTGAGTTTAATGTTGCATGTTTTGAAAAATGGATTTCTCTGAAATTGAGGAAACATAGATTGGGTTAAACCGAAGTTGTAGAATTTGATTCGCTTTCGTGTTATTTGTGTAAGGCACTGGAATGGACTTTCGTTATTTTTGTCTTGAAAGTGTTATTAAATCATGCTGAATGTTTCTAGTTGTCAAGGTAATGTTTTTGATTAGACGCTTAATGTTAATCAAAACAAAATCTTGTTAGCTCTAAAATTGAATGTCGAGTTTATTGTATACAAGTTGAACAGGTTGGGATGAATGTTTGGCGATACTGTTTCAACAAAAATAGAAACCTGGATTGATAAATTTTTTTATTTATTTTTTATTGAAATGATAGAGCAGCTTTCTGCAAAAGGCGATTAGATGTAGTCATGGAATGGCAGCAAAAACACAAAGGGCAGGTGAACTTGTGACCTAGATTTTTGATGTGTATTTTGATGTGCATTTTGTACGGATTTTGATGAATTCTCAATGACACAATTGACAGACATATAGATTTGTCTGTCTGTGGTGTAAGAGTCACAAAGGTAATTTGACCGAGAGTGCATATTTCTCATCGTCACAAAAAAATGGTCAGGGAAAGGGAATGTCGAGAACTGTTTCAAAAAGCATGCGTCTCCCGTGTGAGTGGTGTGAAAGTGAGGACTATGTAGCTCAATGGATAGTTAGATTTGATATAATACTTCTCCACTCTCTTCCCAATCCATCAGGCCCGACCAGGCCGCGCGGCCGACTACTGTTAGCTTGGGAGTGATGAGTCAAAGATGACCCACTCAAAAAGTACCTAATTTACCAAATTACTATTAATTGGAAAAAAAAAATATGAAAAATTAAGTGTGACATTTGATTATTTTGGTATTGCATCATTCATCCTGTGAATGACATTGGAAAAAATTTGGAAAAAAAAAATGTTTTAATCTTCTAACTTTTGGGAATGTAAAATTTAGCTCCGTAAATGTTTGCATAATAATATTGTGGAAGTGTTCAAAATTAAAGAAACAGTCACTTGATAGCTCTATTGAAGATTTTTAATTTCAATGGATTTTGGGACCAAAAAAGGCCCAAACTATATATCGTCCTCTTTGGTGGTTTTTTCATGTTACCATAGAAACGAGTTTCAAAATCTTAAGTCAGGGAAGACATTGTCAATATTTTGTCGTTTTTGAAATATGTGTATTATTTTTTTTTCATTTTTTTTTTTTTTCAAAATAACCTGTGTTTGGTTTTCCATTCAATATAAGGGCACAGAGAACATTACTGACACTATTTTCTTGTTTATTTTCAATCTGTAATTATTGTTGGATAAAAAATACATATCAAAGATACATATTTACCTATTATGTTTCTGTAGACATTTGTACTTTTCAGTTCCAAAATAGAAAATAGTCATGTGTCTTCCTAAAATGCTTAGAGTTTCCAAACTTCACCAACAGTGAACTGAATCGGAGACACGCACAGTCGTAAGATGACCACACTTGTGTTTACACAGGCCGATGGCCTCAAACTAGATTAGACCTCGGCCTCATCAACCACAATGACAGATGTCTTTGTTCTCCCCTCGTTAATGTCTCACAGGCCCCGCAGTCTCCGGCCAAACCTAGTCACTCATGTCAAAAAAAAGGTAAAACTAATATTTCACATGATTGTCCTATATTTAATATACATGCGAAGACTTTCGTAACAATTTTCAAGTATCGACTTCTTCATGAGTTTTGCGATTAATTCAATATATTCACCGTTTGTCCTTCACATCGGTAGAAACGCAAATCAAGTCAATCATTGTAACAATTTGTGTCAGTTTCTACTTGAAAAGGTACCAAGCAATATATCAGTTGTTTGTCCATTTGATCGAAATCTGCATTGTTAGTACAAGGGCTTGAAAGCATGTCCTTATTAATAGCAAGCTTGAATCTGGATAACAAATACGGAAAAGACTGAAGCAAGTTTCCAAATGTGTTCCTTCACTGAAATCTGTACCGTAAAGGATTTTAGCAGTTTATAGATAACAATCTTTTCATAATTACTGGTAATGACTTTTTTTGTGATCTCCATGATCAAAGAGGCAGAGTAGCATCAATCATGTACATGTATATGAAGTATCAATGACCATTCTATGACCAAATATGACCATTACCATGTCTGTGATCAAAACTTACATTAAATGTACGTGATCTGAGCTGACCTGTAGCTGTCTGGTCCGAGCCGAGATATCTGATCAGAGATGACCTATCTCAGATCATAACTGACCTGTCTGTGATGAGAAATGATCTATCTTTGATCAGAACTGACCTGTCTGTGATAAGAAATGATCTATCTTTGATCAGAACTGACCTATCTGTGATCAGAACTGACCTGTCTGTGATCAGCAATGACCGATCTTAGATCATAACTGACCTGTCTGATCAGAACTAACCTGTCTGTGATCAGAACTGACCTATCTCAGATCATAACTGACCTGTCTGTGATGAGAAATGATCTATCTTTGATCAGAACTGACCTATCTGTGATCAGAACTGACCTGTCTGTGATCAGAAATGACCGATCTTAGATCATAACTGACCTGTCTGTGATCAGAGAACCAAATCTAACTATAGTGACCTATGTTTAAATATCTTTCTTTACATGATTTAAGAGAGTTGTGTGTGATCACTCCCTGTAAAATACAGAGATGACAGCCCAAAAATTAAGGAGCCTGGTTGATGATACCCTTGCGAGTCTTACCTCGAAATCTTCGGCAGATCACAAGGCACTAAGGAAAGAACACAAGTACCAAATACGAGGCTTGCACCAGTAAAATTGGCGGCAGAATTCATCGGGGAGCAAGTCCCTATCAATCAACAGGAACGATTTTCATGAAAGCTATTTTTAATTGCTATTATATCTTGATTCACTCGACTAATTGTTGCTTCTGGTCAAGGGGCGATGAGTTTAGGTGAGCAGATTCTCATTTAATCCTGATTTATTTCTATTTGTTTCACATGCACACCGAAAGCACAGGACAATGTATGGGATTACGGTTTCCCATGGTAGTATTAATAAAAATTATGGTAACACAATTGCATAACTTCTTGTAATTTCAAATTTGATTTTTTTTCGATTTGAAGTTCTTGGGTGAAGCTTTAGTGATGATTATTTAGGGGAACCTAGCACCTCTGTCCCTATTAATTGGTCCTTGTGTAAGATTGGCCCTGATGAACTGCCAACATCCGACATGTCGGCGGTATTCCATCACTGATTGTTAAAACATTTTTTCATGAACTGCATTTTTTAAGTTGTACATAATAATATGATGTCACTGCTCAAAATGACAAACTGTCCTTATCCTAAATATGTGTGTTTCTCTGGTTCGCGAAGCATGTCATTGATTGGGAGGGGTTGGGGGAGTGACGGCAGCCTTGCATAGGATTGGCTCGGCTTCCTATTTACTTTAAAACTGTAAAGTTGCAGACAATTTGTTTAAGAAGGGAGGGGAAATGATGACAAATGAGATTGAAAAGTTTTATGATCTCGGTGAAGACAATTACAGTGGGGTGACAAAGACTTGAAGAATTCTGATGACTAAATCCTAGTTAAGACAAGATTGAGAAGTCGGGTGTAGGAACTCTGGTTATTAGGCAATATTGAGGGGCGAGGCATCTGGTGTGAATGTCTGGGAGAATTGTAGCCAAGTAAAGAGGAGATGGAGTGTTGGGAGGGGGGACGGCAGGAGGACAGAGTGTAGGGAGGGGGGACGGCAGGAGGACAGACTGTAGGGAGAAGGGACGGCAGGAGGACAGACTGTAGGAAGATGGAGTGTTGGGAGGGGGCACGGCAGGAGGGGGGGAGGCAGGAGGACAGAGTGTTGGGAGGGAGGATGGCAGGCGGACAGAGTGTAGGGAGGGGGCACGGCAGGAGGACAGAGTGTAGGGAGGGAGGATGGCAGGCGGACAGACTGTAGGGAGGGGGACGGCAGGAGGACAGAGTGTAGGGAGGGGGGACGGCAGGAGGACACAGTGTTGGGAGGGGGAGCAGTAGGAGGACAGAGACAGTATGAGAAACCAAATTGTCCTGAAAACCAATAAAGTGTAGACAATGCTTCATGAAAGATTTAAATCCAGGGGACTTCATCCCCTGAGGTTGTCAAAATAACACGCTGTGGCGATTCGGTAATTCCTGAGGGTCCACTGGGGATTGCTGTTTAAATTGCTTCAAGTTTTAAAAGACAAGAATTGGTGTTTGGTCATTTAAAATGATCACTAAATATTGATCAGTGATTTGTCATCCTCGCTGTGCTAGATGATAACTGTCATTTTTGTATCTTAAACCCTCATACCATGACAATTTTAATGAACTTTTTGTTTTTGAATCACTCTCGTAAAACATAAAAAATATTAAGATGTCTGGGACTTGACTGGTCAATGCATCTCTAAGACAACAACAAAATCAAAAATATCTGAAACTGTCACATTTATTTACACCGTCAAAGTACAATAGAATTATGTCACCGATAACTTTGGTACAAAATCAATGTTCATATCTCAGAAAACATGTTAAAAAGAAATTACTTTTTATTAGAACAAAACAAATCACAGTAATTTTTGTTTTTTTGCAACAACTTTTCTGAAGTTTAGAATAAAAACTTACAGCAAGACAAAATGGAGATTGCAGTGATATGAGATGGGAGTGATATGAGGATCGGAGTGATACTGATTATTATCGGGGACTTGTTTGGCAACAAGTCTGTGTCAAGTCCTGAAAGACAATCTCGCTTGGTCTGCCATCAGCTTTGTCCTCGTGTTTCTGTTCGATACTATCGCTCCCACACAGCATCCATCGCCTAATGTTCGTACATCACAGCAAGTACGAGTAAGGCCAAACTGGCTGCTGCTTTTATCGTTACCTGCGTCAGGTAATCTCAGATGAAACTCACATAGGTAGGACAATTGCTGCTGGAAGCAACTGTCGGGTGCTGATTGTTTGGACGAGACTGTCATTGAGATACATACTGAGATGGGTTTCGAATTGATCAGTGGATGGTTAAGTAGTCTGTCCGTAGCTCGAATGAACATATATCAGCTCAAAAGACAGAATATAATTATATTCATTTTGTCTTATTTTACTGCTATTTTTTTTTTTTTTTTTTTTTAACAAATTCTTAATACTGCAAAAATTGTATTCCAATGAGTTTTTTTCCAGGGCTTGTGTCTGCGGTTCTGTAAAACTAACTATGCGTGCAGTAATCCTAATAGCCAGATCTCATTGATGTATCCAGGCCTAATTGATTTACTAATATTATACCATTATATTTCAGGAAATGAAGGTCAACTGGGCCACCTCTCCAAGTAATCAGCCCAAACAAGACACAAGCAGTAAGTTGACATTTTGTTTGTCTCTTTATCAACAAAAATAACATTTTCCCTTTGTCGACAGTAAATTAACATTTTCTCTGTTTCCTCTTCAACAAAAGTTTTCATTTTCTCCTTTGTCATCAGTAAGTTCAAATTTTCTTCTAGTCAAAAGATAGTTCAAATTTTCTTCTCGTCAAAAGTAAAATTTTCTTCTTCTAGTCAACAGTAAGTAAACATTTTCTTATCTTAGTGAACACTAAATGGCAGATGTCTGTTTCTTTACTACACGACTGATATGTATGACTGTTTATTTCCCTTCTCAAAAGCTGTATGTTACTGTTCCCTCATTCTCATCTCCAGCATCGATTAGTCTTGCATTTACGATTAGTATGTTGACCATTTTCTCACTCTGACCCAGATATTCTATACAAGTTCAATATCGATGTCATCTGATCCCGCTGTCGAGGGGAAGCAACCTTTCTTCTCTGCTAATCTATTGATAATTAATTACGTGTTCTGTATTGTGATCCTCATCACAATTTCTCAATGAGTCTCAGGTAGGCTCTGCTGGCCTGGTCCGAGTGTATGGGAAGTCTTTAAAGGATTTCCGTGTGATTACTACACTCGGATAGTTTCTATTGTGTACGGAGGCTTGGCTGGAGATACTGCGTATAGCCTGGCCATACATCTAGGTCTACTGACATAGAAAGTATTAGAACGGTTCAATAATGGTTGTATGTCCTCACTGCTCTCCCATCATGCCCTCGTTCCTGAACGTGTCCTTGTAGGACTTTGTTACTCCCATCATGCCCTTGTGTCCTGAACGTGTCCTTGTAGGACTTAATTACTCCCATCATGCCCTTGTGTCCTGAACGTGTCCTTGTAGGACTTTGTTACTCCCATCATGCCCTTGTGTCCTTGTAGGACTTTGTTACAACAGGTCAGACTCTGTATGCTTGACTGCCATCGAAGTCTACCAATTTAAGCCCTAAACTTAACAGCACTATAAATATAAAAAGAGAATATTTAATGTTTTGTTCCTAAAAGAATTCTTAACTTGTTTGTCTTGACTATAGGGTAAAACACTCAACCTTAATTAAGGGTTACAACACTCAAGCTAAGGGTTATAACACTCAGCCTAGACGGGTACGACACTCAAGCTAAGGGTTATAACACTCAGCCTTGATGGGTACGACACTCAAGCTAAGGGTTATAACACTCAGCCTTGATGGGTACGACACTCAAGCTAAGGGTTATAACACTCAGCCTTGATGGGTACGACACTCAAGCTAAGGGTTATAACACTCAGCCTAGACGGGGGCGACACTCAACACTCAAGCTAAGGGTTATAACACTCGGCCTAGACGGGTACAACACTCAAGCTAAGGGTTATAACACTCAGCCTAGACGGGTGCGACACTCAACACTCAAGCTAAGGGTTATAACACTCGGCCTAGACGGG
The DNA here is from genome assembly GCF_002113885.1 of Mizuhopecten yessoensis. Lineage (NCBI taxonomy): Eukaryota > Metazoa > Mollusca > Bivalvia > Pectinida > Pectinidae > Mizuhopecten > Mizuhopecten yessoensis. Next base: position 633,093 of record NW_018404042.1, read on the forward strand.
TACAACACTCAAGCTTAGGGTTATAACACTCAGCCTAGATGGGTACAACACTCAAGCTAAGGGTTATAACACTCAGCCTAGACGGGTGCGACACTCAAGCTTAGGGTTATAACACTCAGCCTTGATGGGTACGACACTCAAGCTAAGTGTTATAACACTCAGCCTAGACGGGTACGACACTCAAGCTAAGGGTTATAACACTCAGACTAGACGGGTACAACACTCAGGCTAAGGGTTATAACACTCAGTCTAGACGGGTACACCACTCAAGCTAAGGGTTATAACACTCAGCCTTGATGGGTACAACACTCAAGCTAAGGGTTATCACACTCAGCCTAGACGGGTACAACACTCAGGCGAAGGGATATAACACTCAGCCTAGACGGGTACAACACTCAAGCTAAGGCTTATAACCCTCAGCCTAGACGGGTACAACACTCAAGCTTAGGGTTATAACACTCAGCCTAGACGGGCGCGACACTCAAGCTTAGGGTTATAACACTCAGCCTAGACGGGTACAACACTCAAGCTAAGGGTTATAACACTCAGTCTAGAAGGTTACACTACTCTAACGATGTCATTGACTCATCATCAGGAAGTAACCAATACCTCAAGCCCAAAGCCATCATCGCTACGTGTTTATCGTAGCTGTAATTCTCCCTGACCAATGTATTGCCTGAATACACAATAAAAAACAGTTTTCATGGTCGTTTATTTACTAACCATTGTTTTGTCCCAGCGTCCCATAAAGCCCATTGATTGACATGGCTATTTATTTACAGAATATTTTGCCTAAATACACAATATATTTATTTTTTTGCAAGGCTATTTGCCATTATGGCTGTTTTGACAAAACCCCATAAACCACTGTATTTACATAGCCTGTGTGCTATGACCACAGATCGGCTTGGGAGGCGGTGAACATTACAGTAACCAGTGTTTTACTATTTATAAGACTGACGCCCGTGTCGGCATAAGAATGGGGCTCATAACGACATAAAGCACGCATGTTGCATGTGAAGTCTAGTGTGACAGCACGGTAACGGTCCGGTCGACATTTGTCACCAAGTAGGGTGGATTGGTCGTGATTACCCCTAATTACAGAGATAAAGGTCATGCATTATTGCCATAATAGCGGCACGTGCCCATAGAGCCAGTGTAACCCTACAGGGCTCAAGGACAGCCGAATCTACACCCTAGTTTTTAAATTAAAAAAATCTTTAGAATAAATGTCTCAGAATTGTGTAGAAGTGATTTTCCATTTTGTTCTTGATAGCCTATAAGCTAGCAGCTATTGTTGCACTGCATGCTTCTCAATGTCAATTTGTCAATTTAATGACGTTACATATCCTAGGATTTGAACCGTACTGGTGCGATTCTTTGTTCCGATACCTACCTACCTCCGGTTTGAAGTTGCTACGGGTAAGATAGCTCCCCCTGGCCTGTAGAGGTTTTTATGTCCATGCTGGGTTTACGGCCTGATTTATATGATAGCTCAATACCACATTTTTCAGGTAATTCAAGGACGTCGTTCCAAGGCTCTGTGTAAAGGTGCTCACTAATACAGGGTTACTGAAAGTGTGTACATGATAGGTAGTTGTAACAGTATTTACCCACAGTATAAACTCGAAATTGGATCACATTTGTTAGAATTATGGTAAAATTAGGTTGTTAAAGAGTTCCTTTTTAGGTGTTATTTATATCCATAAAAGTGCTATTTAAATTAGGCATCTATTCAGAGATTCAAATTGTCTATACATTTCGGAACGAATAGCATTTTTCCTTCTTTTTAAGGCAGATGTGGTAATTTCATATAATTGTCTGTACAGAATTAGACTATATAAGTTGGTAATTTACCTGTCTAAATTTGAAGGCTTGAAAAACTTTAACATAGATATAATACATTTAAATGTACAATTTTGATGATTTTAGTTCACATATTATTCCAGACATGGCAAACAAAATTCCTAAGAAAGAAAGAAAACATTTAGAAAAAAATGGAATTCATTAATTTGAAGCGAACTTATAAACAAGGATGACAAATCCATGCAACGGGAAACCTAACCTTTATTGTTACGAAGACATGCATTCATCACTGGCATCCCGTGCCAGTTTGACCTTTGGTGACCTTTGATAATAAGATGCCATTAGTCTTTAATGTTGACTGTTTGACCTTTATAGTACCTTGACCTATAGAAATGTAGCTATTTTACACCACACCAGTGTTCCCTGTGCAATTAGAATCGGGCAAATATAAACAAATACATCTGAACAACTTCACCAGATCAAGGTTGCTACCTCACCTGGGTCCCCCCCCCCCCAGAAAAAAAATAAAAAATATTGAGCAGAAAAATAGGGTTTAGATAAGGATTGGTTATAATTCCCTACACCAGACTAGCCCTCCACCACTGGGTCACAGATTGGAGGCCTACATGGGGCAGATGCCAGGTACTGGCCGTAGGTCGGTGGTTTTCTCCAGGAACTCCGGCTTTCCTCCACCACTAAATCCTGACACATCCTTAAATGACCATAGCTGTTAATAGGACGTAAAACACAAACAAACAAACCAATCTACACCAGACTCAAAATATATATTCTATAATACAGGTATACAGTGTTCCTATGTGTTACCCTATCTAGCTGGTTATTGATGAAATTCAGACTTATAGTTTTATAACGGTTATCCAGTCTATCATTAAATGTGTGTATATCCAGTCTATCATTAAATGTGTGTAAATTTGGTGAGGCACTACATTCTCTGGTAAGTTATTCAATATGTTCACTTCTCGGAGTGAGAAAAATGGTTGAGACAAGACATTGCCCATTGTGGAAATATGTTTTCGAGTGTCTTGCTGTTCCTTGCTTTTTAAATATTTCAAAATTTGAAATTGCTTCCTTTCTTACTTATGAAAGAAGGAATTTCACCAAATTTTATCTTAACTCATTCACCCCTGAAGACACACTTGAACTCTTCCAATTCAAAGGTTGGAATAGTTCATTATGAAAGTTCAGGGGTGAATGAGTTAATATCTGTAGGCGAATGGGACTCAGTGTGTTGGAAAGGAATTGCCCCAACCCGGCCCGCACCCGAGGGTAATTAAGGGCTGGAGTCTAATACCCATGGGTAGATAACAGGTAGTAATGAAAGTACGTATGATAGCTACCCTGGAATAGACTGGCAGTTAATGTTACTCTGAGGTTACTCTCTTCATATTTCAGCAGTATCATTGACCTCTGCTTTTCATTTTGTGTTTCAGAACATTTCCATATATTTGTTGGAGACCTCAGTCCAGATATAGAAACACACCAACTCAAGGAGGCGTTCGGAGCTTTTGGGGAAATTTCGTAAGTATACTATTGTCTTAGCTGATGGCTGCTTCGAGGTATAAGTATGTGAGGTTCACAGGGACAACGACCATGTGCTGGGTTGTAGCAGTGTATTCAGTCGTCAAAGTAAGCAAGGCGTCGTGGTCATTGTATACAGGTGTGGGACATGCTTCAAGAATCTCTTGTGTCTTGGTGTAATGGTATGGTCAACATTTGGTACTGGTCCTTGTGGTAGATCAGTTAGTTCTTGTGTGGTATGTGGTAGACAGATCTGTAGACACTCCAGTAGCAGGGCTACAGTCCGTGTTATTGGTATATGTGGTAGACAGATCTGTAAACACTCCGGTAGCAGGGCTACAGTCCGTGTTATTGGTATATGTGGTAGACAGATCTGTAAACACTCCGCTAGCAGGGCTACAGTCTGTGTTATTGGGATATGTGGTAGACAGGGTTGCCAACCTCTTAGGAGTCCAGTGTGGGAGATCTCCCTCCACTGGGTTTTTCAATGTGTGAGACTTTTGACGGCGCCGCGGCGTAACGTCGTTTTGGGTGTTAATTAAGATAACATTTACAAATGTATCAAACAAATCCTGGCTTTCTCTGACTACTATAACATCTGCATTGTTGATATTTTCACTTCAAGATCTTTGTAGGAAAATAAAACAAAACATTTTTTGCAGATATATAAAAGATTTTTATTTATTACACAAAAAAAACTGACATCAGAAATGCAACACATCATATAATCAAAGGCCTTTCTTGTAACGATTCCACCCTTGCCTAGAACAGGTAGCAGTCTTTTTTCTGTATTTCCATGACCTGTTTAAAAAACAGTTCATATCAAAAGTAAGAACTTTACCATAGTAACATGAAAAAGTTCATAACATGAAAATATGATAATTTGACAGTGGAAAAATATTTTACAATTACTTCTGGCTACTATTCTAAGCAACAAATAACAGTAAGACCCTTAGCATTTATACCACGTTTGCAATCCGATCACGTTATTTTTTCATCTCATCAGATTAAAATTGTTCATTACTACAAGTCTCTGGTGTGTTAAATCATATACGCCACTTTACTGCAAAAAATAACTTCAAACTTTTCATCAGCCTTCAGCGGCTGTCTGTTCGTGATTCAAGAATCATTTTCTCTTAATATTTGTGAAGGCAGGACCTAAAAACAATCTCCTAATACACGACGATATAACTAGTAAAACTTTCTTTTTCTGTGCGATAGGTACGTTCAATATTAAGTTTACGAGTGAAAACAACTTGATTGATTGATTGATAGGTTTTATGTCCGCTTCACTACCGAGTAGTTCGGTATAATTATCCACCAGACGATTGTGAAAACAACTCACCTTACGATATATTACATTCGTTTCCACCGGATGTAAAGCGACACCTCTCGTCAGCTCACTTCCAAAGCACAACGTTGCAATAAGAGTTATTCCCCTTTGTACGACCCAAGCTAAAAATAATTGCCGATTTATGGCTTCGCGTGGGATAGAGGTAGAATATTTTCGAATACGTGAGATTTATACCTCACGTGGCGTGAGGATTGTTTCAGCGTGAGTAAGGACGTTTTTGCGTGAGTTTTTGTCTCACGCCATGGGAGTTGGCAACCCTGGGTAGACAGACCTGTAAACACTCCGGTAGCAGGGCTACAGTCCGTGTTATTTGGATATGTGGTAGACAGATCTGTAAACACTCCGCTAGCAGGGCTACAGTCTGTGTTATTGGGATATGTGGTAGAACAGTGATAGATGGGGCAGCCTCATAAAAGGCTAGTTAATAACATTATTTCCCTTGCCGCTCGTTATTGGAAGTGGGGCTTACATCATGGCGGGCAGGGGCTACCTGCGATATTGAATTGGCTAGATCAACATACATCGGCCCTCGTACTCACGGGAATTCTCGCTTTGTTCCGTGCTACAAAAATGTGGAATTTGTTGAAAATTTGATGAGCACAAGCTAATTGATTGTAATGAAAGCGAGAGAATTGACAATCACACGGCAGCCATCGCCACTAAAAGTAACGTAACTCTGCTACACTAATCCATCAGGGTCAAATTTGTGTTTGTTTAATTGATGATTTGTCAAGAGTATAACAGGTCCAGTTCTGTATATGTACAGGGTACGTGTACCGCTGTGTCTAACTAGACGTAAGTGACCTCTAACGTCTAGATTGGTCAGCTCATCAGGTCAAACTTTGCAATGAAAGTGACCTTTTACTAATATAAAAGGTCAAAAAGTCTCGATAGATTCTGAATTAATTTACACCCTGTTGAATAGTGTAGTTTGCTCCTTATTCACTCCTGTAAATTCACTGGAGATGACATTTAGTTAGAAGTAGAATGAAAGATAATGACAGATTGGGAGCAGAGTTGTACTATACTGTACCAAATACATCACCTATAGAATTGTATGTGAAAGTTAACAGATTACCTCAGTTTTATACAGATAATGTTCATAACGGTATGAATGCAAGTCCCTGACATATATGTTCCATGAAACTTGCTTTAGACTTGCAGTCATACTGGTATGAACATTGGGGGGGGGGGGGTTAATCGCTACTTTTATCTACATTCTTATATTTTATATTTGATTAATAGGCGTTAGTGGTCTAGATGTAAATTTCCTTAATATTTCTGGTATTGTTGTATCTTGCTTCTTGCAATTGTTTCAAGTTATGCAAGGCATTAGAAGCCTCAGAATGACACTTATCCCATTGTGCTCATAGCTATATGAGCGCAATTTCTCCTTGTAATTTTTTATGACAGGGCTGCCAGCAAAACATTTATATATATATTGTATATTCGAAAAATCTGTCTGTACCTTTACCACAAATCCCATTCTGAGGAGAACAAATATCCAGACCTCTGCTTGTCTGAAGACACGATGCAGGAGAGGAGAGTCTAGCCACCGGTCTCTAAGATAAGCCCCTAGTTTGAAGGTCCCCCTCAGTTCAACCAAGAGGAGTCGGCTGTACTTGGGTGAAGCACCAGACTTCCTCATACATTGCTTCCTGGGTTTCGTGATGCACCTACTTTGTGCACCAAGCAATTAAATCAACTAATAAAATGCTGTCTGAATGTGTTAGATATTATCCTGTCAATTCTGCACAATTATGACAGTGTTTGCTCTTCTCTGTCCCTACATTATCGTAAAGAATCGACATAATTCCATCCATCTATATACATAAGGTATATTTGAAATATTGGAAGTGTTTTGCTGTTGGTGCCTGGGGGACCATAGTGCCGAGATATGTCGACTAGTAATTAGGTTATGTAATGAAGGTCAAAGGCACACTTATTTAATTAACAACTCCCATGGTCCCTCAGCTGACTCATATTTTTCTCAGTATATCGCACGCCGTATTTTCTATTTGCCTATACAAAATACAATTTCCCCAACTATAAACCTCTGATAAAGCTAGCAGTTCCATTCATTGCTCAAGGTGACTGAGATGCTTGGCAGATAGACGTTATTGTAGGGAGGCTATCAGAACAGCCTGATATAGACATGGAAGGCTTTTAGAACAGCCTGATATGGACATTGTTAATGAAGGGAGGCTATCAGAACAGCCTGATATTGACATTGTTAATATAGGGAGGCTATTAGAACAGCCTGATATTGACATTGATAATGAAGGGAGGCTATTGGAACAGCCTGATATTGACATTGTTAATATAGGGAGGCTGTCAGAATAGCCTGATATAGACATTGTTAATGTAGGGAGGCTATCAGAACATCCTGATATAAACATTGTTAATGTAGGAAGGCTTTCAGAACAGCCTGATATAGGCATTGTTAATATAGGGAGGCTATCATAATAGCCTGATATATTAACATTTTAAAGTAGGGAGGCTATCAGAATAGCCTTATATTGACATTGTTAATGAAGGGAGGCTATCAGAACAGCCTGATATTGACATTGTTAATATAGGGAGGCTATCAGAACAGCCTGATATTGACATTGTTAATGAAGGGAGGCTCTCGGAGAAGCCTGATATAGATATTGATCTAGGGTAGTTTTCAGAATAGCCATATATATATAGGATGGGATGATGCTATTAGGGATATCAGTTTACTAGATGTTGGATCACGATTGTGAAGTTAGTGTAATTGATGAGTTTGATACGAAAATTAAATATCAGAAAACCATAACTAATATGGCTCGTCGTTACAATAGGATATAGATACATGTGACATTCATACGTCGAAACAAGGCAGATAGAGATAGGATCAAGGACGGTTCCTTTCTGTGGGGTAAGACTAAAAGGTCAGAGGATTATCCTTGTTTAGATGTGTAACGTAGGTGACTGAAATATTCGTACAGAAACCTAACAGGATTAGGGTGCTGTCTGTTCAAAATGTCCTAAAGTCGCCCCGAATATTTCATAAGTAATGACGACTGAGTGATAAACTTGGTTTCCCTGGGTTCATTAGTGGCAGATATTGAAAGCAAAATTGCTTGATATCGTAAAGAAATGTATTCTTTTACCCAAAAATAGAAGTTGTACATAATTGCTGAAGAGTCTTGTTTCCTTGTCTCAGAAAACAGAATATTGCATACATAGTTGCTAAAGAGTTATACAAATTTGGTGTCATAGATAAAAAGTAAATTGCATTTCAAAAAGTATATATAGCAGCCTTCTGTAAAATCTTACTCCCACAGTTTTGGTCATTCGCTGTGGAAAAAGTGTTGAGCTGTTTTTGTAATTTAGTTAAGTGGCTTTAAGTGTTCCTGTGGTGGTGATGTGTCTATAGATACCTGCTTACGTGATGTCATTTACGTCCTTGTGCTAGCTTAGCAGGTGTTTTCTACCTCTACATGTGCTTCATGTATTTGTGATGATTTTTTATTGCCGACATAAATATGCCAATACCTGTATTGAGTACCTGAAGCCGAGAGGCCCAGGTGTCGGGTACCAAGTGCTGCATCATTTATACGTTGACCGCGACGGAGCTGAAAACTGGCATAAACGTCACTGGACCATAACATATTGATTATAAGTTCACAAAGCTCATAAAAAAGATACAGAACCTATTTCCAGGTAGAATATTAGCACATTTACATGTCATAAAGCTCGGCCAACTCTACCCAAGGTGATTGGACGACCAAAAATAATTGACATTTCCAGGCTAATGTGAATTCTCAGGGGTTGTGAGGTTAATGATTGAATATCAGAAATTAAATTATAGAGACGACTTCTGTGGAGAAACAAATTTTTGTTATCATGTTAAGTAATTATTGCCGATCATTACCCAAGCACAATCTTTAGTATGATAGACGGAAAAGCTCGAGAATAGAAACTTTATTGAAATGTAATGATATTAGTGTCCTATCAGTCTTCACTGAATTCATTTACCCAGCATTGCTATCATAGCTAGCAGGGTTAACAATAAGACAGAAAATTAGTTTCCTGTCAGCCGTTATGGAATTTACTTGTATATTAACCCTACGTTTCTATCATGACTAGCTAGGTAAGATAGTAGAGAAGAAATAATGGATTGATCTTCATGTTGTGTTTGTGTTCAATAATATTGAAAAAAAATCACACTTTAGGTTTCTTTTTCCTCCATTGTTCTGTGTTAAAAATTTATTTAAAAAGACATTTTAGTTTAGTATTGTTAGACAAGTTGATATTTAAAAAGACATTTTAGTTTAGGGTTGTCTGAAAAGTTGATATTTAAAACGAAATTTTAGTTTAGGATTGTCAGAAAAGTTGATATTTAAAAAGACATTTTAGTTTAGGGTTGTCTGAAAAGTTGATAGGTTGTTAATGTTCGGTCAATAATGCTTGCAAAGCAACAGTTTGTACGAGACACTTATTTTTACTATTCATACAAATAAAATGTAGTTTACGTTATATGAACCGAGAACATAATAAACTTGTTTATATGCAGTTCACAGTAAATGAACCTCAAATATAATTGAATTTTAATTTTCAAAGTTTATATTAAATGATCCTGAAGTATAATGAACTTTTACTGAACAAAGTTCACAGTATATGAACCTAAAGAATAATTAATTTATGTCATACGCAGTTCACAATATATGAACTGCAAATATCATGAAGTTTTATTATTCACAGTTTTTAGGTCACCTGAGCTTTAGCTCAAGTGACCTATTGCTATCCGTTTTCGTCCGTCGTCGTCCGTCGTCCGTCGTCCGTCGTCCGTCGTCCGTTAACATTTTACATTTCAAACTTAAAGTCAAGTTCTGCTGGGCCGATTGAACTGAAAGTTGGTAGGAATGATCGCCTCATGGTCCTGACAAAGTGTTGTTATTTTTCGGGTCGATCAGAAATCCAATATGGCCGCCACGGCCGCCATTTTGAAAACCTATTTCAAACTTAAAGTCAAGTTCTGCTGGACCGATTGAACTGAAAGTTGGTAGGAATGATCGCCTCATGGTCCTGACAAAGTGTTGTTATTTTTCGGGTCGATCAGAAATCCAATATGGCCGCCACGGCCGCCATTTTGAAAACCTATTTCAAACTTAAAGTCAAGTTCTGCTAGGCCGATTGAACTGAAAGTTTGTAGGAATGATCAGCTCATGGTCCTGACAAAGTGTTGTTATTTTTCAGGTCAATCAGAAATCCAATATGGCCGCCACAGCCGCCATTTTGAAAACCTATTTCAAACTTAAAGTCAAGTTCTGCTGGACCGATTGAACTTAAAGTTTGTAGGAATGATCGACTCATGGTCCTGACAAAGTGTTGTTATTTTTCGGGTCGTTCAGAAATCCAATATGGCCGCCACGTCCGCCATTTTGAAAAACTATTTCAAACTTAAAGTCAAGTTCTGCTAGGCCGATTGAACTGAAACTTTGTAGGAATGATTGACTCATGGTCCTGACAAAGTGTTGTTATTTTTCGGGTCGATCAGAAATCCAATATGGCCACCACGGCTGCCATTTTGGAAAACTATTTCAAACTTAAAGTAAAGATCTACTTGGCCGATTGAACTGAAACTTTGTAGGAATGATCGAATCATGGTCCTGACAAAGTGTTGTTATTTTTCGGGTCAATCAGAAATACAATTTGGCTGCCATGGCCGCTATTTTGCTACTAAGTTCTAATAGGCCGATCTCACTTAAAATTGGTCTAGGAATGATCAGCTCATGGTCCTGACAAAGTTAAGTTAACATTATACTATTTTTTACTCAAATTGGTACATATTTCAACAACAAAAATAAATACTGTAGACTCAGGTGACCGTTTAGGCCCATGGGCCTCTTGTTTTTAAATATAATGAACTTCACTTGTTCATTGTTTACAGTATTTGAACCAAGAACACAGTGTAACATTGCCGCAATGAAATGAAACTTTGTGAAAGGCAGTATAATAAAACTTTGTGAATGGCAAATTAAAACTTTGTGAAAGGCAGTATAATAAAATTTCGTGAAAGGCAGTATAATAAAACTTCGTGAAAGGCAGTATAATAAAACTTGTGAAAGGCAGTATAATAAAACTTTGTGAAAGGCAGTATAATAAAACTTTGTGAAAGGCAGCATAATAAAAGTTTGTGATAAATTAGAAGTAGACTGGTGATACCAACAGTAAAATAATATTATCAATCTGGAGAAGAAAGTGGCAATAAATAAAACGTTATAAAACTGGAGACTGTTATATCTCGAGTTGATGACTCTGAAAGTATTGATCAAAAATAGAAATTCATAATGGCAGAATATTAGAATAAAATATTGTGGAACAGGAAGGTCCTATAAAAGTGTGTGCCACTGGTCTGGTGTAGGTTTGGAGTTATTGATTTGTAACATAATGCTCATGTAATCCTATATAACAGTTTCTATGCCAAGTTGGAGGTTCTGGGGCCATCAACAGGCCCCGTAGGTTTGTCGCAAATGTCACGCTTTTTGACACATTGGACACAGCAATGGTTATCACCGAGCGGACATGTTTCTGGTTCCAAGATAGATGGGGATAATTTCTAAAGGGGAGAGGAGGGGGGGATAAAAGGCTCTTAATTTTACTTTTAAATTCTTAAATTTATGGATGAAACAGATTTTGTTTAGAACTCCCTGAATGGTGGTTCATGAACCTACCAAAGTAATTGATATTAAGGTCTTTAAAGTATGAAATATTGCAATAATTCAAGCATTCTAGAAACTTCAGTCATACTGAAAACAACAATTGATGATATATCTCAGATGGCAGGTATGATCAGTTGCATTCATGGGTGTATAACTACAACTGCATTCATAGTCGTATAAGTTGGTAGGATGCTAGGTTTTTGTTGTGTTAGATCTTCAAAATTGAAAATGTTTTCGCAATTATCAAACCGGGAAAAAACGCCAGTTTATAAAATCAGTAAAGATATTTTTTGATGAATTCAATACGGGGCTTTGTTTCAAAATACAAGACAGCTATAATTTGATGCGAGGAGGGATTTTACAGTTTACGGTGGATTAAAAGAAGAGAGATGAAATGGAATGACATCAATTTGTTAATGAGCATGATTGTCTAGACTTTGCTTTTTGAACTTTTGGCAGGAGCTGTATTATTGTTCGTAATAACGCTTCACTTACTTTTTGGCAGGAGCTGTATTATTGTTCGTAATAACGCTTCACTTACTGGTGCTACATCAAAGATAGGGTTTTTAATTTCCATTGGGGAAATACTAACTAATCAATTGAAATTATCAGAATTCCCTAGAAGGCAGGGAGGGGAGATGGCAGTGCCACTGACTTGGCGATGGTATGGATGATTAGATAGGCTTTTCCCCCTATTTCCCTTGTACTGGGACGGAATACATGACAATCCTTTGTCCACAGATCCCGGTGGGACAACTATCAGCCATTCAGGAAATGATTAAGAAAAGGATATGATCACAAACGGAGGACAGTGGGCCTGACAAATACATACTGTATATAAAAATGCATATAATTTATCAGAACATCAGACAGATTTACTAGCAAGCACACGGAATATCCAATATGGAACTGAAACCTCTTGTTGGTAAAACAATGGCCCAGCGTTGGGGTGTAGATAGATAGCTAGATTCTGTGGCAAGTAAATAACATTTACCAATCAATTCTTCCCAAGAAAGATGGCCTTAGTTTCAATCAAGACAATTTTCACCGCCAAGCTGCGGCCAGGCAGTGGTGACCACTGGCAGTAAGAGTACGCCTCTCCAAGCAATTTCTAAATGAATGTTCAGCGTTCCTTTGTCAAGAGAATGGCTAGCTCTAATGAAGTATCAAAATTCTGTGTTTGATTTATCAGTTGCATTAAAATCGAAAAATTTCTTAAAATTGGAATTTCGACGGTTAAGATGATATGGATGCATTGGCTATGTATAAAGCTAGCCAGTGATAGGATCAGAATTAAGTTTTTGTGGGGTAATTTTTTAGCCTGGGAAATATCTGCGCGGACACCAGAGCTGGCCTCTAGGGTCCTAGCTGTAATAGCGCTGTAGGCGCTAAGTCAATCCTTGGCCGTCACCTGCACAGGATTCGGGGCAATGGCTCTACACTATTGTGGCATTCGTTGTCCGCAGGGGACGCTTGGACAATGTCATGTCCGCAAGTGTATCTATTGCAGGGTATCGGCTTAAAACCAATATATATACCAGGCAGGCTAACATCTATAGCACAGTTACGTGGTGGGCCAAGATGGTATTTCCCAGCCTCTGAAAAAGGTTGGGGTACTTTGGCCTGCTGTAATCTGTAAATATATTACAGTCAGTTATTGATGGTCCTAACACTGACTGTAAATATGGGATTGTTAGACTGAAAAGCCATTATTTTGTATATATGCCTTTATGTAGAACAGTATTTAAAGATATTGAAGGAATTTTATTTTTAGAGAGCTTAACTGGCTGCTTTAGTGGTAAAAGTGGCCAATACAGAGCTTGACCTCCCCACGTGGTTTGTTCCAGCACTGTCGAGACAGTTGTCTCATACCTGGTAAAGTCCTGAACCAGGTAGTACAGATCAGGAAAAGTGCTCATTATCTGCCAAACATTTAACTTTTTGAAATGCTGTATTTAAGTTGCACTGTTGGAATAATTATGGATTCTGTCACAAGGAACTGCAGAAAGCTCTATAGATGATAGTGTCACCAGTAGTACATTTTTAAAAGGGAAGTAAAATTAAGTCTTTTTTTACACGTTATATAGGAATTGGCACAGTACAACTTAGTTATAGACGAACTTATCGCTGTTTTGATCATGTAAAGCAAAATGGTTTAACATTTTCTGGACTTAGTTTAGTTTAATGTAATACCAGGCAAAAGTAATGATAACATGTAATACCAGGCAAAAATAATAATAATGTGTAATGCCAGGAAAAAGGAGTCCTAAGTTGTAATACCAGGCAATGTTAGTCATAACTTGTAATACCAGGCAAAAGTAGTCATAACCTGTAATATCATTCCTGTCCTTTGCTTAACAGCATTACATGAAGACGTGTCTGCACCCGATGGTTTCCAGGGAAACACGGGTTTCGCCAGTGTTCTCAGGCAGTAGCCAGGCTATGTATGCCTTTTTCATTATTATTGCATTACTTTTCATATATTTATATACTTTTTTTTTGCATTTCAATTACAGACTTCTTTCCTAATTATTATTATATGGAAAACCATGCAGTGATGGATATATTTCCCAATATTGAAATCACTGGATACATATGTATATTTTTCTTTTACATTTACTTTTTTTTTTTTCATCAAATTTCCCCAAGTAAAACTTTTTGCTACTATGCCTATATATAACTACATCTGTTTGAGTATATTTACCCCAAACTTTTACACATAGTTGGTATAGCCCTGTCACCCCTCAAGCTCCCATTTAGACTCACCAAGAACAGAATGAAAGAGAGTCAATTATGGAATCACAGGGGTGCCAAGGTAAAGCTGGGGTTTTTTATGTTCAGAATACATGTAGACTTTATTCCTTCATCTTCATGTTAGTAAATTTGTCATGAATATTCATGCCCTAGCTTACTTTGATCTTTCTGCCTGGTCTCTATGGCGATTACAACTTGCCTTGATTAGTGGAGCCTAGTATATGGATTTGATGCAGAGTTTTGTACATAAAGACTCTGGTATTTAGCTGTATACGTAAAACCAGTCCCTAGAGCCCTCATTCATAAACTTTGGTTTGTATTTTACTGATAAGGATTTGATCCTTTTTTGTTTTTTTGCATTATTTCAGTCGTTTACCGGGTTTTATTTCTCTCCTATGTTTATGTAGCTTCTATATTTAGCAAAGGAAACTTCAGCTGTCATGTTTACAAAGTACCTACCCTTCTCCACCCATCACCCCTCAATAGGCTGGTCTTGGATAGATTTTGGCAGAGTCTATTGGGGTTAAAGTGGGGTGAGAATGAGGTTCATCCATTTTCATTTATTTCTTCTTTTTGTTTGATTTTGTTTTCTGCTCTTACCTTTTTATCTTTTTGATATTTTTGTTTAGAGTTACCTATAATATATATATATATGTACAGAGACTGGCTTTTTTGTTTGATTTTTTTTTTTTTTTTTATCAAATATCATTTTATTAATTTTTATTATAATCATTAGTTTTTTCTTTAGACTCGACCTGGGACTTGACCCTGTATTATGATGTGGAGATATTTTTGGCTCAAAGGTAGTGTCCCCGGATTCCTTAAGGAAGGTGGCCCTTTTAAAAATACGTCATTGTTTATAGTTAAACATCTTAATGCTATATGTACTGCCTGATGTGAATATCTACTGTGGTAAATAACTTTTTTTATAGAGGAATCCTATGTATTGGTGAGATCAGCTCATATGTAACGTACGGTAGTCTTGATAAAACACAGGACTTTCTATTGTTAACTAGAATCCATTATTATGTTTAATGCTGTTTTAATGACAATAGGATATTAAATATGATGGGTTATATAATTTACGAACGGAAAATCAAATCCAGTGAAGCATCATTGAAAATCAAACCGGGAATGAGTTCCAAGATATGCTTTCGTTTCGGTGGATACCAAAGCCTTCGGAGTGACAGGAGCTGTTGTTGTGTGATACTGTATGTATGCTGAATGGAGAGACTGGCGGCATTTTATTTCTATCCTGATTGATATATAGCGGCTTTGACACCAACAAATGTTCTGCTGACTATCAGGAGAAGACGATTGTTGCAAGCAAACATTGGTATGTCGTTGATATCGGCCGTGTCTCACCCAATACAATTTATCTAGAATCGGTGTGAGCCAACTGACAGGGTGCCCATATAAGTCCCCCACTCCGTGATGCTGGACCCGTATGACAAGTACGTAATACAGATGGCCGTCAGCCTCACCTCTATGGCCCTGCGTGCTATAAAACACACCAAAACATATTTTTCATTGTCTTCCATTCTAAATCAATAATGTGTAATTCATTTTTCACAGGCATTAATTGTAGTGACCACAGACGGATCTTTGAACAAATGGCAGAATCTCCTGTATAATTATAACCCCTACAACATATATAGGCTAAAACACAAACCTCCAGTTTGTATCGCTCCATTAATAATCGTGATGGCCGGTAAAATCAGGTCAAAATAAGAAGTAAGAAATTTAAATCTGGAAGGGTAGGGGAGAAGAAACTTTTAAGACAAAAAATAGATTGGATCTTAAATAAAAAAAAAAAGTTCAATGAAAGCTAGGGGGGGTTGATACAGCTATTTATATCTAACCTTATAACTCTGCATCAACACATTGCTTATGGGTTTGTGTCAGCAGAAAACAGTAGCTCGGCTCCGTAAGGGGATGATTTATGGTCGTCTAAATAGGCAGATGGCTTTGGACACTTTGCAATAAATCCTTACCGTTTATTCCTTAAGAAAACTCCAACGGAAATTAATTTTCAGCTTTTTCCATGAAGCAATGCTCAGACCATCACTGAAGGCCATAAATCTCACGGGGTTCTGGCCTTCTGTCTTGTTTCATAGCTGCTCCGTCCTGCAATATCAAGATGGCTTTTTTATTTTTAGTGTTAGATATCTTAGGAGTCCCAGAAAAAAACCATGATTCCGTGTTAGTGAGAATTGTTCGGTCACAGGTGCGATCCTAGCGATTTGGAGTATGAACACACTGTATTATCAGTCTTATGCCCCAGTACCCACCAAACGTTTTTGGACAGAATCTGAAGATAACGTCTAAATCAATGGCCTCTGCGATATCCCGGAGGAACACACAGTCCTCGTTTTTACAGGATATGCCTCAGGTTTGAAATCTGCCTCCGATGCTTTCATTTTTTTTTTATATATATATATAAATATTCGCTGCAAAAACAATAACCTCTTTCCGGGTATTTGACTGTTACCGTTACTGAACCTCTTGACGTTGGATATTTGTTGAGAGAACCAAAAAGATGAATGCTTCCGTTGCCAAATGTGCGGAGAATATTTGTGGCATAGCTTCCGTCAGGGAACTGGCCTGGAACAGTGGGGGAACACAGTAAACTAGTGGAATCCCTATAAATCCTTCTACAGCCAGGCTTTATTATAGCTGCAAATACGAGAGCCGGGGCTACAGGGAAATGCTGCTAAAATGGCAACTTCCGACAAGTTCTGTTTCGCTATCTTTTCTGCGCCATGTAACATCAGAGCTGTCACTTTTAAGACAAAGTTGACACGATTTTGACACTATTTCCATTGTAATTGTTGTGAAGGACGGAATCAGACTGGCTAATGTTAGTCGCTATGCTAATTAATTACAAGGATAAAAGCATTGTCGCTGTGTCAAATTAGGCATGAATTATAACACTGCAATGTCGTTTGGGGTACCTTGATAGACTCTCGGCAGGCAATGTTTGTATTCATGAAAAACTAGGTGGTAGAGAATCTTCCAGGCTGCGAGGTCTCTCAATGCTTCATGTGATTCTCACATGCACGGTAGCCATAAAGGCCCGTGAGTGTGGGGTGGCTTGTTACGTAATCCTCACCCCTCTCTCTCACCTCTCATGCCTCGCACGCTTCAATGGGATGTCTACAACTAGTAGCTCTTCATACAGTTTATTGACATTAATTTTCCTCAATTATTTTACACAATTATAAAAGGTTGTTCACCATCACGTCAGCTTTTTGAATTTTGAGTCACGATGATTTTGTTTTGTTTTTACAGTACTCGGTTAGGTTACTGTATTGTCAGCTTTTACTGCCCACTTACATTTTCAATACATTGCTGATGGGTTTTTACTTAACTTCATTTGAGGTGACAAAACAAATGTGTACATATGGAATGAAAGAGCTCTGATGTAAGCTGTAATAACCAAGGATGCTGGTGATCATTTATAGTGATAAACACGTCAATATATGTTTAAAAGTGAGTTTAGGTGTCATGGTTACCTACATTTAGGCCTAGGATTAACGGTAAGGTGTTGACATATACCTAGGATTGAGGTAAGGAACATGTTGACATATACCTAGGATCGAGGTAAGGTACATGTTGACATATACCTAGGATCGAGGTAAGGGAGGTGATGACATATACCTAGGATTGCGGTAAAGAATACAGTTACATTTACTGAAAACTGAGATAAAGGATATCCCTGTATATAGTTAGGTAAGACGTGAGAAAACACCATTATAGACTTTGGATGGAGGTAAGGAACCAGAGTTTTGAGGTGAACTTGGGTAAAGGTCAAACAGCTCACCTTAAGTGGGTTGTTGATGATGAACGTTTTTAGATGACGGTGGTACTTAGTCATCACTAGAGCCAGCGAGGCCACCATAACAGATACGGTCGTTGAATTGTCTTTTAGTTTTGTGATTATTTCTTATTTTCTTGTCTGCAGGAACACTTACACATTTAATTTTGTAAGTTAGAGCTAGCTCAGGGACTTCAATGGAATTCATTTAATCTTAACCAACCTGTGTTAGTAAAAACGTGTGTTCAAGACGGAGAGCCTGACTGGAATCTCTGACCTGAATTTTGCCTGTTAATGTGAGACATACATTCTGGGTTTGAAGCCGATTGTTTACGAGTTCCCCGTACACCTGGTAACGAATGTTTCCATTTGTTTCGGTGGTGCTGGTTTGCCTTGATCGGTTGTGTCAATCACAACAGGCACTGACTCTATAGGGAGTAATGTTAACTGCAGGCCTGACTGGGGGGACAGTACTAGACAAATGGCAGCTCGGCAAGATAATCTCGGCAGTGGCTCCGTGCTATAAGCTTGACATCACTGTTTGGTTTGAAAAAATATAGTTCAAACAGAAAGAAAGGAAGCTAGTAACTGTTTTCTGTAGACTTGTGTCTCGGTGATGATTTTTAATGAGTATCCGACAGGGACTTGAAAAAAGCTGAATAAATTAAACAGTTTTGAATGGTAAAAAGTTGGTCCCCCAGTGTTAAGCTGACTCGCCGCCATGCCAAGGGCCCTGTTGTAGTATCTAAGGTTGTTGGCCGATCCATCTTGTTGTTAAACAGTTTTCCTACTTGATTTAACGGGTGTAGACATGTTTCAAGTCGCCGCTGATCCTGTCCTAATCCAGCGCTACTTTTCCGAGCTGACATTGCCACAGCCACAAGTGTGTATGGTACAGTCAGTGTTCCCAAGTGACATGTCCAGATGTCCGTAGCAACAGTAGCCATTGTCTGTTTAAGTCCGCGAACGGCTATAAAGATGCCGTTGTTTCTTGTGAATTTCCAACCCATGGAGCTGGGTAATGTCTGTTGAGAATGTGGGGGTTGATCGCTGTCATCGCAGGCCAGGATCATCACCAGCTTTCTGCAGTCCTCTTGTTAAACTAATATTGGTTTATTTATAGCATTCTGGTCCCAAGAGGTGTCCTGCAGTGCTGTCCGTCTTGTGTTTAACATGAAGCACTAACAGCGCTGTGTTTAGGCTCAGCGACACTTATTTGCTGTATTGGCGTATTTTAGAACTCAAACGATCTTGCGCCACATGGTGCAATAATGTAGGTTAGGGTATATGATAAAGAGATCATTCTTGATGGTGCAATAATGTAGGTTAGGGTATATAATAAAGAGATCATTCTTGAAACTGTCCCAGATTGATTTCTCAATATAGCTGCAGGGGGCAGTCATATTGGTTTATATTTAGCCCTGTCGACTAGGAGTATCTAGCACTATTTTTTCTGTGACATAATCTTTTCATCTGGACCCAATCATGCTATATTAACGTTACTAACCCCCCTCCTAGGAGGATGTCTGGGATATCATTGGACTCCCAGACACGTCCATACTGCAATATTGGTTTATGTAAACCTCCCCTGGCATCATATGGAGCTCAGTCTGTAGTTTGTCAGCAGAAACAACAGTTTAATTGAAAGTGGCCTCTTCCTTGGTATATGCCGTTGCACAAGTGTACAGCTAAGTTTGTTTGTCAGGGAGAAAGTCTTCATTGACCTGTTTTAATCTGTTCATTGAAAGTGTTCATGTATCTGACCATTGACAGTGTTCATCAGTCTGTTCATGGAATGAGTTTATCCATATGTTCATTGAAAGTGTTTGTCTGTTCCTTGAAAGTGTGTGTCTGTTCATTGAAATTGTTCATCAATCTGTTCAATGAAAGTGTTCATCAGTCCATTCATTGAAAGTGTGTATCTGTTCAAATAAAGTGTTTGTCTGTTCATTGAAATTGTTCATCAATCTGTTCAATGAAAGTGTTCATCAGTCCATTCATTGAAAGTGTTTGTCTGTTCATATAAAGTGTGTGTCTGTTCATTGAAATTGTTCATCAATCTGTTCAATGAAAGTGTTCATCAGTCCATTCATTGAAAGTGTTTGTCTGTTCATTGAAAGTGTCTATGTCTCTGTACATTGAGTATTCCTTTATCTGTTCATTAACACATTATACATCTGTGTGATGTTCACAGTACAATACAATATTCCTCCGAATGTTGCATTCAGATTATTCATGGTTCATTTCGTGGTGTTAACAACAGTTCATTGACATATGACAATCATAAGGTTTTTGTGTAACAGTTCATTGACATACGACAACCATAAGGTTTTTGTGTAACAGTTCATTGACATATGACAATCATAAGGTTTTTGTGTAACTGTTCATTGACATACGACAACCATAAGGTTTTTGTGTAACAGTTCATTGACATACGACAATCATAAGGTTTTTGTGTAACAGTTCATTGACATACGACAATCATATAAGGCTTTTGTGTAACTGTTCATTGACATACGACAATCATAAGGTTTTTGTGTAACGGTCCATTAACATACGACAATCATAAGGCTTTTGTGTAACAGTTCATTGACATACGACAATCATAAGGTTTTTGTCTAACAGTTTATTGACATACGACAATCATAAGGCTTTTGTGTAACAGTTTATTGACATACGACAATCATAAGGTTTTTGGATAACTGTTCATCGACAGACGACAATCATAAGGTTTTTGTGTAACAGTACATTGACATACGACAATCATAAGGTTTTTTTGTAACGGTCCATTGACATACGACAATCATAAGGTTTTTGAGTAACTGTTTATTGACATACGACAATCATAAGGGTTTTGTGTAACAGTTTATTGACATACGACAATCATAAGGCTTTTGTGTAACAGTTCATTGACATACGACAACCATAAGGTTTTTGTGTAGCAGTTTATTGACATACGACAATCATAAGGATTTTGTGTAACTGTTCATTGAAATACGACAATCATAAGGTTTTTGTGTAACTGTTCGTTGACATACGACAATCTTAAGGTTTTTTGTAACAGTTTATTGACATACGACAATCATAAGGTTTCTGTGTAACAGTTCATTGACATACGACAATCGTAAGGTTTTTGTGTAACAGTTCATTGACATGCGACAATCATAAGGTTTTTGTGTAACAGTACATTGACATACGACAATCATAAGGTTTTTGAGTAACTGTTTATTGACATACGACAATCATAAGGTTTTTTTGTAACTGTTCATTGACATACCACAATCATAAGGCTTTTGTGTAACGGTCCATTGACATACGACAATCATAAGGTTTTTTTGTAACTGTTCATTGACATACCACAATCATAAGGCTTTTGTGTAACGGTCCATTGACATACGACAATCATAAGGTTGTTGTGTAACGGTCCATTGACATACGACAATCATAAGGTTTTGGTGTAACAGTTTATTGACATACGACAATCATAAGGATTTTGTGTAACTGTTCATTGAAATACGACAATCATAAGGTTTTTGTGTAACGGTCCATTAACATAAGACAATCATAAGGCTTTTGTGTAACAGTTCATTGACATACGAAAATCATAAGGTTTTTGTGTAACAGTTTATTGACATACGACAATCATAAGGATTTTGTGTAACTGTTCATTGAAATACGACAATCATAAGGTTTTTGTGTAACTGTTTATTGACATACGACAATCATAAGGTTTTTTTGTAACTGTTCATTGACATACCACAATCATAAGGCTTTTGTGTAACGGTCCATTGACATACGACAATCATAAGGTTTTGGTGTAACAGTTTATTGACATACGACAACCATAAGGTTTTTGTGTAACAGTTCATTGACATGCGACAATCATAAGGCTTTTGTGTAACAGTTTATTGACATACGACAACCATAAGGTTTTTGTGTAGCAGTTTATTGACATACGACAATCATAAGGTTTTTGTCTAACAGTTTATTGACATACGACAATCATAAGGATTTTGTGTAACTGTTCATTGAAATACGACAATCATAAGGTTTTTGTGTAACAGCTCATTGACATACGACAATCATAAGGTTTTAGTGTAACAGTTCATTGACATACGACAATCATCAGGTTTTTGTGTAACAGTTCATTGACATAAGACAATCATAAGGTTTTTGTGTAACAGTTTATTGAGATACGACAATCATAAGGTTTTTGTGTAACGGTTCATTGACATACGACAATCATAAGGTTTTAGTGTAACAGTTCATTGACATACGACAATCGTAAGGTTTTTGTGTAACAGTTCATTGACATGCGACAATCATAAGGTTTTTGTGTAACAGTACATTGACATACGACAATCATAAGGTTTTTGTCTAACAGTTTATTGACATACGACAATCATAAGGTTTTTTTGTAACTGTTCATTGACATACCACAATCATAAGGCTTTTGTGTAACGGTCCATTGACATACGACAATCATAAGGTTGTTGTGTAACGGTCCATTGACATACGACAATCATAAGGTTTTGGTGTAACAGTTTATTGACATACGACAACCATAAGGTTTTTGTGTAGCAGTTTATTGACATACGACAATCATAAGGATTTTGTGTAACTGTTCATTGAAATACGACAATCATAAGGTTTTTGTGTAACTGTTCGTTGACATACGACAATCATAAGGTTTTTGTGTAACTGCTCATTGACATACGACAATCATAAGGTTTTTTTGTAACGGTCCATTGACATACGACAATCATAAGGTTTTTTTGTAACAGTTTATTTACATACGACAATCATAAGGTTTTTGTGTATCAGTTTATTGACATACGACAATCATAAGGTTTCTGTGTAACAGTTCATTGACATACGACAATCATCAGGTTTTTGTGTAACAGTTCATTGACATAAGACAATCATAAGGTTTTTGTGTAACTGTTTATTGACATACGACAATCATAAGGCTTTTGTGTAACAGTGCATTGACATACGACAATCATAAGGTTTTTTTGTAACGGTCCATTGACATACGACAATCATAAGGTTGTTGTGTAACGGTCCATTGACATACGACAATCATAAGGTTTTGGTGTAACAGTTTATTGACATACGACAACCATAAGGTTTTTGTGTAGCAGTTTATTGACATACGACAATCATAAGGATTTTGTGTAACAGTTCATTGACATACGACAGTCATAAGGTTTTTGTGTAACAGTTCATTGGCATACGACAATCATAAGGTTTTTGTGTAACGGTTCATTGACATACGACAATCATAAGGTTTGTGTGTAACAGTTCATTGACATACGACAATCGTAAGGTTTTTGTGTAACAGTTCATTGACATACGCCACCCATAAGGTTTTTGTGTAACAGTTCATTGACGTACGACAATCATAAGGTTTTTGTGTAACTGCTCATTGACATACGACAATCATAAGGTTTTTGTGTAACAGTTTATTGACATACGACAACCATAAGGTTTTTGTGTAACTGTCCATTGACATACGACAATCATAATGTTTTTGTGTAACAGTTCATTGACATACGACAATTATAACGTTTTTGTGTAACAGTTCGTTGCATCATTGACACATGACATTCATCAGATTGCTGTGAACCATCCATAACATTGCCAATGTCAAAACAGCTCTTCATACAATTTATTGTCACTAGCTATCCTCAATTATTTTACACAAGTATAACAGCTAGTTCATCATCACTTCAGCTTTTTGAATTTTGGTCATGATGATTTGAATTTTTTTATTTATTTATTTATTTATTCTTAGGAATGACAATTCTTCCATTCAACAGTCACAAAAAGACAATTTTTTCTCATTAATAAGGATTTTAGTTGGATACAATTAGACCATGTGACATTTAGTGTTCCCATGGGAACGCACATAGAAAGACAATCTTTTTAGACCTTAAAATTCTTTATAAATAGTGACGTTAAGTTGGCAGCTGTCAAACTACCACAAGAGGGGACCTTGAACTGTTTCCCCAGTGTGCAAGGTCTAACTTTCAATTTGTAAATTGAAAATGCTTTGTGTGGTGAAATAACGCTAGCATTTGTTCATTTAAGACATTATAATGAACGAGTCTTGACTTAAATTTTTAGTAGGGAAGTTCTGAAATTGTGCCAAGAATTAAAAAGAAGTATTTTATTATTGCGCTAAAGGAAGAACAGGTTCTTGATACATTCCCTTTATTTGATTCAGCATTTAACTCTTTTTCTGAAATTGACATCTTAACTGAATATTTTGTGTTGGACGTATCTTATACATTTAATATAGCAACAGTTGTAAGGTCGGTTTTGTTTTTGTTTTTTTACAAGTATGTTTTCTATATATATTTGAAATGTGTCTGAGCGACCCGCTATGTTAAAAACCTCCTGTCTTGTAAAAGTTAAGTTTTCTTCCACCTTTTAAAGATCAGGACAAATGTGC
Source organism: Mizuhopecten yessoensis (assembly GCF_002113885.1). Classification (NCBI taxonomy): domain Eukaryota; kingdom Metazoa; phylum Mollusca; class Bivalvia; order Pectinida; family Pectinidae; genus Mizuhopecten; species Mizuhopecten yessoensis. Next base: position 657,512 of record NW_018404042.1, read on the forward strand.
ACATTTTTGCTGGTAAAAAAATCTACAAATTCTTCAAAAAATCTTCCGTTACCTCCCCTGAGTTGGTAAATCAGGCACAAATTTGGGACAAAAAAAATCAGTATAAACTAAACATAATTGTTAGAACCCAATTCATGCAACTTATACAACAGTTTCCTAATTCCGCTTCAAGTGTCGCTTTAGACAAGTTTGTTTATATCTAGAAGTTTGAATTCATCCTATCTTTAGACTACTGTACTTATTTATTCTACTGATTGCTTCATTTTTATAGATTCTATAAAAGGTATGGCCCTGAGGTGTTGAGTTTAAAAAACAAACATGTGTATAACTATATTTGGTAAAACCAGATAATGTTTAATGTGAAAAATTTCCATTTCAGTTATGCATCACAATAACTATCTTCTTCGTGAATTGTTTACCAATTTAAGCATCCATTATCTGCTCCCAGTAGAAGGGAGTTTAGTCCTGCTGATGGAAGCATTCTGTTCTTGTATGTTGGGCTGGAGAACTCGCCCAAGGGAGACAAATGGTCTTGAAAATCCTTTCTATGGAAAACAAGTGATGGATGCTAATAGGCTCACTAACATATTAAAATATTTATTATTACTTCATGAAAAATGAACTTTACATGTTATGAAAAACTTGATGTTTAGTAATTATTCAATTTTGATGATTGCAAATATAGAGATTCAGTAAGATGTTTGAAATGAAAATCCTTAATATTTTGTTTGTTTGTATATTTTTGAATTTTTACAATCTGTTTTCTTTTCTAGTGACTGCAAAATCATCCGAGACCCCCAGACATTGAAATCCAAAGGATATGGTTTTGTCTCATTCGTTAAAAAAACAGTAAGTACCTGTAATCCAATTTATTTACACTTCACCATGAGGAGTGTGTTGTTTGTTTGAGCTTTACATGTCCCAGCGACAGCGGGGCTCATATGAGGGCGGCACTACGAGGAGAGTAGATTGGTTGTAGTCACTTCAGTAGTGGAATCAGACAGTTCAGTTTAGGATGGAGTGTTTATCAAGAGTTTAAAGTCAAATATTCAAGTCCTAGACTAATGTTCTTCAGGATCTCTGCATACTCGAACTCATGTCCTCATGTCAACTTTCTTGGAACGGGAGATTTTGAAACCAGTCAACATACAGTATAGTATTTTTTCAATTGAAAAAAAAAACACAAAAAAACCCCAACAATTATGAAACTGATATAAATCACTCTTGTTGGCCCGGCTGTTAGCACACTTAATGTTGGAGAAAACCAAAGTACCCTGAGAAATCCATATGGTCAGGCAGGTGACCCCAAACTTTTTCACATCGGATTGGGGAATCGAACCCCAGCCGCCTTCGTGAAGGGCAAGGACGATATTCACTGCGCCACCACTTACGTTTCGTTGACACCAAACTAAAGCGTATCCAGATAAGGTAGCGTATAACTTGCCTGGCAAAGACTTATTAAAAGTAAACAAAATTTATGATCTTGGTATTGATAGCTTGACCAGGTTACCTGGTTGGTGGTGTGCTGATAGAGTTCATGCAGAGAGTTCCCTGTCCAAATTCTTTTTTTTGGCAAATTCCGTAGTCCTAAAACAAAATACACTTATATTCAACTACCTCCATATAAATATAGCCTTTGAACAATTTTTGAGTTACAAAATGATAGCGAAAAATGGCAAACAAGGAGAAGTTTTTTTTTATTTTACATTCATTTTCTTGTAAGTTCATGTAGTTCAAACAAAACAAGTTAGCAGTATTCCAAAGAGAATCTCGCTAAATGCAAGCAAAATTGATGAGAGATTTATTTTTAGCAGGTATCAATGTAAGATAGCTTATTTAATGGCCAAAATGAGGACAAATCGGCGGAATTAAAGGATTAGACTTTCCTGTCGTATTAATGATTGGATATCAGGAAAGTTAGTGGACGCGAGTATTGTGTCTGTCCACACTCTTTGACGAGCACAATCTCTCGGGGGAGGAAGCGTCAATGGTGAAAGATGGTTACAGTCCTGCCACAGGATCGGTGAACTCCCTGGCTAGTTGCAAAGTGAATGATTAATGGTCCATGTTGGCAAATCCAACAGCTCAACCAGTGTTACATCGGGCCAGAGATGGCGGAAGTGTTGTCAATCTCGACACAAGTTGTACAGGGGCTTTCCTCCTCCTAACCTCATCAGTTATCTTCCCAGAGCTTAGCTCACACGGGGCAGTAATGGTCACCTACGGTCAACCGGCGCCATGTTGGTGGTAATCCATATTCCAGCTTTAGCCATTGATTTTCAATCAAAACAACAAGAGACACATTAACATGTTTTGGGATATAAACTGGTGTTTACTTATGGTGACAAGACCAGCTGAGAAGTTTGGTGTAAGGCAGATTTTGTAGGGGATCAATGAGCAGTTAATGAACCACTATACACATCCTTAGACCTCTTGCCATTTAATTTAAAACAGACATTTTGTATTGCACTGATTTTCTGCTATTCATGTAGAAGTTATGTTTCTGAAAGAAAATAAATACAAATACATTTTGTGTAAATATTGTCACCTTTCCTTGAAATTCTGAGAGTAATCGGCCAGTCGCATCGCCATCTTTCTGTACTTATATACCCGTTCAGCTTGATATGAGTAATTAACACCAAACAATCATTTTTATAACTTGATAAAGGTTTTATTCATTAATCATTCAGAAATACATAACACGGGCAACTTTATGAAGTATCTAACATTATTGACTTGTTGTAAATAAGCGTTTTAAGGACTCTGAATGTCATTTTAATTGCACAGTGTCATGCAAACAGCAATTTGTAGCGATTTAGTTCATTGAACACCTCAGTACTTAACTATATTCCTATCTCTTTATAAAAGTGGAACAATTTTACTATCAGTAGGCTACAATAAATAAACAAATGGAAAATGTGTCACTGACACAGTATGGCGGGTCCTATGTCATAGGTCTACATTTAAGCTCAATAGGTTGAAAATAAGCCACTTCCACAATGTTGAAGATCTCTTTGAAATGCAATCGCTGCATTGACTATTTTTAATTCACAGTTTTCACAAACAAATCCAAAAATAATTGATCCTGCAAATCCCCATTTTTAGGTCACCTGAGCTTTAGCTCAAGTGACCTATTGCTATCCGTTTTCGTCCGTCGTCGTCCGTCGTACGTCGTCCGTCGTCCGTTAACATTTTACATTTCAAACTTAAAGTCAAGTTCTGCTGGGCCGATTGAACTGAAAGTTGATAAGAATGATCGCCTCATGGTCCTGACAAAGTGTTGTTATTTTTCGGGTCGATCAGAAATCCAATATGGCCGCCACGGCCGCCATTTTGAAAACCTATTTCAAACTTAAAGTCAAGTTCTGCTGGACCGATTGAACTTAAAGTTTGTAGGAATGATCGACTCATGGTCCTGACAAAGTGTTGTTATTTTTCAGGTCAATCATAAATCCAATATGGCCGCCACGGCCACCATTTTGAAAACATATTTCAAACTTAAAGTCAAGTTCTGCTAGGCCGATTGAACTGAAACTTTGTAGGAATGATTGACTCATGGTCCTGACAAAGTGTTGTTATTTTTCAGGTCGATCAGAAATCCAATATGGCCACCACAGCTGCCATTTTGGTAAACTATTTCAAACTTAAAGTAAAGATCTACTTGGCCGATTGAACTGAAACTTTGTAGGAATGATCGAATCATGGTCCTGACAAAGTGTTGTTATTTTTCGGGTCAATCAGAAATACAATTTGGCTGCCATGGCCGCTATTTTGCTACTAAGTTCTAATAGGCCGATCTCACTTAAAATTGGTCTAGGAATGATCAGCTCATGGTCCTGACAAAGTTAAGTTAACATTATACTTTTTTTTACTCAAATTGGTACATATTTCAACAACAAAAATAAATACTATAGACTCAGGTGACCGTTAAGGCCCATGGGCCTCTTGTTAAGTAAAAGTAGCTTACTGTACTTTAATAAACATTAAGTCACATGACATTCTCACAGTAAAGTCACATGACATTCTCACAGTAAAGTCACATGACACTCAGTGTGAAAATAAAAAGTCACATGACATTCTCACAGTAAAGTCACACGACACTCAGTGTGAAAATAAAAAGTCACATGACATTCTCACAGTAAAGTCACATGACACTCAGTGTGTAAATAGAAAGTCACATGACATTTTCAGGATAAAGTCAAGTGACATTCTCAGTGTATGCTGTAAAGTGGAATGGTGTTTTGAGTTAATTTTAACAACACTAATGTAGAAATTGTTAAGTTAAGGTTAACAGCGTCTCAAACTAAATATTGTGATTGAAATGGACTAAGAAAACTAAACTTGTTTTTGGTTTGTATCCATATGGAATATATATAGGGCTATCACAATATATCGTAAAAACAGGTATATCGCAATACACAGGTATTTCATATCGTACCATAACACAGAGATGAAATATCGCTATATCGCAATATTTTTCAAAAGCATATTTTTATGTATCTGCCTGGAGTTTTAACTTTGCTAATTACTACAAATTCTAACAGATATACCAATAAGCATAAAGCAGGCTTTTAATAGTTCAAATTTTGCAAAAGATGGTTAATTTGACAAAATCTTAAATCTATGTAATCCATATTATATATGATTAAGTTTATAATATTCTGACAACAACTTACTATAAAATTGAGCACATCCTTGCTATGACAATATATTGGGATACGTATCACAATATATCCATTCTGTATTGCAATATGTCATGGTACATTCTTGGCATATTGTGACACACCTAATGATATAACTTCAATATGACTTCAGGTAAAATGGCCGGTGAAATTTTCCTGTCATCTTTTTGACACTTATATGAACAAAACTTAAACCAATCCTTCCTCTGCAGTTTAAATGTCAATTAATGTGTTGATATTTAGAAAAGGTAAAGGATACATAAGCATAAGTTGAAACGATAGTGAGAAAAAATCTGACCTTGTAAGACGCTACCTTTATACTTGTTTTAATGAGAAATGTAATCAAACTAAATATGAGTGTATGGTTGATGCCCGTTTTAGTACATTTTAGTGGAGCACCGGCTAAGATAATCAAGGCTATTTATGTCACTGTTATAATTAAACCAATAGTCACTTTATTGTGAAACACTGTTGTCAAGGCCCCCATAATTTTCATTATCTTCATTTTGGGGTAGTATAATTTGTGTCTGTCAGCCAGTATGACTCAAACGCGAGGGTATTAGTGGATGGTTGCGGAGCTGATTAAAGACTAGCTGCTGTGAGCGCTGTTGTTTACCATCCAATGACATTACATTGATGGTGCTCATCGGAGGTTCGATTCCACAGGGTTGGTCCAGCCCTTTGGGACCGCTGTTCGGTGCGAAATCATTCTGGCCAGCACCGATATACCCATTTGGTATTGACATACAAAATTTACATACAATTCAGATCCATTGTGGAAGAAATGGGCTGGGAAGTCGTCTGTCACAGACACGAAATGTGTGTAAACGGCGGTCAGGGTCCGTCTACCACAGACAAATCCTGAGAACAGCTTAACTGGGCCTTACTCACCAGGTCATCGCCAGTCTGAAACTGCCTGGTTAACTTATCTCAGTCTGAGTTTTACCCGTCCGGTCATCTCAAGTCTTAACAAGGTCTGAAAATGCCTGGTTAACTTATCTAAAACTGCCTGATCAACTCATCTAAAACTGAGTTGTACCCATCCAGTCATCTCAAGTCTAACAAGGTCTGAAACTGCCTGATCAACTCATCTAAAACTGCCTGATCAACTCATCTAAAACTGAGTTTTACCCATCCGTTCATCTCAAGTCTTAACAAGGTCTGAAAATGCCTGGTTAACTTATCTCAGTCTGAGTTTTACCCATCTGGTCATCTCAAGTCTAACAAGGTCTGAAACTGCCTGATCAACTCATCTAAGACTGAGTTGTACCCATCCAGTCATCTCCAGTCTAATATGGTCTGAAACTGCCTTGTAAACTTATCTAGGTCTTGGCCTTACCAATCCGATGAACTTAACTCAGAATGAGCCTTAACCAATCTGGTCAACTTAACTCAAACTCAGCCTCTACCACTAGATCATCTTAACTCAGACTTAGACTTATCCACCAGATCATCTTAACTCAGACTTAGACTTATCCACCAGATCATCTTAACTCAGACTTAAACTTATCCACCAGGTCAACTTTACTTAGACTTAGCCTTACTCAAGTTCTGAAACTGCCTGGTCAACTTATCTAAGACTGAGCCTTCACCCACCTGCTCAACATAACTCAGACTGACCCTTAGCCACCAGATCAACTTATTTCAGACTGAGCCTTCACTCACCTGGTCAACCTATCGCAGACTGACCCTTAGCCACCAGATCAACTTATCTCAGACTGAGCCATACCCTTCTGGTCACCTTAGATACAATCAAGTGTAAAACCTTGTAGTTCCAAAGGACATTATCAAGTTGACATTGCAGGATAGCTCCAAAGGACTTCATCTTAAGTTGATAATATTTTGCTTCCAAAAATTTGATCAAGTTCACAATCGGTGATAGTGGGTAAGGACTTTATCAAGTTGACAATACTGTGATTCTACTGCATTCTGTCAAGTTGACAATACTTAAAGTCTCCTCAAGAGTGATTAACGACAAAGAATGTCTCATGGAAGGGAAAAAGCAGAGATAAAAATTTGTATTAGATCATTATAACTTTTGTTTAAATTATTGATCAAAACTCTAAGGGTTCGTGTACTGTTATGTATAACAAGGTTATTAATTGTAATCAGAACATTGAGCTTTCAGGATACACCCTTAATGAAAATCGTGTTCGTTCATCACTTATCAAATTTTCCGTGTCAGCGTGGCTCCCTTGTGGGTAATTTAATAATTCACCGTAAATTAAGAAATATGTATGTATAGCACACTTGTTGATTTATTTACATACAGACGGTAGGCCTTCTTCATAAACCGATTAGTACACACACCTACTCCGGAATCCAGTTTTAAAGTAATAAGAAAAAATAATTGTGTTATTGTACGGTTTATGCAGGTAATGCCTCTTCGTCTTAATTTAATTGCAATCAAGCGGTGTTGAACCATAATAGATCATTATGATGTACTCGTACATGAAATGCAAAAAGATTATAAATATTCTCCTAACGACCCCAATATACTTCTTCATAGTGCTCACACAGATCATAATAAAACTCAAGGGTTTAGAAAACTCTCAAATCTTCAATCTTCAAAATTAGCCTTGGATGTTGATATAATGGCAGAATAGCATGTCTGGACACATAGAAAAGTAACACATGCTTGGAGTGTTGACTCCGGTACGGTCGACGCATCTATATCCAGGAGCCAGCCAGCATAGTCTTCGTCATTGCCTGTTAAATAGTTAAGGATGTTAATGACATTTATTTGTAGATTGATTTCCGCAAATTGTAGCTCATTAGCCGATACTGCTACTGTGGTCTTAGATCGGAGAATTTGATATCTCTAGGTGATCCAAGGTTTAGCACTGTAAATTGCGTTTTTTTTTGTGTATGATTACCATATTTTTGTGTGTATTTACTGTATTTATTTCACATCTGTCTCTTGGTTTTATTTGTACGTACTTTAATTTGCAACTGAGCGGATGCTATTTCAACGTTGAAAGTAATGATATCAGAAAATAAGTAAACAAATTTAAATTTTGCAAATAAGTGCCCTCGCAAGTTAATACGAAAAGGATCTTTTGCCTAAATATGGTGATGTGCAATTTACTTTTTTTGTCTGTCCGTTCCTTATCTGCTGTTAAGCACTATAGAGGGTTTTGATATAATTGAATTCAGTATTTTTGTGTTGTATATAATTCTACTTAACAAATGTTTGATATCAAATCCATTCTTATAACCTCTCCCAGCCAATGAAAAATGCTATTCCTTTGTTTTATATGGAATTTGTATTTTTGCAGGACGCAGAAACAGCAATCAATGGAATGAATGGTCAATGGCTAGGAACCCGTGCCATACGAACTAACTGGGCAACCAGGAAACCCCCTGCACCGGTACCGAAAGAAAGTAGGTCGCAATCCCTCAACCTTAGTCACTTCAGTGCTTTACCAAAAGCAAAATGGTTTTAAACATCTGTCATGGTCAAAGTTTGGTCTTCTGAGCTATAAGACCAGAAGTGAAACCTCCACATCAAAATGAGGTCATTCCTGAACCTATGTTAAATTGCAATGACAACAGAAAAACTTATTATCAACCTTGTAACGATGTAAAAATAACATTTGTTTATGATGAGTCATTGTTTAGCTAATTATAAACTCATTCACCCCTGAAATTTCATAATGAATTATTCCAACTTTTGAAATGGAAGAGTTTAAATATGTCTTTAGGGGTGAATGAGTTAATGTAACTGACCAAAATTTTGATAAACCATATATATCATTATCTGCCCACAGCTGTAAAACAGATGTCCTATGATGAAGTATACAACCAGTCAAGTGCTACAAACTGTACCGTCTACTGTGGTGGCATAGCCAACGGTCTAACAGGTAAATATATAGTTACCTCTCTTCAGTATATGATAGGGCTGCGATGATTGTGCTTTCTACTGTGGTGGCATAGCCAACGGTCTAACAGGTAAATATATAGTTACCTCCCTTCAGTATATGATAGGGCTGCAATGATATATTGTGCAACGATATCGCGATATTTTGAATATGGTACGATACACGATATTTTTTGGAGGTCACAATACACATACAATATTTGCCAGATTTTATCGTTTCTGAATTTAGTTTACTCATATTGCCATTCCCAAATGGCGAGTGACAGCTCCAGATCAGCATGCAAGTCGAAAGATGTGAATTGTGTGAAACTTCATGCCCATTTTAGACCAAGTCTATTTTCTGTTGTAATATTGCTTATAAAATTTTGCAACATACCTTTTCTCTTCGCTTCTACTGTTACTATATGTATCACGATACGTATCGTATCGTGACCACAGTATGGTGATACGTATCGGATCGTGACTACAGTATGGTGATACGTATCGTCTCGTGACTACAGTATGGTGATACGTATCGTAGCTTGACCACAGTATGGTGATACGTATCGTATCGGGACTACAGTATGGTGATACGTATCGTATCGTTACCACAGTATGGTGTTACGTATCGTATCATGACCACAGTATGGTGATACGTATCGGATCGTGACTACAGTATGGTGATACGTATCGTTACCTCTCTTCAGTATATGATAGGGCTGCGATGATTGTGCTTTCTACTGTGGTGGCATAGCCAACGGTCTAACAGGAAAATATAGTTACCTCTCTTCAGTATATGATAGGGCTGCGATGATTGTGCTTTCTACTGTGGTGGCATAGCCAACGGCCTAACAGGTAAATATAGTTACCTCTCTTCAGTATATGATAGGGCTGCGATGATTGTGCTTTCTACTGTGGTGGCATAGCCAACGGCCTAACAGGTAAATATAGTTACCTCTCTTCAGTATCTGATAGGGCTGCGATGATTGTGCTTTCTACTGTGGTGGCATAGCCAACGGTCTAACAGGAAAATATAGTTACCTCTCTTCAGTATATGATAGGGCTGCGATGATTGTGCTTTCTACTGTGGTGGCATAGCCAACGGTCTAACAGGAAAATATAGTTACCTCTCTTCAGTATATGATAGGGCTGCGATGATTGTGCTTTCTACTGTGGTGGCATAGCCAACGGTCTAACAGGTAAATATATAGTTCCCTCCCTTCAGTATATGATAGGGCTGCAATGATATATTGTGCAACGATATCGCGATATTTTGAATATGGTACGATACACGATATTTTTTGGAGGTCACAATACACATACAATATTTGCCAGATTTTATCGTTTCTGAATTTAGTTTACTCATATTGCCATTCCCAAATGGCGAGTGACAGCTCCAGATCAGCATGCAAGTCGAAAGATGTGAATTGTGTGAAACTTCATGCCCATTTTAGACTAAGTCTATTTTCTGTTGTAATATTGCTTATAAAATTTTGCAACATACCTTTCCTCTTCGCTTCTACTGTTACTATATGTATCACGATACGTATCGTATCGTGCCCACAGTATGGGTATACGTATCGTATCGTGACTACAGTATGGTAATACGTATCGTATCGTGACTACAGTATGGCGATACGTATCGTATCGTGACTACAGTATGGTGCTACGTATCGTATCGTGACTACAGTATGGTAATACGTATCGTATCGTGACTACAGTATGGCGATACGTATCGTATCGTGACTACAGTATGGTAATACGTATCGTATCGTGATTACAGTATGGTGATACGTATCGTAACGTGACCACAGTCTGGGTATATGTTTCGTATGGTGACCACAGTATGGTGATACGTATCGTATCGTCACTACAGTATGCTGATACGTATCTTATCGTTACCACAGTATGGTGATACGTATCGTATCGTCACTACAGTATGCTGATACGTATCTTATCGTTACCACAGTATGGTGATACGTATCGTATCGTGGCCACAGTATGGTGATACGTATCGTATCATGACCACAGTATGGTGATTCGTATCGTATCGTGACCACAGTATGGTGAGACGTATCGTATCGTGACTACAGTATGGTGAGACGTATCGTATCGTGACTACAGTATGGTGATACGTATCGTATCGTGACCACAGTATGGTGTTACGTATTGTATCGCCATATTAATGTATTGTTGCAGCCCTAGTATTTGAGTTATATGTTTACCTTTGTTGAAGTGTATGGTTATTTGCCGTTGTGGAAAGCAAGTTTGTTTGTTATAACTGTAAATCAAAGTGTCCCCTCTCATGAAAAGTGCAGTTATCTGCCCTTGTTGAAAACAACAGAGATTTAAAGCACATACCAGTTTAGATATTTTTGTTGTGACATGAAATCTTGTACACAATGTGATTCTATCCTATTTCAATACCCTGTCTCCTGCACACCCACACACATGGAGGCAGTCACGTCCTTAAATGACCTTAGCTGTTAATAGGACGTTAAACAAAATTAAACCAAACCGAACAAATTCTATTTCAATTATTCCTGTTGAGAAGTCACCAGGTTTTAGACAGGTGACCATCACAACTGTTGTCTCCCAAATTCTTATTCCAGTTCTAGTTATCTCCCCTTCACTTTGAATTTTTAAGTCATCGGTATGTTTGATTACACCACAGCATGAGAGCCGTTCCTATTCGGCAAATCTATATAACGTTCAGTACATTTTCTGTTGAAAAAAGACCTGATATATTTGCTGGGATCTATTCTTAAGAAAAAAACTGACATTTGCAACACAAAGATTTCAACATTATAAAGTTGCAAATTTTTTCTTCATAAACCAACAGCCATTTTTGTTCAATGTATCTTGACTGTAGATGACAGGAAGAGGAGAGAAACAAATCTGATTATACCATTCTTTTCGCTGCTTCAGAAATTTTCATTAAAAAGGAACTTAATAAAGCTGTTCTACGATAGAGTTAGTGGCCTGGTGTCACGGTGTCCTGTCTCTGGCGGGGTCTGCGACCAGACGTTCATTCAAGACACACAAAATGAAATACAGCCTGTTCACATATTGCGTTATGTATTTATTATTGTGAAGCATGCCCCGACACTAATTGTTTCCATGTTTTACCCCAAATTTGATTCTGTTGCGGATGTGTGCCCAACATGCCGACCTGCCGAGCGAATTAGAAGAACGAGGTATGCTGGAAATTTTAATTTCCTGTGTGGGGAAGCTCTAAATCAAGCCTGTTCATTACTGACTCGGCTTTTGTCAGCCGAGCTACAAATCTGAATCTAGTTGAAATGGAGTTTTATAAGAAAGCACTGCCCCATTGCGGTCACACCGTGAAGAACGCATAACAAGTACAGAAGGGTCTCTCAAACTAATTTGAAGGACATTAGTGTTTTGCTCTACTAAGGCCTTTTTATCAAACTGAAGAAGATGTGACTTTTCACTGTCGGAGTAAGAGCACATACCAAAAAAATGTTGCCTGGTACCTTGACCCGGACCTTGTGAGGTAGCGAGATGATGTTGGAGGAGTTTCACCATGAAATCCCCAATTAGCAGCAACCAAGACTGTTAATTGGCTTTGGCAATGCGCATCTCCTTGCAGATCAATCTTCACCCTTACAAAGAGGATGTACAGCAAGGTTGAGATTGGATGTAAAAAAACCATTGTGCTAAATCTCGAAAGATTTATTTTGACATTAAAATGATAATGTGAGATTTTAGCTTTAGATATAGATCATTTGATTGGATGATTTTATCCAATCAGATTTTACTCCAAACACAACCTAGTGAATAGAGCTGATCAGCTCTAGCTGTATGGAGGTCAGTGGAGCTGTCCTTGACATTGGCTTTTGATTTGAATCAATTTATTAAGAGCATAAAGGGAATTAACTCAAAATTATCTGGAGAATTTCCTGTCAACTGTAGAAACGGTAAATATTATATCACAATGAAAGGATCCACAGAATCTATGGCTCAATCAAATATTGTTAATCACAAGAAGATGTTTTTGTAGAAGTCTTAAAACAATAAAATAATATTTTTTTACAAGTATGATATACATGTAGAAAAAACTAGTCTTTATTTTCAAAAAATTTGGCACATTAACAAAGTCGAAGGCTATCAATTGGCAATTTTTTCTGAAATTCATTCTTGTTTATGTAAGAGGTGATACATGTCATCACAAGCATGATTTTGCATTGTAAATGTCATTATAAATGAAATTAAAAAAATAGAAAAATAACAAATAAACAAAAAATCAACAAACACGTGTTTATGTGCTGAGTCGGAGGTCATGCAACCATGACGGATTGAGCTTTACGTCTCCATAATATGTCTGTCTCTAATACATAGTTCGAAAAACTTAGGAGAAGTTGTAATTAACGATAACGACCTTGTAAGAGTGTCTTCTACATGGTGCTCAGTTATTTACTGTTGTGCTGTACCTGTCTGTTACAACATATCCTAACTTCTTGACTGTCAAGGTCAAATATGTCGGTCTGTGAAGGTCAAATACTTCGGAATATCAAGATTAATTACTTGCATCTCTCAAGGTTGGATACACTCATGGCCGTTAAAGTTGACCACTCATGGCCGTTAAAGTTGACCTCTCATGGCCGTTAAAGTTGACCCCTCATGGCCGTTACAGTTGACCGCTCAAGGCCGTTACAGTTGACCACTAATGGCCGTTAATGTTGACCACCCATGGCCGTTAATGTTGACCACCCATGGCCGTTAATGTTGACCACTCATGGTCCTTAGCCGTTAATGTTGACCACCCATGGCCGTTAATGTTGACCACTCCTGGCCGTTAAAGTTGACCACTCATTGCCGTTAAAGTTGACCACTCATTGCCGTTAAAGTTGACCACTCAAGGCCGTTACTGTTGTCCGCTCATGGCCGTTAATGTTGACCACTCATGGCCGTTAAAGTTGACCACTCATGGCCGTTACAGTTGACCACTCAAGGCCGTTACAGTTGACCACTCATGGCCGTTAATGTTGACCACTCATGGCCGTTAGCCGTTAATGTTGACCACTCATGGCCGTTAAAGTTGACCACTCATGGTCGTTAATGTTGACCACTCATGGCCGTTAAAGTTGACCACTCATGATCAGGTCTATTACAGTTGAATAATAAGGTCAAGGTGACGACCTCTTTCGCCTGAAGATTGAATACACTAGATTGTCAAAGTTGAACAATCAGGTCTGTCAAAGTTGAATTCTACAGTCTTGTCACGGTCAAGTGCATGACGCTTTAGAATTTCTCGACCAATCAAATTACAGGATGACCTGGCCCTGCTTATGCATATCGCATAAGGTAAACACACGAAGGGCCCTTCTGGTGTTTATCGAATATCATTGTATGTATGTACGTTAAGTTACATGTGATTGTGAAATAACAATATAAATTTGAATGACAGGTATTTACATAATTTAGACTATTCGATCGTTATGTGTACTTACTTGTACTCATAAATAAAACATTAATTAGACTTGTCAGTTTAAATACCAGTAAAGATGGAATACACCAATCTGTCAATGTTGAAGGTCTGTCAAGGTCAACCATGCAGGTCTGTGTAAAATATTAAGGTCTTCCAGGGTTGAGGAACTAGCTCTGGGAAACCCAAGTGCTGCTGAAGTTCTTAACCTTATAAAATTGAAAACTAGGGTTTTCTACTTAGGTTTGTCTGATAAACAAGTTGTTATGGAGATGCACATGTGCCTTTGTTGTCTTGCTTGTCCTTTCATTAACTGCAAAAAAGAATCCTTACGATTTGTAGCATTTCTGCATTTCTGAAGTTTCTTGTACAGCGCAATAGATAAGTGCCTAACAAGAGATCATAGCGCTCGTCAGCGTGGTGTTATGTGGATTGTTGCTCGGTTAGTTTGATATGGTTATTTCATTAATTTAATATCGGTAACAGCCTGTTAGGGCAGCAGGCTTATACTGGGCTGGTGGTGGCAGCATGACAGTGAGTCTTAACCCTGTGTCAGTTCACTCCCAGCTCCGTGATAGCAATGATCTACAGGCTGCCACGCTACATAACAATATGTGTACTTTGGATTTCAAATAGATAAATAAATTAGGTTGGCAAATTGTAAAATAAAATTGGACGGGGTAAGAAAATCTGGGCAACAGATGTATGTGAGAAAGCTGATAATGCGTGTATCTGGAGAAGTATAGGCTTGTCTCCAGCTTCTTACTCCGATATAAGTGGCTCTTCTTTCCCGTCAAAATCAATAATTTAGCCCCAAATTTGTCACATGATACTAGCGCGTATAGACAGACAGTTGGAATATTTCTGGGTCTCATGCCTAAAAGATTTGTCATCTCCCTACAGTGTCGTGTCATTGTTTTATTTCCCGTTTGTTTGGTAGGCTGGTGTTGCTGGCTTGAGTCTTGTGGCTGTTAAGGCATTTCCCAGAACGTTATCAAGCGACATCGGGGCAAAGCAGATTGTCATTCGATAAAAACAATCTCAGTTATATTTACACCATTATTCTGATAGAATGTCTCGGGGCAATGACAAAACTGAGGTTGAAAGGAAATTGTATTATTCAATGATATGTGAAACATAAGACATTTGCTGTGGGTCATATTAAATGTAATCCCAAGCTGACAAGACACGCAAAAACAGTGCCTTAAATGGTTTTTGAAATCTCCATAATTTGTGCCGTTTGACACGTGGTATTCAATGAGGTAGGGGCGTCATGTGACTTGTTCGACGAGGCGGAAGGTCTCCGATTCCCTGTTATATTGGTTGTGTTCCAAACATGTAATGATACCATTACTTGATATTTTCCGTACACATTATGAATTTTTATGTCTGATTTGCTTCCGTGTTGGGTTTTTCATTAGATGCTGGTGTACCACGGGCAGTACTGTGGCTGTTGCTGTTCGGGGATCATCTATATCAAATATTTCCAATACATTTCCAAATAAGGAAATTTGGTGGTGATTCTTACCGATCTGAGTATGAAGAGTGATATTGCTTTCTATCACCTATGTAGTAAATAATGTCTTGTTCATCTTATTGGATTGGTAAGAAGTCAACAGAACAGTCAGTGATTGATGTAGCTTGTATAACAACGTTACAGCTCAACTATTAAATTGTAGCTAAGGAGGTGTGATAGTTTTTCGAAATAATTAACTTTAAGATGTTGATAACCGTATTAGTTTCTGTTGTAAATTGAGTTATCAGTTGGTGGGATTAGGCTGTCAAATGTTATCTGCTGATAAGCTGTCATGAACATTCTTGATGTTGGTTACCTGTTGGTATGCATTGAGTGAACGTGTTCTTACTAACCTGTTGGTAGATTTGAGTTACCTGTCATTAATTACCTTTAGTGAGTTACCTGTTTATGAGTCACCTGTTGGTACATATTGAGTTACCTGTCATTATTTACCTTTAGTGAGTTACCTGTTTATGAGTTACCTGTTGGTACATATTGAGTTACCTGTCATTAATTACCTTTAGTGACTTACCTGTTGGTACATATTGAGTTACCTGTCATTAACTACCTTTAGTGAGTTACCTGTTGGTACATATTGAGTTACCTGTCATTAATTACCTTTAGTGAGTTACCTGTTGGTACACATTGAGTTTCCTGTTAATTCTTGGTAAAAAGACATGTGCATGGTTACCTGTTGGTATACAGAAAGACCTTGGGTTATTTCTGGGTAAATAGACCTGCACATGGTTACCTGTTGGTATACAGAGAGACCTTGAGTTATTTCTGGGTAAATCGACATGTACAGGGTTACCTGTTGGTATACAGAAAGACCTTGAGGTATTTTTGGGTAAATAGACATGTACACGGTTACCTTTTGGTATACAGAAAGACCTTGAGTTATTTTTAGGTAGATAGACATGTATATGGTAACCTGTTGGTACACAGAAAGACCTTGAGTTATTTTTTGGTAAATAGACATGTACACGGTTACCTCTTGGGATACAGAAAGACCTTGAGTTATTTTTAGGTAGATAGACATGTATATGGGTACCTGTTGGTAAACAGAAAGACCCTGAGTTATTTTTGGGTAGATAGACATGTACACGGTTACCTGTTGGTGTACAGAAAGACCTTGAGTTATTTTTAGGTAGATAGACATGTATATGGGTACCTGTTGGTAAACAGAAAGTCCTTGAGTTATTTTTGGGTAGATAGACATGTATATGGGTACCTGTTGGTAAACAGAAAGTCCTTGAGTTATTTTTGGGTAGATAGGCATGTATATGGTTACCTGTTGGTATACAGAGAGACCTTGAGTTATTTCTGGGTAGATAGACATGTACACGGTTACCTCTTGGGATACAGAAAGACCTTGAGTTATTTTTTGGTAAATAGACATGTACACGTTTACCTGTTGGTATACAGAAAGACCTTGAGTTATTTTTTGGTAAATAGACATGTACACGGTTACCTGTTGGTGTACAGAAAGACCTTGAGTTATTTCTGGGTAGATAGACATGTATATGGTTACCTGTTGGTAAACAGAAAGACCTTGAGTTATTTTTGGGTAGATAGACATGTATATGGTTACCTGTTGGTACACAGAAAGACCTTGAGTTATTTCTGGGTAAATAGACATGTACACGGTTACCTGTTGGTATACAGAAAGACCTTGAGTTATTTCTTGGTAAATAGACATGTACACGGTTACCTGTTGGTACACAGAAAGACCTTGAGTTATTTCTTGGTAAATAGACATGTACATGGTTACCTGTTGGCAGATGTCAGGTTACATGGCCTCCATGACAGCTTTGAAGAGGTTCTGATCCGTCTGAGTTGTGCATTAGGTGGTCTACACCGAGAGACCTCTGACTTGGTCAAGTAGAATCACTGATGATACCCTAGTAATGGCACACTGCACTAACATCCTTACCGCCTGTGACAATTCTCAAGATCGTACGCTATACTTACAGCCGTAGTTAATACATTACAACAAGGTCTGCATGGTTGAGCGGACTCGTGATACCGTTCGAAGAAATGTTTGGGACAAATCAACTCAGTTGCTCAATTAAAGTTGCTCAAGAAGAAAAACCATGAGAGGAAGACGTTTCAGTGGCAATGTCTAAAATCAATCAGATTTGTCACTAGGCCCTTTGTTTGTCCAAGAAGAAACTGATGGCTAGATATGTACTCAGATTTAACTCATTCTCCCCTGAAGACACATTTGAACTCTTCCAATTTAAAGGTTGGAATAGTTCAATAAAAAAATTCAGGGGTATTTGAGTTAACATATCACCTATACACTTTGTGACCGTTTCTTTTCAATTAAATATAGTGCATCTTCATTCAGGTATCCAATTCCCTAATTACAGCCTGAGTCTGTAAGTTATGTCATAGGTTGTACCGCAGAGGGAAAAAGAATATGTGCAGCATAGTTAACTTATTTTCCACTGAAATTTCATAATGAACTATTCCAATCTTTGCTTTGGATGAGTTCAAATGTGGCTCTAGGGCTGAATGAGTTAAAGCTGGGGGTTATTGTTTTTCCTTTACAAAAAATTCAGTTAAATTGGTATTTGGATTTCGACAATTCATGATTGTGATGTTATTTTTGTCTTGCAGAAGATCTTATACGTCAAACATTCAATACCTACGGCACAATACAAGAAGTTAGAGTATTTAAAGATAAGGGTTATGCTTTCATAAGGTAAGTATACGACACCTTCGATTCCTTGGTCGTTAATTTTCTCCAAATTTATTATCCTCACTTGTATGATCGGGATATATAAGATATATATTTTCAATTTTTTTCACCCTTTTCTGTACATTATTTAAATGCTTCGAGTAACTTCTAACTCATTTTATTTTAAAATGTTGTCGTCTAAGAGTAAATTATTGAGTTATATAAAACCGGATGAGGATCTACCTGTATTTATAACTGGAAAAAGTCTCATTGACAATTCAATTCTCAATTCAAATTAAGAACGGAAAACAAAAAATGTCTTTGTTTTTATTTTATTTCACTTTCTTTTTTAGATTTTCCACAAAAGAAGCAGCTGCTCAAGCAATCTGTTCTGTGCATGGTACTATGGTGAATGACCAACAAGTCAAGTGTTCCTGGGGAAAAGAGTCCAACGACCCTAGTCAGAACAGTACTGGGGGCTCTGCCACACCCCTGGTAAATATCCCGCCCTCTACCTCTCACCCTTTAGTCAGAACAGTACTGGGGGCTCTGCCACACCCCTGGTAAATATCCCACCCTCTACCTCTCACCCTTAAGTCAGAATAGTACTGGGGGCTCTGCCACACTCCTGGTAAATATCCCAACCCTCTACCTCTCACCCTTAAGTCAGCACAGTACTGGGGGCGCTGCCACACCCCTGGTAAATACCCCCCCCTCTACCTCTCACCCTTTAGTCAGAACAGTACTGGGGGCTCTGTCACACCCCTGGTAAATATCCGAACCCCCTACCTCTCACCCTTAAGTCTGAACAGTACTGGGGGCTCTCCCACACCCCTGGTAAATATCCGACCCTCTACCTCTCACCCTTTAGTCAGAACAGT
Organism: Mizuhopecten yessoensis; assembly: GCF_002113885.1. Classification (NCBI taxonomy): domain Eukaryota; kingdom Metazoa; phylum Mollusca; class Bivalvia; order Pectinida; family Pectinidae; genus Mizuhopecten; species Mizuhopecten yessoensis. The sequence goes on from NW_018404042.1 coordinate 676,582, forward strand.
ACTGGGGGCGCTGCCACACCCCTGGTAAATACCCCACCCTCTACCTCTCCCCCTTAAGTCAGAACAGTACTGCGGGCTCTGCCACACCCCTGGAAAATATCCCACCCTCTACCTCTCACCCTTTAGTCAGAACAGTACTGGGGGCGCTGCCACTCTCCTGGTAAATATCCCAACCCTCTCCCTCTCACCCTTAAGTCAGACCAGTACTGGGGGCTCTGCCCCACCCCTGGTAAATATCCCCACCCTCTACCTCTCACACTTAAGTCAGAACAGTACTGCGGGCTCTGCCACACCCCTGGTAAATATCCCAACCCTCTACCTCTCACCCTTAAGTCAGAAAGGTGGTCCCTGTGACCGGTCCTAGACAAGGTGGTCCCTGTTACCGGTCCTAGACAAGGTGGTCCTTGTGACCGGTCCTAGACAGGGCAGTCCCTGTGACCACTCCTAGACAAGGTGGTCCCTGTGACCACTCCTAGACATGGAGGTCCCAGTGACCACTCCTAGACAAGGTGTCCCAGTGACTGGTCGTAGACAAGGTTGTGACCACTCCTGGAGATGGCCAGACGGACTTGTACTATATGATGATCTGTCTGTCTACTACACATCAGAATATCTGGTCACCGTCAAACCTGTCAGCTTCCATCATACTCACACAATATCTTCCAGTTTACGAATCTTACTGGAAACGTTATTGATATTTTTTTAAGTTTTGGATCACAGCCAGTACATTTGAAACCTTTCACAGAAATATATTGATTTTCTTTAAAAAAAAAACGATGTTGAGAATAATGGTGTGGATACAATATAAAGCTAACTACCAGTAATGTCCAGTTGTAGAGTGAGTAATGGGGTCCTTGCTAGGGCCAGTAAGGCTTGAGCGTAATTGTTATTGGCCCCACGGTTACTTATGGTGTGAGGAATCGCTCCGATGATGGCTAAATTACAGGCGTTTGATTGATGGTGTCATCAGACTACCCCCACTGGCTTCACAACTTTTGTCACGATTTGTTCCGATAAGTACAAGAGCGGCGTCCAGACTACGCGTGTACTGGCGGCGTCCAGACTACACGTGTACTGGCGGCGACCTGGCTACTCTTAAAAATGGCTTCTGAAATCACCTCGTTTGTTGGCTAATATCTACTATTATACTTCGTAGGTTTTACACGATACGGCTGCACAGTAAACTGTATATTTGTGAGTCGTAGTTATTTTCTTGGAGGAGTTTCATTTGCTGCTGCTTTTGAAATATAATTAATACAAGAATGTTTTGGTTGAAAATGCAAAGTCGGAAAGACAGATTTATGCTAATATTTGGTTACTAGCGATTATTTGTTACGGAAAAATGTCTGACCGTCTTGATCACTAGGCCTCCACAACTAGGTCGCGGTTTGGAGACCTACATAGGCAGTCGCCAGGTACTGGCCGCAGGTCCATGGTTTACTCCGGGTATTTCGGCTTTCTTCCACCATCAAAAGTTGGCCTTTAAATGACTGTAGTTATTTATAAGATGTAAAACACAAACAAACTGAAGATAGTGAGTACTTATCTCTGATGTTGTATTTGACAATGTAAATATGTCGTCCACAGCCCACACAGAACAGTCCCGCCCAGCAGAGTCCACAGCAGCAGTACTCCACAAGCTCGCCCTCATCTTACTCCCCATACTTCAACATGGGCTACTACTTCCCAGGGGCCGCCGCCTATCAGAACATGGCACAGGGCAGCTACATGCAGGCTGGAGGTATTAACCAGTGGCCTGCAGGCTACAACTACCAGACATACAGGTAGGTCAAGGTCATAGCAGATCTCAGGTAGGTCAGTTGGTAGTTACCAATCCAAAGTAGGTCAAGGTTACACGACAATTGGACTCGCATTAGGTCGAGGCAGAGGTCATAGGTCATACTAATTCACTTCCAAGAAAATGTAGAAGGATAAAATAAAGGTCAAGGTCACAAGGTCACAAGGTTGACATTCCACAGAAAATTTAAAAGTAGTCATGTATTAGTTTTCTGAAAAATAAGATATGATTAACAAAATATCCTGTATCTACTCGAATTTATTCTGGTTGCGATGGTAACTGAATGTTTATGTTGGTTGCCATGATTACAGTATGCCGACGACAGCTGTCCAGCAGTGGGGACAGGTCCAGATGCAACCGGGCCAACAGCAGCAGTTCAACGGCCAGCAACCCGGCATGATGGGATACCCAATGCAGCAAGGTACATCCCATAATATCCGGGGTCTGTTTTCTTCTTTAGGCCACAGCATGTACAGTGAAACCTATCTAAACTGAACAAGCACCAGAACGACATTGATTGTCAGTCGACATGGTTACTAGACAACTGGGTTTACACACAGTTTAGATACGTTACACTGTATTATCAAGTATTTCATTTCTCTTATGTATCAATATTTTGTTTCTTCCATTTCTCTTTTTAATCATTTTGCATGACATTTTAGATTTGACTCATAATTTATTTCTAGGGAGGGATTTAAACCCTAACAACTAAAACTATTCAGTACTTTGCACTCTTAGATATACCGATAACAGTCCATTTCCTATGCAGTTGTTCTGCACTTCTCGTGTAGCGTACTGATGCCCGTAAAAAGAGCTTGGTCTTTGTGGCTTTGCATTGCTCTATCACTCTTTAAAGTGTTCTAGCAATCTTGAGCATTTCTAATACTCTAATGCTTGGCACTCTTTAAAGAGGGGTGACTTTTTGAAACAAGTTTTTATTGAGAATATATCTTGTATGATAGAAATTGCACCACAGCACTAATTACTGATACCGTTAGTGTTTGTTTATCAACTAAGATGTCCAGTATGTTGCTTTACGGACGATTTATGTGAATTTCAGATGAAGGCGTGGAAACAGGTCAATAAAAGTGTTTAGTTTGTATATCCATGTGTGGTGGGGCAAAAGCTAGTTCTCTCCCTTGCATGGTGGAATAAAAATAGGAAAAACTGGAGTTGATATAAATGTCAATATTTTGTAAAACGATTGAAGATTTGTTTATAAAAATTTAGAATTTTTCGAACAATGTGTGAATGCAAGGGAGAAATCTGCCAGAATGCCTGTTAATTTTAATCCTGTATATATACAACCTAGTATATCATAGCAATATATATTCTGTGTATCAATCATAGCTAGGGCAGCACAAGGAATGCAAAATTAAACATGGGCACAAATTAACAGTTTCAAATGTCGAAATGATTTTCAAAACATTTTGAAATATTATTCATGGATTTTTTTATATAAATTTATGGATTGATTTTCAAAAAAAAAAAGTAAAGTGGCAGTTGTAATTTCATGAAAGATGATGGTACTCTGTTTAAACAACACTGAATTGAACAAGTTGAAGGAAATTAAAATATCCTATTTCATAGAATGATACTGGTAGATAGAGGATAAGGGTGGGAGTTGTATGTGCAAATTAGAAAAACATTCAAAAATAAACATGTACTAGACTACGCAGAAATGATTGATTAAATGTACCTTCCAAAACATAGGGGAAGAATCGTTTTTGTGCAATTCATGAAAATTAAATGCAGATAAGATGGATGCTTAGCATTGTGGGAAGGGACAGGTGCATGCTGGGTACAATATATCAGGCTAGTGTGACCTGCTGCTAACATGTACGGGGTCAAAGGTTGGAAATATTGCCCTGCCCACTCCATGTTGATGTGTAGATTTCCCGCCCCTGACCCCACCCCCCTTTCTCCTGAATCTGTCACAGTCTGCAGCTGTCTGTATGCTGTCTGTATATGGTTGTGTTGGACTCCGCCCTCAAGTACTCAGTTCATCGTCACGGAAACACATTCCCAGCTATTACAGATATAATTTACTAGGCTCATTATATTCATATCTTTCAAAATATTCTCTTTCAATGCTTTCTAAGGACAATTGGAACGTCGGCAACATAATACTTACTGCATATTAAAGACTAACATATTTACTGATTCACCCCTGAAATGTTATAATGAACTATTCTAACTTTTACAATTGGAAGAGTTCAAATGTGTCTTCAGGGGTGAATGAGTTCATTAAAATTTGTCTGCGTTTCAAATTAAGACATCAATTATATTTACACTTATCTATTTATTGCCTTTGGGTTTTTTTCGCTTTAAAATTATTATTTTTTTATTTCCATATTTTTTTCTTAAATTTAAACAATATCCCCTACCACGGCTTCTTCCAAATCTGCTGTGATGCATGTTTGATGATGAGCTGAGAAACCTTTGGGTACAGTCATTTGTTTCTGTGTGACGATCACTTTCAGCTTGTTTGCCTCGTGTTTTTGTGTGCATCTCTTTAAATTAATTAATGGTTTTTTGTCTTTTCCAAACTAAATCATTCCTGATTGTTTTTACTACTCACAGGTATGTGTTGGTCCTTTGTCGATGAAATGAACAAAATTCCATTATATATCACATATTTATTACCTTTTTTGATATTTTGAAACTTTCTGCTCGTTTTAGCTGAATATATAATCGGAATTTATTTTAATGTTTCTGACAAATCTGTAGCCATTTTGTATAGATATTAATTTAGGTTGGATTTTTGTGATACATGTAGTTGTGGAAATCGTCGGATAAAATCCTCCACACCATCCCTAGGCTTGAGTTTCCGTGTTTTTTCTCGCGTTAACTTCTGCTAGTAGGTAGTCATGACTTTAGCTGTTTCATAGATCATTACATTATTTTTGAATGTATTGGCTTGCACAAAATATTACTCTATAAGTTTTAAGACTTTCTGCTAATAATTTCTTTCCCAAGAAATCTACATCTAGACATAATCTAATCCAAATGCTCCAGGTCCGGGGGAAAATGGACGGAAAACTAACACTCTGAGAATTGGGCTCCTTCTTTTGCCGGAAAGACAAAAATTAACGCTCTGCACTCTACTATAAATTTTGGGATCTCAAAAAGCTGGACTTGTGACGTAGTCTTTATATTACTGGGATATCCAAGGGTATATGTCTGTATCTCATTTCTAAGGGCTGGATTCTTACACGCTCCGACATTTGTCACCATCAGATATCAGTTGTTCAGTGTGTGACATCAGCACTTCAGTTGTTCTCCGCGGTTTAGTCTTCGATCACTTTGAAATGGATGTTAAATGTTTGTACCCGTTAATATACCCAGGAGTGGCTCAGACGAAAGATGGGTTGACTTTGATGGAAAAGACAAAATTCATTTGCTAGCATTAATGTACAAGGTGATATTTCTCCAACATTGATATCATGTTGACATCAGAAAATGTTGACATTTGTTATTGTTGATCTTATGTTGACATCAGTCTGTTGAAAATGTGTAGACGCTAACTTACAACTTGTACACGTTAACATATAGCTGGTTTCTGTTAACGTTGACATGAACTTTAATGTCAATATGTTGAGGTGTAGCTGATGTTGTGTTGACATAAATGTAACGTTGACATCTCGTCACACCAACACTGTTGGTGTTACGACCTGTTGACATCCCCAGCACTCCACATGTATGAGGCTTGAGGTAGTATTTCCCTATCTCTTGGGGCAGGTGTCGGCGGAATGATGGCCCTTAATTATCTCAAGTCCGCTCCGTGACGAGACCGCGCACCGAGACCAGGGTGAGTTGGACTTTTATGGCCAACTTTTCCGATATTTTGTCTGTCTTTTAACTCCTGCACTGCAGTTTTATTTTTACTCTTTTGTTTTTTTCATTTTATTCTTTTTTGGATCTACCTCTTTTTTTATTTTTATTTTTTATTTATACTAAATATCCAATCTAAATTCATCTTAAGATTTCTTAACATTCTTACAAGATCTTTCTACATTATGCATGAACTCTTTGTAGCTCTGAACTCTGAATCTGTACTTTTGGTGAAATTGTAGGCCCATTGAAACAAAAATCGTAAGCTTGATACATGTTGAGGTAGTCGGACGCATATACAAGTGTGGTACAGTAGGTGTAGACTAGGTGTTTTGCTAGGCTAGTTTGAGTTTGGATTGAAAAACAATTGGAATTCATTTCATCAGCAAAAACATAACAAAAATAACCCAACCCTGTATGGCTCTGAGAAACTATCATATGATCTGCATATATATATATATCCTGTTATGTCCGAGTGTTCCTTTTATAATAATCATATCTGTGAAGATTGCATGTCACTATATTCTGGTAGCTACAATATACTCCAGGGAAAACCGTTACATGTTCCTAACATGACACGTGTGTACTGTCTATTGGTGGGTTGCTACGATATACTCTAGAGAAAACCGTTACATGTTCCTAACATGACACGTGTGTACTGTCTATTGGTGGGTTTTAGTTTTATTGACATAGTAATTATAAATTCCTAAAAAATGTGGTTTTTGTAGTGCTCCAGGCACTGTTTATCATAAGCATTGTAAACCGTGTAATGTTCGAATGTTCAATTATTTATTTAGACAAAGTTGTAAAGGTCAATGTTTGTGTAAATTTATTGATATGTAAAGATATTTATATAGTTATGAGGTTATAAAGTGTAAAGTTTATGTAAATTTATTGACACTGATCATTCACTATTGACGCAGACCATTCACCCTATAAGACATGTAATATTTATGTGTAAAGTTAGTTATATATAGACAAGGTTATAAAGTGTAATGATTGTGTATAAAGTAATTGACACAGACCATTCACCCTATAAGACATGTAATATTTATGTGTAAAGTTATTTATATAGACAACATTGTCAAGTGTAATGATTGTGTATAAAGTAATTGACACAGACCATTCGCCAAATAAAGCATGTTATGCTTATGCAAAAAAGTTACTGACAAATACTGTTAGCCTTAAGATGTGTGTTATGTTTAAGCACAAACTAATTGAGACTTACTTGTTAGCCCTACAAAGCATGTATTATTAATGCGTAAACTTATTGACCCAGATTTTAACTCTGTAAAGCATGTTATGTGTAAAGTACTGACTCAGACCCTAAGACGTATATATAGTTGGAAATATTTACACATGACCGTAACGACCTGAACCGTTACCCCAACGTTTTTATAACCTTAATCACGTAAACACTATTAAATTTGTAACGCTCATGTTAATGACATCAGAAATAGTTTTGATTTATTTCAGATTTTCGGTTTCATTACGATACTTCTATATTTTGTTTTGATTTTAACACACGGCTGATTTATACATATCTACATCTGTCTGTTATCACAACACCGCACCAGTAAACACTGGGTTACCTCCCTATATCCATCGCCTGATTCATCAAAATGTTTTAAAAGAATTTTTATTTCATAGTTAATTTGAGTTTTGTGTAAGGTTTATATACATTACCTCAGTGTAACATGCTTGTTTTCGAACAGTCGTTTAAGTTCTTCAATAATTTCACCCAAAGCTGAATGAGACTTTTTGAGAATCTTTTAATTAATGTAAGGCTCCAAATTCTGAAAAAGAAAATTTGCGTTCTGTAAACAAGAGATAAAAAGTTCTTTTAATGAATCAGGCTTGGACAAAATTTGGTTTTTATGTATTTTTATTGTGTTGTTGGCTGCCTGTATGTCTGTAATTTTAATTTAGTTTTTGTTTCTGCTGCAGAATGATGGGAGGACAGAGGGTGGATACCAGAGTTAGATTAAAGTAGGTGTTGCGTTGCCTTGCGCATGTCGCACTTGGGTTTGGAAACTGAGTTCAAGGTGTATTGTCATCCTATTGTGTCCCGGTCACAGCTAGATACAGAGGGAACAGCGCTACTGTCATTTCATCTACTAGTCATAGCTATGTACCCATCACAGCTAGATACAGGGGGAACAGTGCTAATGACATTTCATCTACAAGTCATAGCTATGTACCCATCACAGCTAGATACAAGGGGAACAGTGCTAATGTCATATCATCTACAAGTCATAGCTATGTACCCATCACAGCTAGTTACAGGGGGAACAGTGCTAATGTCATTTCATCTACAAGTCATAGCTATGTACCCATCACAGCTAGATACAGGGGGAACAGCGCTAATGTCATTTCATCTACAAGTCAAAGTTATGTACCCATCACAGCTAGATACAGGGGGAACAGTGCTAATGTCATTTCATCTACAAGTCATAGCTATGTACCCATCACAGCTAGATACAGGGGGAACAGTGCCAATATCATATCATCTACAAGTCATAGCTATGTACCCATCACAGCTAGATTCAGGGGGAACAGCGCTAATGTCATTTCATTTACAAGTCATAGCTATGTACCCATCACAACTAGATACAGGGGGAACAGTGCCAATATCATATCATCTACAAGTCATAGCTATGTAACCATCACAGCTAGATACAGGGGGAACAGTGCTAATGTCATTTCATCTACAAGTCATAGCTATGTACCCATCACAGCTAGATCCAGGGGGGAACAGCGCTAATGTCATTTCATCTACAAGTCATAGCTATGTACCCATCACAGCTAGATACAGGGGGCACTGTGCTAATGTCATTTCATTTTCGATGAAGCCTCGCACATGGGAGTGGGGTATCCAATCAAGAAAGGGTTCCTAGCTTGGCGTGATTTTTTTCACTGCTCTCATTTGAGGAGCTTTGAATTCTATTTTGAAGCTCTGACTGGGTGGCCTCAAGATGACAATTGAATTTCCACGGAATATAACAGTTCTATCATTTACTCAGTTATTACGATATTGAGAAATCTGAAAGCATGTTGATTCAGAAATGCTCATATTCACAATTAGGACTTTGTTTTTTTGTATATCCTTTTTTATTGAGACTGCTGTTAATTTGCCTTGATTTAAGTTTTCCAATTTATTTATTTTTACAATTACCTTAAGATTCATATCCTGATTTTTCTGTTCTGAAAACTGAAGTTACTAGGTCTATAATGCATTTATAATCTGTAGGCGTATCACCTCATTTCTGGTATTGACCATCAACACAATTCCCCTTTCACCAATTGGTTGCATCAGATATTACAAGAACTGTTTTCTGATATGTTTTAGGATTCCAGCAAGCTCAGTGATCATGACTTACCACGTTCCATCTGCCATCAACTGCCACGCGTCATCCCTGGTCGTATTCGGCTGATCCTGGTCGTGGCACCCCATCCCGCACTACTACCTTATACTGCTGGAGGCTGTTTACGCAGTCTGTGATGTGTCCTTCGCGGGAAGGAAAAGCTAACAGCACAGAAAGCAACTTCAGCTCAAATATTTCATTATCTATTGTATCATGTTTATCTAGTACAGTTATCTATCTGTTCCATATAAAAACTTAAATAGAAATGTTACTTTTAAGTTTTTACATGGACTTGAAGTTTGGTAAACGAATAAAAGTATTTAACCTGTAATTTCTTTTAAATAACAATTTCTAAATAAATCCTGTAGGCAACATTCTTTTTGACATGTTTTAGGGACCGAATATTTCAAGTAGAAACAGGATGACAGTTTTGAGGGGGTTGAAAAAGGAGAATTTTATGATTGATTTTGGCAGAAGTTGCTGACTGTACTTTAAGCATAACCATCTCATCAACTTTGTACATAGATGTATGTTATACCATGTAGAGGTTTATAATGAGGCTGGTGTTCAGGATACAGGTTCTCATTGAGCGGAGATGCAACGGTTGTGGCATCTTGTTGTGTATTACAACCTCGGCTGTGGCATCTTTCATATTGCATCTGTGTATACCATGGCTCATAGCTTCAGCTCAAGTTATACTGACAAAATTCAAAACACTGCTGTCTCATATTCCAGGAAAAGATATTTTATTGCTTGTACCAGAATCACATGGAAAAGATATCAAATATCCTACAGTGTAACTTCTCGCTGTTGATTTGGGTTGTACGGAAAAGGAAGAGTGTCTGAGTTAATTTATAAGCTGACAACTGTTGTCTGTAAGTTAATTTATTGACTCACAGCTGGTGTCTATGAGTTAATTTATTGACTCACAACTGTTGTCTGTGAGTTAATTTATTGACTCACAACTGGTGTCTATGAGTTAATTTATTGACTCGCAACTGTTGTCTGTAAGTTAATTTATTGACTCGCAACTGTTGTCTGTGAGTTAATTTATGAACTCTCAACTGTTGTCTGCAACCCTTTCAGCCCAATGCAACTTTAGTAGACTCTTCCATGTATTGATCTGGATAAGTTCATTATGGTTTACATTGGTAAAAGGGTTAACTCACAACTGTTGTTTATCAGTTAATTTATTAACTCGCAACTGTTTATCAGTTAATTGATTTACTCACAACTGTTGTTTATCAGTTAATTGATTAACTCACATCTTTGAAATCATACAACTGATTTCTGTAAAAGCTTTGAAAGCTTGCTACTTAGGTCTGGAAGTTATTCACAACAACAGAGGGAGCTAGGAGCTTTGGTTGGCGCAGTAACCTCCGCTGTATTGAGCCACGTCGTTGTGGGTGTAACCGGGGAGGAGGAAGGCTGTATAACGGTGTTCTTCTCATGAAGTTCCTAATGATTATATATATATTGTGTGATCCTAGCTGTCCGTCAGATCTAAGGTTCGTGGAATCCGGCAGTGTACCAGATCAGCGATTTGTCGGACTTGTTGGTCCTGTCAGATCAGCTGAATCGTCGGATCATCAATTCATGGGATTATTGGGTGCGACGGATCAGCCATTGTCCTTGTAGATATTGTACCAATACTAATATAAAAATGGATGGTTAATGATTATGTATCAGAAGGTATATCAATTCTGAATCAATGCTCATGATGTATTTATTATATATAGTGAGGCTGTGTAAGCGAGAGATCACTTTGTCTGGCACCACTAGGGGGCACTGTCTGTATTGCCATCACTAGAGGGCAGCACTTGTGGTGTTGCTGCTATCTGGCGATATGTGATTTACTCCATGCGAGTCTGAAAACTGTTGCTGTAAAACTTGTTTCCCCTCAGTTACAGTTTGTGAGTATATGGCGAGTACAACGTATATAACCCTCAGCTTTGGGTTCACAAGTATGATTGAGTCAAGAAAACTATAAATAGATGTTCAGTTGTATATTGCGTGACGTTAGAAGATCAGATTTTTATTGTTTTTATATGTGGGAGTGTGAATGATTTAAATGTGTATACGATGACAATGTACTGATTTTATATGAGATCATGCACTGAGTTTGACTAGGATGTTTCTAATGAATGAATTATTTTTCATTTTATTATATATGATAAATGTTGCAGTTGTTGAAAATGGTATATTATGATGATTATTATTATTATTGGTGTCCAAGGAAAGACAAGTATTAACAGCTACGTATGAATAAATTATTTATACATTTTTTCACCAGATTCCGACAGGGAGTTATGGTTGACAATATTTACTGTCATCATGTATCTATAGCATCAAGTTTATGTTCTGTTTTATTTGTACAATGTTAATTGTGTAAAAAAAAAAGTTTTTTAAGACGTGAGAACATTTCGTTACGCCAAATATGGCTGCTGCAATGCGTATATTTTGATACAAGGGGTATTGTAGACTATTAGATACAGGTTTGGTAGCGCTGAATGGTTATTTATCACTGCTAGTAAGATGTGTTGTTGTACATAGGAAATCATTAACTAGTTAGTTGGGACCTCCCGTCGTCATACGTCGTCATTGTTAGGTTGGGAAGCCCTCGTGTCATACCTCGTCATGGTTACATGGGAAGCCCCTGTGTCATATGTTGTCATGATTACTCACCTGAGGGCACCTCCCCCGGGGTGTCTGGGAGTTCCTCTCATCACATCGGTGTGGTTCATCATTCTGGGCTGTCGTTGTGTCGTGGCTTTGTCATCATGGTCGTCCTACGTCGTGGTACGTGGTTTGTGTGAAGCGTCGGTGATCTGTGTCGTTGTGGCGCTACCAGGCCGCTGGCCTGACATGGAGTGTTGTTGTTGTAACATAGAAATATATCCCAGGATTGCCTAGGTCTATATCCAGATGTGTTCTATTTTATGTATATAACAGGAAGTGATTGTAAAAAACAACATGGACAAGTCTGGGCCAACACCGTTCATACATGGGGTCATTTTAGTCATTCTTAACTGTTAGGGATCCCTGTCCCACTGTAGTCTAACCAGGAGAAAGAAATCCATTTTAGATTTTCATACACACAGTAAAACTCCGTAATTTAGTTTTGAATATGAATGAAGCATGACTTGGCCATTTAACTACCACTGACCAGGTAGGCTAATTGGTTTGTGTGACCGTTTTGTAATCTGAGGATCTGGGTTGGAATCCCAGCCTGGCCAAGTGGCAATTTGTACTCTCAGAACACTGCTGTGATTTATTTTGTTAGTAAAGTTCATTTTCATTCTCCCGTATTAAATGTTCTGTGAGGTATGGATTTCCAGAAATAGTTCATTAAAGCTGTTGTCATGCTGGTGAAAAAAGTTTCCATTTCATTGTCGTCCGTTGTCCAGGGATCCCAAACAGACATGTCAACCGTGATATATAGACATTAGTGTATTACAGAAACTGTACTTACGTGCTGCTACCAGGAGTCCCAAGCCTCCTAAAGTTGCTAAGCAAATATGCAAAATTAGGTGGAGTAGTGATAGTGTGCCATAGTGTGTTGTAGGCAACCCAAATGTGCCATTTTAAAACATAAACGCCATCAGCTGTTTGGTACCACTAGATATGTTCTGTAGTCAAGGTTGTGGCCTTGGTATCCGATGATAAAGGTCATGACCTTTGTGTCCTGATGTTAAATTAAAGGTTATAAATTTTACAACCTGAAGATAAAGGTCATGACATTGGTATACTGATGTAAAAGGTCATGACCTTTGCATCATGATGATAAAGGTCATGACCTTTGATATCCAGGAGAGGATATAGGTTAGGAGTTAGTCCCCAGATCACCACTTCCTATATGTTATATATGGAGTGGAGGTTTAAACTCAAATTGCTTGGTGGTTTTAGGGCCTGATTACAGTTACAGTTCAAAGGTTGATTACAGTTACAGTTCAAAGGTTGATAACAACAATTTGTAACTTAAAAAGATTCCAGGTAGTTATTTGTGCCCCTGAATCCCCTTCTGGTGTCAACCATTACCAGTCTAAGCTATAACTAAACATATTTTCCTATAGAAGAAAGGACGTTTCAAATGAGAAATATTTGACCCGAGCACTGTGTTGATCTCATCATTTCTGTGATACATAAGCCTGTGACGGCCTAGACTTTTCCATGTGAGAACACATCAGTCATATGTACATAAACATCAGTGGGAGTGCCCCTGTGGGGTGTGGATGGGGGGGATGTCATCAGTATTGTTCTCGTAGTAGTCATCATGTTTATACAGGTGTTAGATATGTCAGCCATACCAAACTCATAGCACATACAGGTCCACCATACTGTAGTTTTACTGGTCAGAAAATCAGATACATTTAATGTAGAAAAAAACCCGATAAAACTTCACATTTAATTTTATAGGAAGTCTCAGATATTCTGATTCCACTTACAGACTTGTTTTGACAAGGTACTAGAATTTAGTCTCTGTTCAAATCCAGCCAGTACCAGCAGACATCTTCAGACTAGTAACAGAGAGGGGCAAAGCTTTCTGTTAGCTGTGATAGAGACCTGTCCTTATACTTAAGCTAGTCCCTTTAGGCTAAAGTTTGTGTTTGATGTTGGAGGTGTTGATTGTTTCGTAAGATGATTATACCGATTTGATCAAACTCACCTTTACGTTTAATCAGTGTTTTTACCAATCCGTTTAGCTGAAATGATTTTCTTCGACAGAATTTTTTGAGGATGAATTTGGTGTGAGCAGATGATGGCCTAAGCATAGAGTCGTTAGTGTGAAGAGCTTGTGTAGTGGTGTTAGGGGGTTGTCGTCATCGTGTTTTATACTTTATACGAAAAAAATCAGCTCAACTTTCTATGGGGTTAGTAGTGTTTTATGATTAGAGATATATTGTATAATTACTGCGACAGTTCACAGCGCTTAATCTTCGGTCAGGCCGACTGTTTCTCAGGGCTACAGAGGCGGGGGATTTTTACCCTTCAGATTGTTCATAACGCTCCAGTCTTGTGCAGGTAATATGACAGACATTTTGAAAGAAAAAATATCCTGATAAGAATACAATATTTTGGTGTTTTGCCAGAGTTTTTACCTCATTTTATAGATTTCAAAAATACCAGCAAACTTTGCTGTATGTTACAAAACTCCCCCATTTATGACCATTCATATTATTCTATGGAATTATGTAAAAGGATTAAGCACATTTTGTATCTCTGTCATTTCAACTGCAGTGTAAACTTTGTGACTCCCCTTTAAATGATACCTGTATGAAAAGGATACCAGTGTCATTGAACAGTTGTTAAATACAACGTTGTTGACCCTCACTCTCAGATCATGTTACTCCTACAGGGCGAAATGCTACTACAAAATGTGTATCTAAACAATGTGAAATGTAAATAAATGTTATTGCTAGTCCAAACCAGACTGTTGTAGATGATCAGCGTAATTAATTGTTAATCTGAGTGTGTCATTATATCATTTATCATTATGTGTCGGAAACCTCGATCCAACTGTTTTGTAGGGTGTGTTAAGACGGAAATGTGTTGTTTTTTTTTCCAGCTGTAAGCAACAAGACTGAATTTTGTTTTTAACGTTTTAACAGTAAACGAATCTGCTCAGTATCATTCGGTATGTACACATTAGCCGACCCCGAGATTATATTATAAACCAGTTTTAGACTTTGTCCAAATTTCAGATGTTATAAGGCATAGACATATACATGTTTGTATAAATAGGTATGATAAAAATCAGCCTGAATTTCTTAAAATTACAGACATGCAAATTCACATTTTGATGTGGGAAATTAAATTAAAGATATGAAATATGAAATTTAACAGCATTCCAATTTGGACTTGAGTCTTAATTATTTTATGGTTTTGGAGTCTGGTCTGTAAAACCCTCAATATAGCCCCAAGTGTGAAGAGGTTAGCCCCGCAGTTGGAGGTGAAACACATGCCCTTGTTAGAATGTGTACATACAATGTAATTTATGCAGTATCGTCATGTAGATAACTCAGTATACAGTTAGTTAATGTACCGCACTGTCCCTCTCCCAGTCAAACTTGTGTGTCCCTTAAACCCAACAGCCTGGAATTGACCTTCACCTTGACTGAATCCTTTTTTACTCCTAGTTACGTCAAACAAACAACCCTAAGTTGATACCAAATCTCATAAAGATAGTTTGATAAATGTGACATTTTTTTGTTATATGAATTTAAATTAGATATTTTAGTATAAAGGTTGGGTGTTAAGACATACAAAAGATCGGTCCAAGTTATTGACCGAATGCTTAAAGACAAATATATGAACTGACCACGTATATGGACACACAGGTTTGACCACGAACGGCAGTGTGGATCTAACCATCAAACTCATAATTTATGACAATTATCCATAGGACCAGTCTGTGTCATATACAGAAATCATTTTAACCGGGAGGCCTGGTGCTTCAAAACATTTGTACATAGAGGAAGGAGCTGGGCTGAATTATCTCCCTTCCCACTTCCATTGCCTGACAGATAAGAGGTCTGATGAGAAGTAAATTGGAATTATAAAAATAATGAAAAATGGAAAGTTTATACTGACATTGCAGCATGTGTCGATTTCTACCAACAATTGCTGAAAAGTTAATGAAATTTGTATTGGAAAAAATGTCAATCTCTTGTCAAGTATCAGAGTAGTATTAGGAGCAGGGAGATAACTCTGTCACATCTGCTGTATAGATCCGGGGATGTTGTTTCCTCATCACTGATAATAGGCAGACCCTCCAGACTGCCAAGGAGGAGTGTTTGGACCCTCCTCACTCACAACAGGGACGGTTCATGATCAGTCCCTCACTGTGAAGGGAAGTATTCAGACCCTCCTCACTCACAACAGGGACGGTTCAGTCCCTCCTCACAAAGAAGGGAGATAATTTGGACCCTTGTGACAGGGACAGTCTAGTTCAATTATGTACACTCATTATCATATGTCCAGTTCATTTTGTGTTTGATATCAGAACGGTGTAGTCCGCTCTGCTCATTGTACCACAGCAAAAACAAAAATAAAAGCATGGGAAGTCGACGTTGGTGTTCGTTTTATCATTAAATACTTACTGAAAATAGCTGTGGTGGAAAGATATACACAACTTATATAAGATTTATTCATGTCAGATAATTGACATTTGGGGTAAGAAACACCGGTTACATTTCGATTCTCAAAAATGGATTTCCTACGCCAGATCATGGAAGAGGAAAAGTCTACAGTACAAGTATATCACGTCATACAATGTATTGCCTATTTACATAAGAGTGTTACTTAATAGTTTGTGCAAAGAACATTGCATACACTTGATTGAATAACGTTCTCAAGAGTTTTAATAATTGTGAAGTGTGATAAAGTCATTGTGTATAAATATTGAAAAAAGTCTTATAGAAACATAAAACAATACTGAAATAGTTGATATTACATAAATGGAATGTTAATAAGACAATTTTGGCACCAAGTATACCCAAAAGGCATTAATCACAATATACAGTGAAATTAGACAGAAAAAAATCCATTGTTTTAATGAAAATTCCAAGGCTTTAGAAGGGTTCCTGAAGTAAAGAATCCACGATGGTATAAATAAAAACAATTTAAACCGAGTGAGATTACATGGTCAGTAAAGATAATTAATAATATTTTTGATACGTAGAAACAGAAGTTGAAGTTGACATATCGCGAATCGGTAAAATAAAAAAAATAGGAAAATTTGTGCATATATAAAAGAAAGAAAACTCTAAACACAAAGAACTGATCCAGAAAGGCGTTGACAACACAAGGGATCTAAACACAAAGAACTGATCCAGAAAGACGTTGACAACACAAGGACTCTAAACACAAAGAACTGATCCAGAAAAACGTAGACAACACAAGGACTCTAAACACAAAGAACTGATCCAGAAAGGCGTTGACAACACAAGGACTCTAAACACAAAGAACCGATCCAGAAAAACGTAGACAAAACAAGGGATCTAAACACAAAGAACTGATCCAGAAAAACGTAGACTGAATGAATGCGACCAAATATGATCGATATCCATGGCATAGTTCTACAGAAGAAGTAATATAGCAATATAGCCAAATTGCCCCCTTTTGGCCTCGCCCCTCAGCGCCACCATTTGTACAATTTTGAATCTCCACCACCTAGGGATGCTTCCAGTCAAATATGGTTGATATCCATCTCTTAGTTCAAGAAAAGTCGCTTAAAGCAGTCTAGCCAAATAACCCTTTTTGGCCCGCCCCTCAGCCCCCTGGGGGGTCAGCCACACCATTTGTACAATTTTGAATCCCTGCCTCCCATGAATACTTTTGATCAAATATGATTGATATCCAGTACAGAGTTCTACAGAAGAAGTTGTTTGTAGCAATATAGCCAAATTGCCCCCTTTAGGCCCCGCCCCTCAGCCCCCTGGGGGGTCAGGGTAACACAAATTATACCAGCAAACCTTCCTCTCCTAACAAGTATTTTTGTCAAATATGAACATCTTCCGTTCAAAACAATGGTAGATATGGCCTATTTTTTATTTTCTATATAAACTATACTAAACTTCACCCCCTCCCCAGGAACAAACGTGGCGNGAATTTTTATTAACCACCCAAAGGCCGTTACAACTTTTTCCCTTTTTGGCCCCTAACTCAGACCCCTAGGAGGCCACACCCCACACCCTTATTTCATAAATATATTGAGCCCCTGGTCCCAAGAACGCTTCATATCAAATTTAGTTAAAATTTAATCAGTCGTTCAGGAGATAAAGGCTTTTAAAGGGAAAAGTTGACGCCGGACGACGGACGCTGCTGTACGGCATAACCTCACTTGCCCTTCGGGCAGGTGAGCTAACAAAGAACGATCCAAAAAGACTTTGACAATTATAAACAAAAAACAGAAACAACACAAGTAAAATATTAACAATTATAGAAATAATACCAAAAGACCTTCACAACGCAAGATTATTAGAAACAACACAAGTAAAACATTAACGAGTATAGAAATAATACCAAAAGTCCTTCACAACGCAAGATTATTAGAAAACATCACAAAAAGTCCTTAACAACGCAAGACTAATAGCAACAATCTAAAAAGACCCTGACAACAATACAATTTTATCAGTATTGAGATAACACAAATGCAAAACATTGAAATCATTTACTAGCGCAAGAAACAAAACTGTTGGCAATATAGAAACAACGCAACATAGACAATATTGATAAAAAGAAACAATACAACATAGACAATATAGAAACAATACAACATAGACAATATTGTTAAAAAGGAAGCAACGCAACATAGATAATATAGAAACAATACAACATAGACAATATTGATAAAAAGGAAGCAACGCAACATAGACAATATTGATAAAAAGGAAGCAACGCCACATAGATAATATAGAAACAATACAACATAGACAATATTGATAAAAAGTAAGCAACGCAACATAGACAATATTGATAAAAAGGAAATAACACCTCATAGAAAATATTGATAACAAGAGGCCCATGGGCCTTAACAGTCACCTGCGTCCTACAGTATTTATTTTTGTTGTTGAAATATGTACCATTTTGAGTAAAAAATAGTTAAGTATAATGTTAACTTAACTTTGTCAGGACCATGAGCTGATCATTCCTAGACCGATTTTCAGTGAGATCGGCCTATTAGAACTTGTTTTTAAGTTAGAAATAGGAATTTACAAAATAGCGGCCATGGCAGCCAAATTGTATTTCTGATTGACCCGAAAAATAACAACACTTTGTCAGGACCATAATTCGAGCATTCCTACCAACTTTCAGTTTAATCGCCCCAGCAGAACTTTACTTTAAGTTTGAAATAGGTATTTTCAAAATGGCGGCCGTGGCGGCCATATTGGATTTCTGATCAACCCGATAAATAACAACACTTTGTCTGGACCATGAGTCGATCATTCCTACAAAGTTTCAGTTCAATCAACCTAGCAGAACTTGACTTTAAGTTTGAAATAGTTTTTCAAATTGGCGGCCGTGGCGGCCATTTTGGATTTCTGATCGACCCGAAAAATAACAACACTTTGTTAGGACCATGAGGCAATCATTCCTACCAACTTTCTGTTCAATCGGCCCAGCAGAACTTGACTTTAAATTTTGAAATAGTTTTTCAAATTGGCGGCCGTGGCGGCCATTTTGGATTTCTGATCGACCCGAAAAATAACAACACTTTGTTAGGACCATGAGGCAATCATTCCTACCAACTTTCAGTTCAATCGGCCCAGCAGAACTTGACTTTAAGTTTGAAATGTAAAATGTTAACGGACGACGGACGACGGACGACGACGGACGAAAACGGATAGCTAAAGCTCAGGTGACCTAAAAAAGGAAACAACGCATCAAAGACAATATTGATCAAAAGGAATCAACATTACATAGATAATATTGACAATATAGAAACAACACAACATAGATAATATAGATAAAAAGGAATCAACACATCATAGAAAATATAGATAAAAAGAAATCAACACAACATAGACAACATTGACAATATAAAAACAACGCAACATAGACAATATTGGCAATATAGAAACAACACAACATAGACAATATTGATAAAAAGGAATCAACACAACATAGCTAATATAGATAAAAAGAAATCAACACAACATAGATAATATTGACAATATAAAAAAAATACAACATAGACAATATTGACAATATAAAAACAACACAACATAGATAATATAGATAAAAAATAATCAACACAAGATAGATAATATTGACAATATAAAAACAACGCAACATAGACAATATTGACAATATAAAAACATCACAACATAGATAATATTGATAAAAAGGAATCAACACAACATAGCTAATATAGATAAAAAGAAATCAACACAACATAGATAATATTGACAATATAAAAACAACACAACATAGATAATATAGATAAAAAATAATCAACACAAGATAGATAATATTGACAATATAAAAACAACGCAACATAGACAATATTGACAATATAAAAACAACACAACACAGATAATATAGATAAAAGAAATCAACACAACATAGATAATATAGATAAAAAGGAATCCACACAACATAGATAATATTGACAATATAAAAACAACGCAACATAAATAATATTGACAATATAAAAACAACACAACATAGACAATATTGACAATATAAAAACAACGCAACATAGACAATATTGTTAAAAAAGGAAACAACACAACATAGACAATATTGATATATAGAAACAACACAACATACACAATATTGATCAAATGGAAACAACACAACATAGACAATATTGATCAAATGGAAACAAAACAACATAAATAATATAGATAAAAAGGAATCAACACAACATAGATAATATTGACAATATTGAAACAACACAACATAGATAATATAGATAAAAAGGAAACAACACAACATAGATAATAAAGATAAAAAGGAAACAACACAACATAGAAAATATTGATCAAATGGAAACAAAACAACATAAATAATATTGATAAAAAGGAATCCACACAACATAAATAATATTGACAATATTGAAACAACACAACATAGATAATATAGATAAAAAGGAAACAACACAACATAGATAATATTGACAATATTGAAACAACACAACATAGACAATATTGATAAAAAGGAAACAACACAACATATACAATATTGATAAAAAGGAAACAACACAACATAGACAATATTGTTAAAAAAGGAATCATCACAACATAGATAATATAGAAACAACACAACATATACAATATAGATAAAAAGGAAACAACATAACATATACAATATAGATAAAAAGAAATCAACACAACATAGACGATATTGTTAAAAAAGGAAACATCACAACATAGATAATATAGAAACAACACAACATAAACAATATTAAAGTATAGAAGCAACACAACATAGACAATATTGATAAAAAGGAATCAACACACCATAGATAATATTGACAATATGAAAACAACGCAACATACACAATATTGACAATATAAAAACAACACAACATAGATAATAAAGATAAAAAGGAAACAACACAACATAGATAATATTGACAATATAAAAACAACGCAACATAGACAATATTGTTAAAAAGGGAAACAACACAACATAGACAATATTGTTAAAAAAGGAAACAACACAACATAGACAATATTGATATATAGAAACAACACAACATACACAATATTGATCAAATGGAAACAAAACAACATAAATAATATAGATAAAAAGGAATCAACACAACATAGATAATATTGATAAAAAGGAAACAACACAACATAGATAATATTGATAAAAAGGAATCAACACAACATAAATAATATTGACAATATAAAAACAATACAACATAGACAATATTGACAATATAAAAAC
The DNA here is from genome assembly GCF_002113885.1 of Mizuhopecten yessoensis. NCBI lineage: Eukaryota > Metazoa > Mollusca > Bivalvia > Pectinida > Pectinidae > Mizuhopecten > Mizuhopecten yessoensis. The sequence goes on from NW_018404042.1 coordinate 697,981, forward strand.
AACACAACATAGATAATATAGATAAAACAACACAATACAGGTAATATTGAAGAAGAAAAAAGAAACGACAAAACAAAGAAAACATTTGGCAATAAAGAAACAACACAAATGCAATGTTTCGCAATATAGAAACTGATTTCACGGATGTTGTTAATGTCCTTTCCACATCGAGAAGAAAGCTTACAAGAAAGACAATGACAGAGAAAAAGACAATTGAATACAAAAAGCTGATGAGTGATCACGCTGGTGATCTAGAAACAACACGAGGATTTCAAAGTTGTCAATACGGAAACAGCACAAACAGGCAATTTTAGGATTATCGGAACAAACTAATGTTGACATTATGACACAATACAAAAAATACGATATTTGCGACAATGTTTGGTAAATGTTTGGTAATATAAAAACTTAATACAAGAAAATGCAACGTCAAATGTGAAACAAGATAAAGACAATGTAAGCAACAAAGGTTAAAGGAAAACTTCTGGACAAATTGAAACGATCGAAAAACATATTATCGCACCTCGGACAGAGATATCCCACGTCATACCCCATGCTAGATTTCTCTATCTCGTCCTATATATCTGTCTGATACCTTTACGTGACATTTCGCGGAATTTTTACAATGCGGTTTATTCATCCGCGCGTTAACGGTTTGGAATTGAAAATCTGCATTATGAATATTCTGTTTTGTCGTTATATGTATTGTTTTGATATTGTTAGATATCTGATGTTGTGGATGAAATATTATCTACGCTGTGAAATACGTTGTCTTCTTTGTAAGGACGGACTACGTTTAAACGCGGAAGCATTCAAATGTAGCTTTAGTAGTACGAGGTGCGAGAAAACAAATCAATTACCTGTAACTGAGCGAGATCGAGTTATCTCAGTCGAGGGCTAAGATTATGTAACATCATCTAAACCTTGGCTTTTGAGATAACCTAATCTCGCTCAGTTACAGGTAATAGATTGTATTAATGTTTCCCGCATTTTTGTCCCTAGCATCCCCAGTGAGTCCTATAAACACAAAACAGCTGCATGGTACAGTATAGTCTTTATTAACATGTCATATTCTATTACCAACATTTTAAAGATCCAATTATATGCGAGTGCATGTATGTCTAACGTTCGTCTTTCACGATACAAGGTAGTAAACTGTTGGTGGATATCTTACATGTATATTAGTCCTCGAGGTTTACCGTAACCTTGCTGACCACAGTTGTGGCACGGTTCAAAATATACACTCTTTACTCATTATTTATTTGAAATCGATCAGTACTCCACTAAGTTTTGAATTTCCTATAATTAAGTGGTTGTACGCACCTCCCCTTCTGTTACAACAGTGGTCAAGACCAATTTGGATTTCCATCTTGTTGGCCCCTAGCATCAAAGCGGAAGTTGAGGGGAGGTTACTCCATATAGAATAAAACCAACCCCTGGAATATGTCATAGCAACATTGAAGGCACGAAGATAGCTGTTTGATTGGTCGCAAGTAAAACAAAACTGACCAATCGCTAGGCTGATACTTGTCCTTTGAAGATTACAAAGGAGAGACGTCGGTCTGCAAAGCCTGTCAATGTTTACCGTTACGTGACCGCGAGATTCTTTTGATGTACATCAAAGGATCGAACTAGTCTTTTTGTCTCATCAAAAAAGGTGGCGCACACCGAGCCTTCAATTTTGCTATGACATATTCCAGGGATGTAGAGAGCGAACGTGAGCGTAACCCCTGGATATCGAGGACGAATAAAATCCAGAGTAAGCATTGGTTTTGTGCTATTTGTTATATTTTTATTTTTCGTTGTGGTGTTTAGTTGTCTTTGGAAGCTGGGTTTGAGTGCAATGCAATGGTTAGGGTGTTAGTAATCACACGATATCATTATGTTTACGACATCAGATCACTTTACGGCATTATTTGCCGTAAAGTGTCATCCGGGTCTTTGCCACTAGTAAAAATTCAGTTTTTATACGGTACCTGTGTATGGGTATTTTGGATTATTTATTACATTATACCTACATGTATAACAGTTTGATAATGGACACAGTATGCCAAAAATGCCTTTTACGTCTTCTCAGTGATGCTAGTGTCCGAAAATGTAAAGCGAGATTGAATGAAATAAAATGGAAAACTCAAAAAGTATTAAAAATAATGATAATAATAACATCGACTCCTGCNCTTCGTGTTTATTCCTGTAAAATGATGATTAATCCTTGTTATGCAAGTAGGGATATCATATCGTGACAAGCGTCTGTCACAAACGATTTGACAATGATTGACCTTCAGCTTGCCTCGCTCTTCTTGATTACACCAGATTACCTGACAAGATTGTTTTAGCGGAGGGTGAAGAAATTAACGTAAGAATTGCCAAGGACTTAAACATCTCCTAATCCTCTTAAAATGAAGTGCGTGCATTTCATGGCGATAAGTGTTGATTTTAGCACGCTTTGTTGGGCATATAACATTTAGTAGTTAGCGAGGAATTGTCTGTTAAACTGACACCATTTTACGTTCTCTACTGAAGAAATGAGCATTAAACATGCCTCGCTATTCCTTCATAACTTACTGCATTGTATGGAGGTTGTGAGTAGGTTTGTCAAGTCATTAGTCAACACCAACTTGCCATTTTTATTCTTTTTTAAATGTCATGTCCAAGGTCATCATGTGACGAACATCAAGGTCGGCAAGCATGATTTACGAGGCAGTGTCAATAAAATGCAACCAGGGATAGCACAGTCCCAAGTTGATATTCGTAAAATTTTGCGGTTTTGTTAATTAGTATTAATTGTTTGCGGAAGTTTTACTGATGCCGAAATTTTCTTATGTTTTTCTCCACATTCGGAAATTCCCTAACTTTGCATTTGGAAATATAATAGGATATTGGCATGAACCCAATATTTTCGATAAAAAGTAACTTTTTGTTTGATCAACTAACACTCACCTTGCAGAAAAAAATATAGAACAAATTCAAAATGGCAACCAAAGTGTAAGTAGTATATTTTCTTTTAATGAAAATCATAACAAGTTCTAATTGTAATTGCGACCGATAGAGAAGTCCCAAATACTACTCCCGCAGTCATTGTTACTTATATTTGAAGTCACTGTACTATTCGAAATGGCATAATACACCTACATACCAAATTTGGGCGTAAAATGTTGATACAGCTCCCGGAGAGAGATACTAATGTCACTGCGGTGCTTCTTGTAAATGTTGGGAAAGCTTACCGTCCCAAACAGGTTCTGTCAGCAAGTCACATGTCACACCTCCGCGTTTTTGGTGGTCCTGGAAATGCTTAGTAGCAATACTAAGTAGCCGAGTGACAGTGCTGAAAGGCGAGCCTCCAGCACCTTCAAAAACTGGAAAACCGTGGCTAAGGGAAGGACAACCATAACAGGAAAACCCTAGACCCCCAGGTTGGGGGTTGAGCTCAGGGCTAACAACCCGGTCTTATCAAAACAATTACGTTACGGAAACAGCAACGAAGAAATCTTAACACAACGCCGTGTAAAGATCTTCCATGGGCAACGACTTGCATGACTAACAGTAGTGAAAGCCGAAAGGGGGCTACTGGCACGACAATGGAAGTTCTGAACACAAAATCAAGAATCAACCTTGGTTTTTGGAATGTCCTTACTTTGTACGAATCAGGCAAGCTTGCACAGATAACATCGGCGACAAGACGCTACAACCTACATGTCATGGGTGTGAGCGAATGCAGATAACAGGATCAGGTAGACAGACGACAGTAACGGGTGAGACACTTCTTTACTCGGGTAGAGATGACGGTCAACACACAGAAGGAGTGGCATTAATCTTGAAAAGGGTACTAGAGCGATCTTTGCTTAACCTTTAGGCAGAAATGGAAAAGACAGCACGACGATCTCCTAGTCGTCATGGGTGATCTAAATGCGAAGGAATGAGGGTACACAGGATGTCAGGGCAAGGGGACAACATGGATGTGGTAGCATGAACAACAACGGAGAGAGACTGGTGGCCTTCAGCAACATGAAGGACCTGGCCATTGGAGGTACCTTGCTCCCACATCGACTGATCCACAAGCTAACATGGTGCTCCCCAAATGGACGAGACAAAAATCAAATAGACCATTTGATGATTAGCGGGACGTGGCGGCGTTCACTAATGGACGTCAAGGTGAGGAGAGGAGCTGATGTTGGTAGCGACCATCCCCTGGTGGCAGCCTCTATCCAGCTCAAGCTTAGAGGCACTGGTCCACAGCCCAAAGGTCACATACGTTTCGACGTAGATAGACTAAAGGATAAAGGTTAAAGAACGGAATTTACCCTTCAGTTGAGGAATAGGTTTCTAGCTTAGAAAACCGTGGAGCCGATTTAGGGAGAACAGGATGAGCTCCTTAACAACAGATGGGACATGATTACATCAGTGTATAGACAGAGCAGCGAGAGATGCATAGGCTACACAAAGAAGAAAAGAAAAGACTGGATGACACCTGAAACCTTAAAGCAATTGAGACAATGCGCGGTATTAAGAAGAAGGTGATGGATGCAAAGTCTGAGAGGCTGATAGAAAGATATCTGGAAGAATACAGAGAAGCGCACAGAATTGTGAAGAGCTTTGTAAGAGCAGACAAAAGAAAGTCTTGAGGACATGGCGTCAAAAGCAGAAGAAGCAGCAGTCCACAACGAACAAGGTACTATATATAAGATTACGAAACTTATCACTGGGAAGTGCCGCACAAACATCAGCATACGTATATAGAACAAAGAAGGAAGACTATTGACAATTGCGAAAGAGCAGGAGAAGAGATGGACAGAACACTTTAAAGAAGTTTTCAACATGGAGCCACCGGCGGAGGAAGCATTGTATGGAGTCATTAAAGTATCAAGTTAATGAAGAATGGAAAGGCCCTAAGCCTCGATAACTTGAATGCTGAACTGTTCAAGGCTGCCCCAGAGCTCGCATTCCAAAAACCAAGGTTGATTCTTGATTTAGTGTTCAGAACTTCCATTGTCGTGCCAGTAGCCCACTTTCGGCTTTCACTACTGTCAGTCATACGAGTCGTTGCCCATGGAAGATCTTTACACGGCGTTGTGTTAAGATTTCTTCGTTGCTGTTTCCGTAACGTAATTGTTTTGATAAGACCGGGTTGTTAGCCCTGTGCTCAACCCCCAACCTTGGGGGCTAGGGTTTTTCTGTTATGGTTGTCTTTCCCTTAGCCACGGTTTTCCAGTTTTTGAAGGTGCTGGAGGCTCGCCTTTCAGCACTGTCACTCGGCTACTTAGTATTGCTACTAAGCATTTCCAGGACCACCAAAAACGCGGAGGTGTGACATGTGACTTGCTGACAGAACCTGTTTGGGACGGTAAGCTTTCCCAACATTTACAAGAAGCACCGCAGTGACATTAGTATCTCTCTCCGGGAGCTGTATCAGCATTTAACCCCAAATTTGGTGTGTAGGTGTATTATGCCATTACGAATAGTACAGTGACTTCAAATATAAGTAATAATGACTGCGGGAGTAGTATTTGGGACTTCTATATCGGTCGCAATTACAATTAGAACTTGTTATGATTTTCATTAAAAGAAAATATACTACTTACACTTTGGTTGCCATTTTGAATTTGTTCTAAAAAAATTTCTGCAAGGTGAGTGTTAGTTGATCAAACAAAAAGTTACTTTTTATCGAAAATATTGGGTTCATGCCAATATCCTATTATATTTCCAAATGCAAAGTTAGGGAATTTCCGAATGTGGAGAAAAACATAAGAAAATTTCGGCATCAGTAAAACTTCCGCAAACAATTAATACTAATTAACAAAACCGCAAAATTTTACGAATATCAACTTGGGACTGTGCTATCCCTGGTTGCATTTTATTGACACTGCCTCGTAAATCATGCTTGCCGACCTTGATGTTCGTCACGTGATGACCTTGGACATGACATTTAAAAAGAATAAAAATGGCAAGTTGGTGTTGACTAATGACTTGACAAACATACTCACAGCCTCCTTACAATGCAGTAAGTTATGAAGGAATAGCGAGGCATGTTTAATGCTCATTTCTTCAGTAGAAAACGTAAAATGGTGTCAGTTTAACAGACAATTCCTCGCTAACTACTAAATGCTACATGCCCAACAAAGCGTGATAAAATCAACACTTATCGCCATGAAATGCACGCACTTCATTTTAAGAGGATTAGGAGATGTTTAAGTCCTTGGCAATTCTTAAGTTAATTTCTTCACCCTCCACTAAAACAATCTTGTCAGGTAATCTGGTGTAATCAAGAAGAGCTAGGCAAGCTGAAGGTCAATCATTGTCAAATCGTTTGTGACAGACGCTTGTCACGATATGATATCCCTACTTGCATAACAAGGATTAAACATCATTTTATAGGAATAAACACGAAGCAGGAGTCGATGTTATTATTATCATTATTTTTAATACTTTTTGAGTTTTCCATTTTATTTCATTCAATCTCGCTTTACATTTTCGGACACTAGCATCACTGAGAAGACGTAAAAGGCATTTTTGGCATACTGTGTCCATTATCAAACTGTTGTACATGTAGGTATAATGTAATAAATAATGCAAAATACCCATACACAGGTACCGTATAAAAACTGAATTTTTACTAGGGGCAAAGACCCGGATGACACTTTACGGCAAATAATGCCGTAAAGTGATCCGATGTCGTAAACATAATGATATCGTGTGATTACTAACACCCTAACCATTGCATTGCACTCAAACTCAGCTTCCAAAGACAACTAAACACCACAACGAAAAATAAAAATATAACAAATAGCACAAAACCAATGTTTACTCTGGGTTTTATTCGTCCTCGATATCCAGGGGTTACGCTCACGTTCGCTCTCTACATCCCTGGAATATGTCATAGCAAAATTGAAGGCTCGGTGTGCGCCACCTTTTTTGATGAGACAAGAAGACTAGTTCGCTCCTTTGATGTACATCAAAAGAATCTCGCGGTCACGTAACGGTAAACATTGACAGGCTTTGCAGACCGACGTCTCTCCTTTGTAATCTTCAAAGGACAGGTATCAGCCTAGCGATTGGTCAGTTTTGTTTTACCTGCGACCAATCAAACAGCTATCTTCGTGCCTTCAATTTTGCTATGACATATTCCAGGAGTGGGTTTTATTCTATATGGAGTAACCTCCCCTCAACTTCCGCTTTGATGCTAGGGGCCAACAAGGTGGACATTCAAATTGGTCTTGACCACTGCTGTAACAGAAGGTATATGAAAACGGTCACTCGAACAATAGAAGGAATGCCGGCATAACACAACATTCACTTAGGAACATTACTCCACCTTCGAAAACTTTATATTATGTAAACAAATCCACAATTAACGGCGCAGATACAAGCAGCTACTATCTGGGAGTGGCAAAGTTCAGTTGGACTGAGAAGAAAAAGGTAGCAAGGTGGGAATTTTGACAGAACACTAACCAACACAGAGGGAGGGACAGTTATAAGCTGATTCTTTCTTGACGGGACTATGCATATGTGTATGATTACTGAAGCGAGTTTCCTGACGGTAATGGAAGGTATATCAATGGTATAACCGACACATTCAACCATCACGATTCTCGTTGCCATAATTTTGCGGATTGCGATTGAACTTTTGTTAACCTCGTGCTGACAAATTGTTCGTTGATCGATATCGTCCCACCTGGGAACAAGACTGTCAGCACGCGCGTTGAGAACAGTTTGTCTCTCGAAGACACTAATTCTGATTATGCTAATCGTTCGAGTTTTAGCGCTCTAATGACCACAACATGCACTTGTAGAATGGCCAGAAAACCAAAACACTCTGGTGACACAGTATATCGATCATCGGAACCTTCTCTACGGGGGTGAGAAATCAAGCCAGTATGCTATATTTCGGGTATACATTATAGATACTTTTGTATTTTGTTTGTTTGTTCAGCTCACGTAGAGAAAGATTATTGAAATCCAATTATTATCATGGTCATTTAAAAAGAGAAAGATGGACACATGGCACACATCTCAGTATGTGATAGCACTATAGCGTGACAATATGTGAAAACAAACCAAAATGTGAAAGATACAGTATGACAATATATACAGCATGACAATAGATACAGTATGACAATAGACACAGTACGACAATAGATACAGTATAACAATCGACACAGTATGAAAAAAGATACAGTATGACAATAGATACAGTATGACAATAGATACATGATACAGTATGACAATAGATACATGATACAGTATGACAATAAATACAGTATGACAATAGATACAGTATGACAATAGATACAATAGATACAGTATGACAATATATACAGTATGGCGATAGATACAGTATGACAATAGATACAATAGATAGAGTATGACAATAGATACAGTATTAAATAAGATACAGTATGACAATAAATACAATAGATACAGTATGACAATATATACAGTATGGCGATAGATCCAGTATGACAATAGATACAATAGAGACAGTATGACAATAGATACAGTATTAAATAAGATACAGTATGACAATAAATACAGTATCATGTATCTATTGTCATACTGTAGATACATGATACAGTATGACAATAAATACAGTATGACAATAGATACAAAAGATACAGTATGGCAATAGATACAGTATGACAATAAATACAATAGATACAGTATGACAATAGATACAAGAGATACAGTATGACAATAGATACAATAGATATAGTATGACAGTAGATACAGAATGACAATATATACAATATATATAGTATGACAATAGATACAGTATGACAATAGATACAATAGATACAGTATGACAATAGATACAGTATTAAATAAGATACAGTTTGACAATACATATAGTATGGCGATAGATACAGTATGACAATAGATACAATAGATACAGCATGAAAATAGATACAATAGATACAGTATGACAATAGAGACAAGAGATACAGTATGACAATAGATATAGTATGACAATAGATACAGAATGACAATATATACAATAGATATAGTATATATTGTCATTCTGTATCTATTGTCATACTATATCTATTGTATGACAATAGATACAGTATGACAATACACAAAGTATGACAATAGATACAGTATGACAATAGATAAAGTATGAAATAAGATAAAGTATGACAATAGACACAGTACGACAATAGATACAGTATGACAATAGATACAAGAGATACAGTATGACAATAGATATAGTATGACAATAGATACAGAATGACAATATATACAATAGATATAGTATGACAATAGATACAGTATGACAATACACAAAGTATGACAATAGATACAGTATGACAATAGATACAGTATGACAATGCACAAAGTATGACAATAGATTCAGTATGACAATACACAAAGAATGACAATAGATACAATATGACAATAGATACAAGAGATACTGTATCTATTGCCATACTGTATCTATTTTCATACTATATCTATTGTATGACAATAGATACAGTATGACAATAGATACAGTATGACAATAGATACAGTATTAAATAAGATACAGTTTGACAATACATACAGTATGGCGATAGATACAGTATGACAATAGATACAGTATGAAATTAGATACAGTATGACAATACATACAGTATGACAAGAGATACTGTATGCCTAAAATGAAAAATACTGCACCATAAAACTGTTTCGTCCATCTAGGACTCGTCAGTGATGCCAGGGTCAAAAAAGAAAATTATCAAAATTTGTCTGATCTACCCTAGTAACTCCCCTTATTGATATAAACTTCAACAAGTATAGGAGTACTGGTTTATAATGAATAAAGAGTAACGTGAGGCCCGGTGGCTGCGAGCTGTATAACTCTGGACAGATTGAAAACCCAGAGACTTTTTTCAAAGGTGTATAACGCGGAGCCGATCCGCAGCGTTTCGGGTAACGTGTGATAGACTTTGAAAATGCGTCTTAAAATAATTACATTTTCAGTTAATTCCGGTGCAGTCTCTGTTAATGTTCTGAAAAAGTCCCCTTGTCAAACAGCACACAAGATAATTTACAAAATCGGTTTCGATTCTTCTGTCTTTCTGTCTGTCTATCTGCTTTTTATTAATACTTTTTTCTATCTTAATATAAACATTGTATATGTAATATAAAAAGATAATATCTCAACAACATGTCATTAGCGCTTTCATCTCATCAAGGAGTTTACTGAGACTGTTAATTTGACAGAGAAATTATGACGTCATAAACTATGACGTCACGTAATAGCACTGTAATAGTATTTAGATATATTTAAGAATCTACATCACTTGTGTTTTTGGAAGAGTAACATCTTCCATGTGCATTCTCAACCCCGTTGAGTTGTTAGCATGACCTTCAATTTTCACCAGGTAATCAATGTTTTGATGAACTCCCAGTGTCCTTGGTAACCGAATTCTGTCAAGCTGTGAACGTCTTGATAGATTAGAATTGAAATATAATTGTTTCTAGAACAATTTTGTTTTTATGACACTGATGGTGACCGAGTTTGCAAAAAATTGAAAAGTCAATTGAACCAATGACTTGTGGTTGTTATTGCATAGACAGAGAGGCATACTTTGTATGTTGTTGTTATTTATTATTGGACTGGATATACATTTATATAAGTTAAGTTTATTTTTCCGACACAGGACCTTTTTTCCGATATACAGAAAACATAGTTAAAGGGAGGTCACTCGTGTGATGTCGAGAAATGGCGTTCTAACCAACTTGCCGAGTAGTGGCAGGAAACTTTATTAACAACTACTACTACATTTTACTACTACAGATATTTTTAAAGGTCATGCTATAAAGTAAAAATGATGTATGATAACGTGAGGGCATTGTTTTCAAACGTGAAATTTATTAGATTTGTTAGTTTTTTGTTGGAAGTCAAGGATAGCGTACAGAGGATTATTGTCAGTAATATCACTGATATAATTAATAATTAGAAAACAAAGCACGTCGAATCGATTCTGCCACATTAATACAAAACATCATTCATATCTATTTGGAGTCAGTCTTTTATAAAGTTGGAAAGTACTTCATCCAAAGAAATGGGAGACCACATGATACGTGGTTGTTTGTAAAGACATTTGTGAAATTAAGAGATCAAATAAGTATAAGGCAGATGCATTTCCAATAGAGGTGTTTCATTTCTCGACATTTCTAATGATTATTGGAAACTGAACACGTTCACTGATTTCTTACCTAAAAGAAATGTTAATGGAAAATTGATGTTTTATTAAATTTTAAATTTTCACTAGATGCTCATTCGTGAAAGATATCAAAATATTAGCCACACTCGTGAAATATATTTGGTATTACTAAAGACACTGTTATATATCCTCTATTTATCCTATTTGAGAGTTCATGGGTAAATATTTCATTTCCTTGTGCGATACGAACATTTTTAATTATATTAACCAGTGTTTCTTGTAGTTTCTGCTTTTTCTTTGAAAAATGATATAACTCGGATTATGGCAGATGTCGTTGGTCAAGCAGAAGAGACTTAAGTACTTCTTCAAGGGTTGCTATGTAGATCTGTAGACCAACAGCGCTATGGTATAGTGTAAGTTGGCCAAGGGGTTTATTTTTCTATATCCTACATCTTCATTTTCATTCAATCACCTCTCTCCATTTGTGTATGCTATTAGTTCTCCTAGCTCTTTTTAGACAATCATATTCCGCTGATATATTTTCCTGTTTCACTACATATAGGATATTGGGCAGTTATACAATACATTCAGAAATGCAGAATGTAGATTGGTGAAAATTACATGTTAATATGAAGTGAAACACTCTTAGGAGACAAGTATTCTTATCTTATAAAATAAGCGGCCCTGTCTCCGACCATTTATTGAAAAATCATAAAAAATTGTTAACACACCGAGGTAAGATTTTGATAAATGAAAGAAAGTCTTTATATTGGTATACACTAAAATCAATAAGATTTATTGAATAAAGCCAAATAAATAACTGAATGTATCAATGAAATGAAATGAATGAATGAATGAATGAATGAATGTGTGAATGAATGAATGAATGTGTGAATGAATGAATGAATGTGTGAGTGAATGTGTTAAAGAATGAATGTGTGAATAAATGAATGAATGTATGAATGAATGAATGAATGAATGAATGTGTGAATATGTGAATGAATGAATGTGTGAATGAAAAAATGAATGAATGAATGAATGAATGTGTAAATGAATGAATGAATGAATAAATGTGTGAATGTGTGAATGAATGAATGAATGAATGAACGAATAAATGAATGAATGAATGTGTGAATGAATGAATGTGTGAATGTGTGAATGAATGTGTGAATGAATGAATGAATGAATGAATGAATGAATGAATGTGTGAATGAATAAATGAATGAATGTGTGAATGAATGAATGAATGTGTGAATGAACGAATGAATGAATGAATGAATGAATGAATGAATGAATGAATGAATGAATGTGTGAATGAATGAATGAATGTGTGAATGTGTGAATGAATGTGTGAATGAATGTGTGAATGAATGAATGTGTGAATGAATGAATGTGTGAATGAATGTGTGAATGTGTGAATGAATGTGTGAATGAATGAATGAATGAATGAATGAATGAATGTGTGAATGTGTGAATGTGTGAATATGTGAATGAATGAATGAATGAATGAATGAATGAATGAATGTGTGAATGTGTGAATGAATGAATGTGTGAATGTGTGAATGAAAAAATTAATCAATAAAAGAATAATTTACAAAAAAGAATGGAAGTGAGGATGATCAAATATATGAGTGAATGAGAGAAAAAAAATGAATAAATGATTGTATAAATTAATGAAATAAAAATGAACGAAAGACAAAATGGTGGAATGAATAAATGTATCCTGTAAATTACAACATTTTTAACTTTTGATCCATGCATAAAATATATACATACCCTTTGTCAAATACTACCAAAATAAACACTAAGTTGCATTTCCAACCCGGTCCCTACAGTACAGCTTGAACTACAGGTATTAAATAGATTTTTGAGTTTTGAGTTCCGCAAACGTGAAATTAAGTCAGAGTTATCTTTCTTGTTTCATGAACATCGGTCATGTTTTATGTATTAGCCTGTCATATACCTTTTTATTGATTCCTCCATAATTTAAAACATAAAAATCAATCGGATACATTAATGTTTAAGAAATAATAATATAATACATAATTTATATATTGTTTCAATGTTATATAACTTAAGAAACAAAGTCATGATCTCTTATATATCAAATTGTTTCAATGAAGTATAATTTTTAAGAAACAATGAAATAATGACTTACATTTACCTACTGGTTCAGTTTAATATAACTTAAGAAACAACGATAAAATATCTAACCTATTGTTTAAATGTTGTTTAAATACAATAAATAGTATACTAGATAGTCTTGAAGTGTCGTATATATGTATAATATACAGTGCTACAATAGCCCACCTTTTGTTTCGGTGTTGATTGCAAACAACGTTGTAGTATAACATAAATAGTAATGATATTTCGGTGTTGTATACATGTATAATGTATAATGAACGGTGACATAAAATTCCAAGATTCCAAGAAATAGCCCACCTGTTATTTCCGTGAGGTTTGTACGGAGATTTTCCTATAAGCTGTGTTTTTACATAAACATTACACTGCTACTACTCACCACGATGAAGAAGATATACACGATAAACAACACATTCAATAGATAATTTTATTTGTTTGTTTAGATATCACAGAAATATTGGATGAAAGACATACACGTATCACACACCATAGCATCCAGCGTAACCATGGCTGAAGGTCACAACTGATATCAACATATAAATAATAGCATTTTACCCTACCATGTATATTAAACAACACTTCTACGCCACGCACAAGTCAATGATGGCGCTTACAAAACATTAGTTTGATGAAAATAATTATACTATATTGGTCTTATATATGACATTCGTCGACTTATACATTAATCTATAATGTACTCGTGAAATATATAACTTCACAACGTCATCTATTATTCTGAGGAATCTGATTTTTTGGTGTCAGAAATCAACCCCTTTTTAGAGCTAAACTGTTAATCAGATTATTTGGCAAATTGGACAAAATTAATCACATTACGGCTGTATAGCAAACAGAATGTAATTAGATGTTATTGCATGCCGGCTCTGATAGCAAACAAAATATAATTATATACTGGCTTTTATGGCAAACAAAATATAATTATATACCGGCTTTTATGGCAAACAAAATATAATTACATACCGGCTTTTATAGCAAACAGAATGTACTTACATACCGACTGTTATAAAAACACAATGTTATAACATACCGGCTGTTATAGCAAATAAACTGTAATTACATACTGGCTGTTATAGCAAACAGAATGTAATTACATATCGACTGTTATAGCAAACACAATGTAGTAACATACCAGCTGTTATAGCAAATAAAATGTTATAACATACCGGCTGTTATAACAAATATAATGTAAGGTAATTACATACCGACTGTTATAGCAAACAAAATGTTATAACATACCGGCTGTTATAACAAATATAATGTAAGGTAATTACATACCGACTGTTATAGCAAATAAAATGGTATAACATATCTGCTGTTATAACAAATATAATGTAAGGTAATTACATACCGACTGTTATAGCTAATATAATGTAACGTAATTACATACCGGCTGTCATAGCAAATAAAATAAAATAAAATACCGCCTGTTATAGCAAACAAAATGAAATGACATACCGACTGTTATATCAAATAAAATGTTATAACATACCGGCTGTAATAACAAATATAATGTAAGGTAACTACATACCGGCTGGTATAGCAAATAAAATAAAATAAAATACCGACTGTTATAGCAAATGAAATGGTATAACATATCTGCTGTTATAGCCAATATAACAGTCGGTATGTTATTTTATTTTGTTTGCTATAAAAGCCGGTATGTAATTATATTTTGTTTGCTATAAAAGTCGGTATGTAATTACCTTACATACCGACTGTTATAGCAAATATAATGTAACGTAATTACATACCGACTGTTATAGCAAATATAATGTAAGGTAATTACATACCGGCTGTTATAGCAAATAAAATAAAATAAAATACCGACTGTTATAGCAAACAAAATGAAATAACATACCGACTGTTATAGCAAATATAATGTAACGTAATTACATACCGGCTGTTATAACAAATATAATGTAACGCAATTACATACCGACTGTTATAGCAAATAAAGTGTTATAACATACCGACTGTTATAATATAACAAAATGAAATAACATACCGACTGTTATAGCAAATAAAATGCAATTAATTGTAATAAAAGACCAGCTGTTATAACAAGCAAAACGTCAATACGGACGATATGTAATTACATACCAGTTGATTGATTTTGTTGCCTTTCCATTAAAACGATACCCAAAAATGTTACCCTGTGATTACGTTATACAGTAACCCCTACATATGCTTCCCTATGGTGACATCCCGATGTCAAACAATAACCCCTTCACATGTTGTCCTGTGATATCACGATGTCAAACAATAGCCCAAACATATGTTGCCCTGTGACATGACGATTTCAAACAATAACCCCTACATATGTTACCCTGTGACGATCTTGTCAAACAATAACCCCTACATATGTTACCCTGTGACGATCTTGTCAAACAATAACCCCTACATATGTTACCCTGTGACGATCTTGTCAAACAATAACCCCTACATATGTTACCCTGTGACGATCTTGTCAAACAATAACCCCTACATATGTTACCCTGTGACGATCTTGTCAAACAATAACCCCTACATATGTTACCCTGTGACGATCTTGTCATACAATAACCCCTTCATATGTTACCAATTGATATCACGATGTCAAACAATAACCCCTACATAAGTTACCCTGTGACGACCTTGTCATAATACAACCCTGTGATTATTTTTGGGAGATGTAACACGCAATTTGATTGGCCAATCGAAATAATTTGCGACGGTAGAAAACCGCCTATATAATAATACAATAGGGCTTCCCCTAATCGTTTCGTCAAATCAAAACAAATTACATGTTGATATAAATATATCAGAACTAAAACAAAACCTTCACGGTAACTGTTTTTCATCTCATATACAGATTCAATTTCTTTCGGGATTTCATGAAATCAGCAATTAGAAAAATGGAACTTTGTCAGTTTGCAAAATCAAACGCATATTAAATAAATCAGGGATGTTTTTTTTATAAAACCAACAAATAAGAATAAAATATCATAATCACATATTTCAAAAATAAATAATACACACATCAATATCTAACGTTAATTGTTAAACCAACAATATTAAAACATAATTAGATTAAAACATGTCATTATCTAAATGATTTAAGATACAGCGGTTTAACATCCGGTTCGTCCGCTGACTCCACGTGGAGAATTCCCAGGTTTTCATGTCGAGAGGGCAATGTATCGTTCACCACGCACTCCGTGTCCTTCTCAAAGAGATCCTCGCGAAGACTGTGTAGCCAGTTGAAAACCTTGAGGTTGGTGTGACCTCGGTCAAGTTTCTGACCCCGGTTCCAAATATCCATGTCCCTGACCCGAATCTCGTGATATCTCGGCCGACCCATTCTCACTTTTATATCAGTCTGTATGACGTTACTGAGCTGAGGAGAAATACGAATCCTCTGCACAATTTTTGGATGTAATCCGTAGTCGTCTATTATATGGAATGGGAACTCTTCATGCCTTCCAACTGTGCGTTGGAAATCATTTTCCTCCCCAAAACCCGTGACACGCTCTAGGGCTGCCGTTGTGCTTTTTATCCTGATGGTCGCGCGACCTGTTAATCCCTTGCGCAAATCCATTTCAAGAATTTCTCGGTCTCCTTTCCAGACGGAGACCCTTTCTTCCGGTTCCGGTGATAATGACCGGGCCGACGGTGTGTTAGGAGCAAAGTCAGAGCTAACGTCTGATGCCAAAGACATCTTCCTTTGAATGTTACCGATAGAAACGCGCTTCCTTAGAGCTTGCTGTCGCTTAGTTCTCGCCTTTTGTAACTGAGCTAGTTTTTCATTTGCACGCTGTTGTCGTATTTCCTCAAGATTGATAGCTCTACTTGCTGGTTTCGAACCCGCGGATGCAACTCTGGTAGCTTTTGCCTTAAACGACGACAGGACCATTGGTTTACCAGACTCGTCAATATTTGTCATACTTCCACTTTTCTTGAGATCAGATGTGAGGTGAATCCCTTTTGTGATGCCTACGCGAGCCATTGCAGCCTTTTCCACTGGGTCCATCAGTTTCTGTATAGCTCCCTCCTCCGCCATTTCTCCTGTAAACGTGTCAATCGCTATGGCGTTCTGAGCCTTCATTAAACTTGCAAAAGCCCCTCTCTTATGTCTATTCAGCTCTTCAAGCTTCCCCCATGTAAGGCCATCCGCTTCCTTCACAGCAGAGGCTCCCTTCCTTTTCCTCCTTTTCTTGCGAATAGTTGCTACCTCCTCCTCGAGGTCCTGGCCCGTAGAGCAAGAAAACAAGGAAAGTTTAGTTACAATGGAGTCCTCGCTTGAGGACCGCTTCAGGTGTTTGTGTTCACCGAGACGGCCGCTGTATATCGGTTGAATTGGAGGTTTCTCCAGCGGTTTGATGCTCGAGAATTCGTAGTCAGGCATCCAAGACTGCAGGGCACGAGACAACCGACCCTCGTCAGTATCCTCTTCACAAAGGCCGAACTCTGAAAAAGCGGATTCTAATCTCAACTGTTCTTCCTCAAACATATTCGGACTGCCTCTGAGGGACGACCCAGCTATGGACTCGTCTGCAAATTCCATTATCTGACTTTGATCGTGAAATGGTCCCATTTTATTAAAGGTTATTCATATATAGCATCGACCGGTATTCACATCGTTGGTACACTTAATGCCATCTATCACTGTAACGCTGATTGTCTCCACGATGGGGTCTCAACAATAACGTTATGAAGCTCAAGTATGTGACTTAAGCATGTTCATTCTAATACACATTGAGTTACTGTAATGCTTACCATCAACAACAACCCCGAGTGGGTATACATTATCGCGTGCGGCCTTTAAACACGTATTATCGCGACCGTCCAGTTTGTTTGATTTACGTTTAGTGGTCTATTAAAACATTTGTTTGACCAAATGGACAAACATTTACAAATCAGCTCGTCGGTAAGCTATTCTCCATAAATTAACGTCCGGGATGTTTGATCACAACTTGGTGTAAGCGGAGGTGGAATGGTGATCAATGGCCGGCCAATCAGTAGATACTCGGCCGTATAGTGTAATCAGTACAACTACCATCACACCCGGCACTGTCGCCACTTTACCGCCCCCCACCGTCTAACACACGAATCAAGAACTGTCCCACTGAGTACAGCCTGGTCCAGCCACAGGTCAAATATCACTGGAGTTCAAGTCTTGCGTTAAACTTTTTCCACCAGCCACAGGTCATATATCACTGGAATCCAAGTCTTGCGTTAAACTTTTTCCATATCCGAATTATTGTACAGCCTGGTCCAGCCACAGGTCAAATATCACTGGAATCCAAGTCTTGCGTTAAACTTTTTCCACCAGCCACAGGTCAAAGATCACTGGAATCCAAGTCTTGCGTTAAACTTTTTCCATATCCGAATTATTGTATATTCCAAGCCGTTTGCTTTCAAGAAACTGTGGTTTCTGCTCGCTTTAGCAACATATTTATAGTATCTGGATCCTTAACTCGCTAACGACTGTCTCTCGACTGGGATTGTGTTCCTCTCCTCTGTTAGGAGTCTGAAAAAATATAAGGAGAGAAATGTGTCAATATTAATTGTCGGCGTTAACGGATTAAGATTTTGATATCGCTAGTTACACCTATTCATTTCCATTGTTTGGTTTGATAAAAGGTCTGTAGTGAAGTATACAGTGGGGTAAATAGCCCGTGTGATTATTAAATCCCTTCCTATATATCAGTGGGCAGTATTTACTCCATACACACACAGATTAATACAGGGCTGCGGGGATTACGCACTCAGATTGTGTCGTACGGCTTACTCAGGAAATCAGTTCATGTTGGGCATAGGTTCATTTTTTTCAAACACCGTTTCACACATTGGTGTAAAGAGTTCTCCATTTTGACAAACAAAAGCTGATCCGGATATTGGTAGCATGTTTGATATTTAAATAAAAACTATGATTGATAACAAGCGCCAGGACTGATACTCTGTATTGGTATTTTAAATTGTAACGGAACACGGCGTCGTTTCTCCTGAGTAATGGTCCTAAGTTAACACGTAGCATGTATACAATTGGTAGCCTTGAAATAAACATCACTGTTTCATTTGTACCTTGTGTCTCCTCTTACCTCGTCTGGTGAAATAATCAGACAAATGATGTGTTTGCTCTATACAAAAAATCTCTAAATCCGGTAACTTGCTCGTTTGTGTTTTTTTTATATATATACATACCAAACGAAATCTCTAAATGTGGTGATAATTTACTAGTAAGTCTCTACTACATAATTGTAATAATCTTTAAATACCGTTTTTTAATGGAAAGTGTTATATCATAGAGAGAGAAAAAATGTGGAAAGTATTTACTGGTTATGATAAGTTATACTATACAATGAAAAATGACTAGTGGTATGTTAATTACCAAACGAAATCTCTAAATGTGGTGATTTTGTTATAAAATGAAATTGATCTCTAAATCCGGTTACATACTAGTAAATATGCAGTAAAATGACATATGCTGTAATTGCAGTATGCCAAATTATCAAAAGTGCACGAGTCAACAAAATGACACTATATGCTACAGTGTCAATTAACCAAGACTCAATATACCATAGAGCGTCGACACATGTACACAAAGGCAACATATACCATAGAGTGTCAACACATGTACACAAAGGCGACATATACCATAGAGCGTCAATACATGTACACAAAGGCAACATCTACCATAGAGCGTCAACACATGGACACAAAGGCAACATATACCAGAGAGCGTCAACACATGTACACACCGGCCACCTATACCATAGAGCGTCAACACAAGTACACAAAGACAACATATGCCATAGAGCGTCAACACATGTCCACAAAGGCAACATATACCATAGAGCGTCAACACATGTACACAAAGGCAACATATACCATAGAGCGTCAATACATGTACACAAAGGCAACATTTACCATAGAGCGTCAACACATGTACACAAAGACAACATATACCATAGAGCGTCAACACATGTACACAAAGGCAACATATATCAGTAATACAACTCGATTGTACAGACAAAAACAGGAACGGAGGAGACACCAAAACAATAGGAAAGACAACAACAGGAACTGAGGAGACACCAAAACAAAAGGAAAGACAACAACAGGGACTGAGGAGACACCAAAACAAAAGGAAAGATAACAACAGGAACTGATGCGACGCCAAAACAAAAGGAAAGACAACAACAGGAACTGATGCGACACCAAAACAAAAGGGGGAACAACAACAGGAAAATATGAGACGTCAAACAGAAGGAAAGGTTCTTGATTATCTAATAGGGGGCTTGCTCCAAGCCGAGAATTAGACATTCAAGAATCTTAGCCGAGGGTTGAGATTTCTCTAGCATACCTTCAACGAAGGGGACAATTCTTTTTCTCCCGTCCTATCAATAATAAATTGGAATACATTTGTTATCCGATTTGCAATTGACCCCTTCGGTCGAAAGTTGATTGTGGCGTCATGATTTATTGTTACTTGACGTCATCATATTCTTTCTTTCAGTGTGCTATCCCAAATGTAAAACGTGTTTGTCGTATTGCGATCCTACTGATACGTTTCTGTTGACGCCGTTGGTGGCAGCATAGTTGTAGAGCAATGCAGCCAATAACAAAAATAGCAAAACGAAGACAGTTCGCAGAGATGTGTGACCAAGACCTGGAGAAGCATTCCAAGGAACGAGTCAGACTCTGTGTACTTAATATTAAAATCTCGGTGATAAATTCCCCGACTTATTACTATTAAGATCAGGGACCTACTCTCGTGTCTGTCATGTACCGCCGTCGACTTGCGGGAGGTAAAAGGGGAGAGGGGTATCTGAGGAATGTATCGATCTTAACACCACAGGTAATCTCTACTTATCAGCTGGAGCGCGAGAGGAATCAATAGTATAGGATGTATTTCTGCTCCCACGCAATACACATCGACTCCACAAAGTGGACATTAATTGAACACAACAGTGACATTTGAATGCAGGAACATTGTTCATTCGTTCAGTTTTGCATTCTTTTATATTCCCGTGAACCATCTGAATTTCAAATCAACCCTTTTGTAGCCTTACACTTATTGGAAGTTGACGCCAAACTTAAAAGACAAATTCATTTTTTGACAACCCCCGACTAAAGAAAAAGGAAACGCATTTTCCAGACCAATAATTCAGTATTCGATTTACCAGTTGTTAGGCCTACTACTATGTGGTTTTGATACAATAAGTGATACGCCAAGCATGCCTGTTTACCAATGATAATATGTCAAACCTTCGCCCTTCGCCAGAATAATCCATATTCCCCCAGTAAGAACATCGCGCTTTACATTTAATTACTGTACATTCTTTGTTGTTTACTAATGTTCGCCGATAATTTCACCCTCTTTACGGCGGGCGAAAAGGCGAAAATATAACCGCAGCGAAAATGTCCTGGTCTACAGTATTATCCCTTTATCTGTCTAGTCTTTAGTAAAAGTTAATATTGAGAAAGCTTTAAAAGAGGTTTTATTAACCAACAGTTGTTTTGACTATTTAATTCTGACACAACCATTTAAGATTATGATAAACGCACTATTTCATGAACTAAACTTTAAACACATACCAATTTGTTTATCAAAGTAAACATATCCTTTCTACCTTTTAAAGTTTATTTGCGAGGATGCGTTCTGTATAAACTTAAACATATATAAATATTGGACACGTGAATTTATTGAATATCTTCATAAGACAAATTTTTAATAAAGACACATTTTAATAAAGACAAAACGCTTTTATTCCAGACTGCTGATCGCATTGTAAATGTAAGTGATCCATTTTTTTTTTTATTTATGCTGTCGATTTAACATCACAGGAGGATACAACTTATCGCCCTACAACACTGGTATAAAAACAGGGACATTTATCTTGGTATGACTTTAACTTCAGACTACGTACCAATATTTATATTGAAAAGAACATTAAAATGAGAAATATTCAATCTAAGGTGACGTTTTCGTGAACACCATGAGAAAAACGGTCTAAATTACCCAGAATTCCACGGAGTCTCTACCCGTGACTAACATAATCTCTGTAACCTGTCATCATTTAATGACGGTGGCTATGATACCGTTGTCGTACCGATGTACGTATATAATTACTTACAAAAGATTGAATCATACATATTTACACATAAACAAGATAAGAGATCACCCATGGTTTCCATATATATCGTGACGAGAATCTCACACCTGATGTCGGAGATATGGAAAATCAACGTCGTTATCATAACACCATTATTGTCATGTGACAATACTGAGTTACAGAACAATAGAATTAATCGTGAACTTGCAGTCTGTTTAATTGTTAAAATTATTACCGTTTACTCATATTTACTGCCTATCTAATCTTCCCCTGCAATGTTCATGCTCGAAAAGCAAACTATTAAGACCATACGTTAAATAGATAGATTTGAATTTGGTAATATCATTTTATAAAACTACAAATAGATAATATACATGACCCCAGTATAAGAAATTATACACATTACAAGTCACCGAAGTTGTATGTAGATTTATTTCGACATTTAAATTCCCGTCAATCTACGCCTTTGTTAGATAGTAGCAGTGTGATCAGTATCGATACCCTGATCTGGGGTGTGTGTAACCTAACAACTGCCTTGTACGTACTATAAGTAGTCTAACCCTACTGTCGTATAATGTCAACTTGTACGATGTAGGTCTACTGTCTTATAATGTCAACCTGTACTGTGTAGGTCTTCTGTCTAATAATGTCAACCTGTACTGTGTAGGTCTTCTGTCTAATAATGTCAACCTGTACTGTGTAGGACTACTGTCTTATAATGTATACTTGTACTGTGTAGGTCTACTGTCTTATAATGCCAACCTGTACTGTGTAGGTCTACTGTCTTATAATGTCAACCTGTACTGTTTACGTCTACTGTGTTATAATGTCAACCTGTACTGTGTAGGTCTACTGTCTTTTAATGTATGCTTGTACTGTGTAGGTCTACTGTCTTATAATGTATACTTGTACTGTGTATGTCTACTGTCTTATCATGTCAACGTGTACGGTGTAGGTCTACTGTCTTGTAATGTCAACTTGTACTGTGTAGGTCTACGGTCTTATAATGTCAACTTGTACGATGTAGGTCTACTGTCTTACAATGTCAACTTGTACTGTGTATGTCTACTGTCTTATCATGTCAACTTGTACGGTGTAGGTCTACTGTCTTGTAATGTCAACTTGTTCGGTGTATGTCTACTGTCTTATAATGTCAACTTTTACTGTGTAGGTCTACTGTCTTGTAATGTCAACTTGTTCGGTGTATGTCTACTGTCTTATAATGTCAACCTGTACGGTGTAGGTCTACTGTCTTGTAATGTCAACTTGTTCGGTGTATGTTTACTGTCTTATAATGTCAACTTTTACTGTGTATGTCTACTGTCTTATAATGTCAACTTTTACTGTGTATGTCTACTGTCTTATAATGTCAACTTGTTCGGTGTAGGCTTGCGGCCTTTTCTGCCTTTTTCTGCCTTTTATAGCATTGTTCTCGATACATGTATAGTGTATCTGCCTTTTATTGCCAAACGCCTTATACAAACGTTTTTTATTCTTTAACAGACTTCAGTCTTATATAACCTTCTAGATTTAACAGCCTTCTGCCGTAAACAGACTTGAGCCTTATACAACAGTGAATATGTATGGAGGTGCTGCATGTTTAGACCTACTGCCATAAACCGTTGGTAGGTGGAATTCTGACGTATTACGTAGTGAAACCTGTCTTATACACTGTATGATTGTCTTATACACTGAAGGGTTGTCCTATACACTGTAGGGTTGTCTTATACACTGTAGGGTTGTCTTATACACTGCAGGGTTGTCTTATACACTGTAGGGTTGTCTTATACACTGTAGGGTTGTCTTATACACTGTAGGATTGTCCTATACACTGTAGGGTTGTCTTATACACTGCAGGGCTGTCTTATACACGGTATGGTTGTCCTATACACTGTAGGGTTGTCTTATACACTGTAGGGTGGTATTATACACTGTAGGGTTGTCTTATACACTGTAGGGTTGTCTTATACGCTGTAGGGTTGTCTTATACACCGAAGGGTTGTCTTATACACTGTAGGGCTGTCTTATACACTGTAGGGTTGTCTTATACACTGTAGGGCTGTCTTATACACTGTAGGGCTGTCTTACACACTGTAGTGTTGTCTTATACACTGTAGGTTTGTCTTATACACTGTAGGGTTGTCGGTAGGGTTGTCGTATACACTGTAGGGTTGTCTTATACACTGTAGGGTTGTCTTATACACTGTATGGTTGTCCTATACATTGTAGGGTTGTCCTTTACACTATATCGTTGTCTTATACACTGTAGGATTGTCTTTTACACTGTAGGGTTGTCCTATACAGGTTGTCCTATACACTTTAGGGTTGTCTTATACACTGTAGGGTTGTCTTATACGCTGTAGGGTTGTCGTATACACTGTAGGGTTGTCCTATACATTATATGGTTTTCTTATACACTGTAGGGTTGTCCTATACACTGTAGGATTGGCTTATACACTGTAGGGTTGTCCTATACACTGTAGGGTTGTCCTATACACTGTGGGGTTGTCCTATACACTGTAGGGTTGTCTTATACACTGTAGGGTTGTCCTATACAGGTTGTCCTATACACTTTAGGGTTGTCTTATACACTGTAGTGTTGTCCTATACACTGTAGGGTTGTCTTATACACTGTAGGGTTGTCTTATACACTGTAGGGTTATCTGTAGGATTGTCTTATACACTGCAGGGTTGTCTTATACACTGTAGGGGTGTCTTATACACTGTAGGGTTGTCTTATACACTGTAGGGTGGTTTTATACACTGTAGGGTTGTCTTATACACTGTATGGTTGTCTTATATGATGTAGGGTTATCTTATACACTGTAGGGTTGTCGTATACACTGTAGTGTTGTCCTATACACTGTAGGGTTGTCTTATACACTGGAGGGTTGTCTTATACACTGTAGTGTTGTCTTATAAGCTGTAGGATTGTCTTATACACTGCAGGGTTGTCTGTAGGGTTGTCTTATACACTGTAGGGTTGTCTTATACACTGTAGGGTTGTCTTATACACTGTAGGGTTGTCTTATACACTGTAGGGTTGTCTTATACACTGTAGGGTTGTCTTATACACTGTAGGGTTGTCTTATACACTGTAGGGTTGTCTTATACACTGTAGGGTTGTCTTATACACTGTAGGGTTGTCTTATACACTGTAGGGTTGTCTTATACACTGTAGGGTTGTCTTATACACTGTAGGGTTGTCTTATACACTGTAGGGTTGTCTTATACACTGTAGGGTTGTCTTATACACTGTAGCTATACTCGACTAATGTAGACCTTCTGTCTTATTAGTCAAAGTGTAATGTGGTAGAAGTGGCCTACTTCCTTATACAATCTACAAATCCCTTAAACAATGTTTGAGGCCTGCCTTTATTATTATATTCATAAATCATAAATAAATAATGATAAAAGTAAGATCGCGCTTGTTATTAATCCGAGGGAACATTTGTTACTCAGATGTGTGCTCTAATAGTTTACTTTTCTTAAAACATAAAAAAATATAATTAATTGGCTGCAGAAGATTGATATATCCCAGTTGTTAAGTCAAGATGAAAGCATCACCACCATGAGAGCTTTAAAGGAACGTGTCAAACATTACGTTATAAGCTCAGCTGTGTAATACGATAAAAAGGGGTGTGGCCCTAACCTACGTCTAGGAGGTAAACATTTTCTAATTAAAAATTAAACAGAAATGAAAAAAACCCACAGATAGACTAAAAATAAAAAATAAACCGTTTCATGCAAATGCATTATAAAGGTTACAACATTGCAATTTGTGGTTAATTCCTAAATCTTCAATTGGAAATATACAAATGAGGACTAGTGGATAATTATTGTTTGTACGATTCCAGTGCTTTCCTATTTCTATGATTTTATTGTATGAATAACAAAACAACAAGAGAATACCGGAGTGGTGATAAATCTAGGGCAAAATAAGATCAACGATAAGATTTGCAGGAAGCCCCTAGAAAAGGGGCATTTCATCTGGAAGAGCAAATATCTTCTGCTTCTTAAACGACAGATACCCGCCGTGTAAACTATAGGCCAGATCCACGGACTGTCATGCCCTCAAAGCTAGAATCGGGGTAGTGACAACAAAACAACAAGGAACTCTAATGGGAATAATAAAAAAACCCAACCAACTTCATATCATATCACACAAGGAAAACGATACTTGGATATCGTCTTCATGAACTTGCAACTCTTGAAACCCTGTTTCTGTTACGTTAACCATCAGCAATTGAAATCCACTACGTAAATGAGATTCGGAGCAAGCTCCAGATACGGAATCAACCACGGCATGTTGACACCGTAGGTAAGAAAAGCAAGGCTGTTACTATCAAGAAAGGAAATTTTCATGAAATGTATGATATAGGAAGCTATCGTTTTACAAAGACAGTGACACAATTATATATATATATTAATATCAAAACATTAAATAATAGCATATCAATTAGCACTTCATCTTTGCGTGAAATTAATGAAGTAAAATTAATGAACATAACATATCGTAAATACAAATATACCTCATCAATAAATACACAATCAACAACATAGTCAATTTGAAATATACGACATCAGCATAACACAATATACCACATCATCATAACACAATTAACCACATCATCATAACACAATATACCGTATCATCAGAACACAATATACCACATCATCATAACACAATATACCACATCATCATAACACAATATACCACATCATCATTACACAATATACCACATCATCAGAACACAATAAACCACATCATCATAACACAATATACCACATCATCATAACACAATATACCACATCATCAATACACAATATACCACATTATCATAACACGATATACCACATCATCATAACACAATATACCACATCATCATAACACAAAATACCACATCATCAATAAAAAAAATACCACATCATCAATAAAAAAAAATACCACATCATCAATAAAAAAAATACCACATCATCAATACCATTATCATAAAATACTATAACACATCATTATAACACTTGGACACAATTTTGACTTCAAGAAACATCATTATCCCATGAACCAGGTTCGTCGATACACAGAAAAGAAATCTCAAAAGCTGTTTGAATATACAAAGAATCATTAAAAACATGGTTTCATGTCGGATGGCCAGTGTTGTAAATTGCTAATCTGCATTATGGTTATATTTTACTGTGAGTATTGATCAAGGTAATGAATTAAGTTTACTATTAAGTAGCGCGTTTTGTAAATTACAGTGAAGAAATCACTATCCTCTAACCCATCTCTTAGCTTTCTCTCTATCGGTGATATCTATCCCCCCCCCCCCCCCCCCCCCCCCCCCCCTCTCTCTCCCTCTTTCTCTCCTTCCTCTGCCCAATCGTTCTCTCTGACGGTAAATGCCTAGTATTTTCTCAAAACATGATACAGAATAGTATTTCCTACCTCTTCAGTCGTGATATAATCCACAAATATGACATGGTGCAGCGAACAATTCCTTCTCCCTGTTAGATTTGATCTGCTTCAGTACTGTCTGCCGGTGTTACAGACGACTAGCTATTATATATAGATACCGACCACATAAGATCACCATTAAAATCTCACCTACCTCTAGTCCTTCGTCTCTATGTGACTTAACCCTGCTCAACCTGTCATGCCTGATATAGCCCCAGTACTCTAAGATAATCCAGGGTTGATTTGTCAGAGCCTCGCTGAGACACGTTCGATTGTGAATCAATTAGCCTATATATATACACACCGGTACATATGCCTGACCAGGTACAAAAGCATGGAAAGATTCAATGCGTCCAGGTGTATGTAACCTGATGTTCCGTAATTAAAACGATCTTCAAAATACGGATAAAGTTTTTTTTAACGTTATTACAAATTGTCTGGCTTTTCGTTGTCGTTGTTAGCCTTTTACACTGGGGACCTTTTACACTGGGGACGTTTCTTTCATGATTTGATATGAAATTTATCAGATTTATTTTTGCCTATATGATGCAACTACGTGAACAGTGTTAGTTATTTCAAGTATTGCATAGATCTAAGTTAAAGATAAGTTGCTTTAAACAATTTATGGGTAAAAGGCAATTACAGTTTACTTTTAAAAATTTGTTTTATTCAGAATTCTGAATAAAAATATTAAGAAAATATGAAAATATATTTCTTCTAAAGGGAACGATCATCATATTTGTGAAAAGATGTATTTTTGTTTGCATTTGAGAACAAATTTATTTACATTTATTTCAAGTTATTTTCTTATTTAGCTGTTCGGAATAAAAATTGAATAACATGAAAATGTAAAACTCTTAACATTTGTATTATATTTTAGATGAACACCTACCATGTAAGGCCTATACATGTCTGAGTCCTGTTAGGGGCCTGGGAGGAGACTGGCTTTGTTAAGCTTTTGTCGCTGTAGAATATGGTCCTTCAATACCGTATTTTGGTGTTTAGCTAACAACTAACCTACTAAACACGTTATTATTATTATTATTCCTGTGTTAATTATACAAATATTTTGTACCTAGGTATAACATACTTCAATGTGTTAAATCGATATTTGTGTAGACCGTTTTTCATTAATATACATAATAAAACGTTTTAAATGTGATATCGAACCACATTCCTTTAGACTGCACTTTCATAATTTATATCATTGTAATAGAGTTTGGAATTACTAAAGAAACATTCCAAAACAAATCGATCGATAAACACATTCCAGGTTTAATAGTGTACTGAACCATTGTATTGATTACATAATTTTGCAATGAATGAAACATTTTAATCAATACACAACTTTATGTTTTTTTTTGAAAAGTCGAAAACGATACATAGA
Organism: Mizuhopecten yessoensis; assembly: GCF_002113885.1. NCBI lineage: Eukaryota > Metazoa > Mollusca > Bivalvia > Pectinida > Pectinidae > Mizuhopecten > Mizuhopecten yessoensis. Next base: position 727,225 of record NW_018404042.1, read on the forward strand.
AGGGCTATTAACATTGGTTCTAGTCAAATCGATGATCAGCGTCATCATCTTTTATGTTCTTCCAATAAATCTAGAGTCAATCCTTTTTATAGTCTGTTATTAATATACAACAACGCTATTATCATCTTGAAATTGTCAATTTGCAAACGTTTTAACTGAACTGTTTAAGGAGAATATCTGCCTAAATAGTTATTGAAAAATCTATTCAACACCTTAAAGACAAAATCTGTACTGGGCGTACCAATCAAACAACGCCTGGTTTAACAATACAGGATATGTTTACTTAAGTTATTGGCATTTAAAATCTCACTATTGTCAATAGTGTTAATCTATCAATAGAACAATTATATTAAAGGCAGCATTTAAAGTACATCCCTCGTCACATATTCATTTACCGACTTTATCGAGATCGGGTTTGTATATTTTTTAAGGTATCTTAGTTTAAATGGCCTTTTGAGTTCATCCGTATGATGAAATACGTCAATGTCTTTTTTAAAATACTGTAAAACACGTCCATTAAAAACCCTAGGACAAACAAATAATTCTTCAAAATATAACATATATAAAGATAATCAAAGGACCAGCCCAGCCGGTACTGACGACAGAGACCCTACGGTCAGAGGCATCAAGTTCATTCTATAAATACAAAATGTAGAATGGGTGTTTACTAGATGTTGAAACATGTGCATAGCTGTCAACCCTCCCTCATTAGGAGGGAGACTCCCTCATTTAGGATGGAGACTCCCTCATTTAGGATGGAGACTCCCTCATTTTGACCGAAATTTACCAATCTCCCTCGAAACTCCCTCATTCAAGTCTAAACTCACACAAAGTCAAAATATACATCCTGTGGTCAAATGATCTCCTAGTTACTGGAGCGTGTGTGTAGTGATCAAATCAGGTGTGTCTGAATCAAATGAATGTTTTTAAGAGTTATTTTGATATGTAAAAAGGGAGAGATATATTGAGGCAAGCAGTTTCAGTCGTGCTTCCCGCACTTTCTCCCTCAATGGAAATGTGGAATGAGGGATATCTCCTAAATGCATGTGTCTTGGCAAATATGTTTTTAGAAATAAGTTTTTGAACTTTTCAAGATTTCTTTGATCAGAAGTCTATTAGAAGGGGTCTTTAAAAATATACCACTATAATTGAATTAATTCTTTAAATAAAAGAGATGTTCATCAAATGTTGAAATAACTGTAGTGGCAAATATATACAAACTTCAAAGATGTGACATATCGTATACTCAAAAGGTGGCATGCAAGTTTTATGTGAATTTCCATGTATTCAACAGGTTAATATTATGAAAAGTTTGAAAGGTCAGTATTTTAAAAATTATTTTCTGTGTGTGTTCAAATGATTTTTTCGACACTTAACATCACTGGTGGTATATTATACACTTCCCAAAACCTCTTTTTCGTGTGATCAATTATCAGAAAAGTGACACCTCTGATTATTTACCTAGCGATCGAAAACGAACTAGCTCAACGCTTGTGATACTGACAGAAACACGAAAATCCCGACAGTGTGATTGATACGTTTGTAGAGAAGACATTAAATTACTTTAAATTGTTATGAGTCAATGTCAATTACCCAAACGCTGGCTATTTATATAATTTGTACAGGTAAGTGGTTATATAAATTAAACCCCAATGAAGCAAACTATTATGTTCACCGTAACAGTATATCTGTATAGAGCCAAACGCATGTCAACGAGCCGAAACCAGGAACATTTCGTACATACATGTCTGCGCTATTTTATGCTTGCTTTTCATTTGATGCTATGAATAGTATCATTTTGTTTAGAATCAGACATCATATACGAACGCTATACTCTCGTACGTCTGTATACCTGAACCCAGAGCCCCTTGTAAAATTCATTGATTAACTCGATAGTTGAAATCCGACTCCAATGTGCCAATGCTGACACGTGGTTGAAAACCAAGAGAGAAATAATTGATTAAACACAATCCTTCATGTGCTTGCATTGAACGTAAATATGTATGGTTGATAAAAACGTTTTGCAAACACGGACTACTTAGTACTGTAGTTATGAAAAAGATCTGTGTATATAAAAAAACTCCACTGAAGTTGGGAGAACAACATCGAACATAAATAGATAAATATGAAAAGAAAATTTGACTAATTCCTTTGTCTGTACTGTCGTTATCACTTCTTTGCTCATACAATAAAAACCCGATACACTGCTACTATTTATCAAGAGACATTTTAACGTTACAAATGAGTTTAGGGATTAATTAATGAAAATGTATAAAGGATTTCTTAAAAAAAGAAAAGAAAAAACAACAACATTGAAATGTGTTGGCGGTGGACGAGGTGGTAAATGAAACGAGGGGCATTATATCGAGGTTTTTCACTGTATATCTATTTAAGTACTACGTATCCAACGAAGGGTTGTTTTCGGTTGAATCGTTCTGTCGTTATTAATTACGAAACCTATATATATATACGGTACACGTATGATGTACATGTATCGCTTGTATAACTTTATCCTTGTTTCAGTCACATACAAACTCCACTGTATTAAACACTGAAAACAAACTTTATTTTCAAGAAGTCTGGCTTTCAATTAATCTCGGAGTCAGAATAGTCACCACTGTTGAAACAAAAATCCTATCCTTACTAACAAAGGTATTACTTAACCTAAAATATTCACGCAATTAACGGAGAAAATAAACAAACAAAAATGGGCACATGAAGTCGTTTATGTCAATTACTTCAAACATGTCGCTCTCGGGGTGGTACGAACAACGTTTGTATTGATTACGTTTGCCATACTGTTGTTACACAATGTCAGTAACAACTGTTTAAACTGACTTGTTAGTAAAGGCGGTGCAACTCGATCACAAACATATTCAATTTAACAATCAATACAACCTTTGTTTCCAGCTTTAGTGTTGGTACGAAACAATGGATCGTTATTGCATATGAAACTCGTGGTTGTGGCTGCAATGCCGGGATTGGCTAGATATGCAACCACAGCAGGACCTAAACATCGTCAAAATATCGGATTGTCACCGACAAAATAACGAATGGAAACATAAACGTTAAACACAAACAAGCGATTACACCTTCGAAGTTTTAAAATATATGCAGTTACCATAAAATGACTAACACTAAGGTAGGCAACGTAAGGAAATTCAGATTTGTGAGACAACACGGGCAAATAGTCAAGTCTACAGCTTGAAAATGGTATTCAGATATGTGAGACAGCACGGTCAAATAGTCAAAAGTTTATTCGTATTTTATTGACAAAATGAGAACTATTATTATTATTAAATTATTATTATCTATAATCGGCAAAGAAATTTTGCTTGGGCATGGTATCGGAGTTTAAGCTTGAGAACAGGTTCAGGGGTGATACGACACAAACCAGGAAGTCACTATAACACCTAAATTTTAAACATCTCCTGACAGTATAACTCATAAAACATAGATTCCACGATGACAAAATTATACTCATAAGGTAACCTGCTTTATCTACCGTGTCTCTATCTAGTGCCGTCTACTGGTTACCTATACATAACGAGCGAAAGGAATGTGATGATTACCCCCACCAAGTGAATGAAATGTTATATAAATACCCCGAAACGTCAATTTAAGAGATATTTAACTAGATATATGACAGAGCAGACCTTGACTAGTGTTATTACGCTAACACTATAATATCCACGTGTATACAACACGCTATCATGTCCTTTGATATTATTTAGTATTCTCGATTCAAATAGCAGTGCAGTTGTTGCTTTAAGTGTTGTTACTTACATTAGACAAGTTACCAGCATACAAACAGTCCTCAGTATTTAATACTCTGATAGGCATAATTCAGGTTTAGTAAGTCTCACTAATATGTTTCGGTAGTGACTTGGTTTGATTTGGTTTGTGCTTTATGTCAATTCAAAGCTGTGGCCATTTAAGGACGTGCCAGATTTTGGAGGTGGGGGATAACCGGAGTACCAAGAGAAAAATATCCGACTTGCGGCCAGTGCTTGGCGAATACCTCTGCTGTAGTGATACATTAAAATTTTCAAGAAGGGACCTTTCATGTAGTTTGTATTTCCTGATAAAGCATGTTTTTTATCCTTAATTTCGCTTGATAACATATTAATGTTATGAACCATAAACATGTCTATTACACTACTATAAAATATCCTTGTGTTCATTAAAAATACCATAGGAGATCAGTGTGTCAATTCAGATACTATAAAATATCAATTTGTCTACAAAAATAAAACAAAATCTTCATATGTCTATTGAAATAAAGTAAAATGTAAACATGTCTAGCAAAATACTATAGCACAGCTAACTGTCTATAAAAATAAATAAAAATGTCAACATGTCTATTGAAACACTATAAAATGTCAACATGTCTATTGAAACACTATAAAATGTCAACATGTCTATTGAAACACTATAAAATGTCAACATGTCTATTGAAACACTATAAAATGTCAACATGTCTATTGAAACACTATAAAATGTCAACATGTCTATTGAAACACTATAAAATGTCAACATGTCTATTGAAACACTATAAAATGTCAACATGTCTATTGAAACACTATAAAATGTCAACATGTCTATTGAAACACTATAAAATGTCAACATGTCTATTGAAACACTATAAAATGTCAACATGTCTATTGAAACACTATAAAATGTCAACATGTCTATTGAAACACTATAAAATGTCAACATGTCTTACTCATAAGAATCGCTTTATACATTTTCCCTAACTTATCCATAAACCTCTTCACTACGCCAAATTTTATCTGGACAAATGTTGGCAGTATAACGAGGCTTAACTGTACTAAGAAATGTCATCGTGTCTATCAAAATACCATAAAATGTCAAAATGTCTTTAATACTATTATGAAATATCGATTTGTCTATTAAAATACTCAATGTACTTATGAAATACATGCATGCATAAATCTATTCAAATATGATTCAATATTACACTGTCTATTAAGATGCTATATAATCTCCATATGTCTATAAAACACTATAAAACATCCATATGACATGTATTATATTTTACTATAAAACATCCATATGTATAATATTTTACTATAAAACATCCATATGTCTATTATAATCTTAACATTATTCATTGGTCTATTGAAAAACTTTCAAATATACATCTATTAAAATACAACGTTCTCGGTAACCTGTATAGAGAAAAAAATCTTCAAATCATAAAATTATCTGTGCAACGATACCCGTCCGGATATATCCAATTATAACTGTTTTGTACAATACACGCTAATTCTTAATCCTGTTTCGTGATTGAGATAATGACTATGTCTTATTTTGTCATTTTGACACAGGTAAGTACTTAGGACGTATCAATCACATTATATCTGTCTACCTCACGGCACAGGTTTCTCGGCGGGACAGAGGTACCGACAAACCGATGACATTTCCCGTATTAGCTTAGTTAAATATAAGGTAACGCCATAAAATCAATATTACACGCACATTTATATCTTTTGTATTCAATTACCTCCGAGTGTTGTTCGGTATACGAGGGGACTGACAGTCGTTAACACTCGATATATGGTTTAAGTACATGTGGTAGATAGGTGAGTAAGTCTCTTGTTACAACAAAAATAGATCTTCTGTTTCTGTATTTCATGTGGAGAAAAGATCACAGGACGGATATGAACAGTCGTCAGACAGACACCCGACTTGGTACAGCATCACATTATAACCAACGGGGGACCGTCCGAAACAGAAATTGAACCGAGGGTCCTAAACAACACTACAACCAAGCAGGTCAAGAGCAAAGGAAAAAGGTATGAGATTATTTTTTTTCCAGTAGGAAAACCGATATTTTTGTTATTGTAACAAAATTGTTACTTTTCACCGCAGTACGAATTATTATTTATGTATTTCAATAGTAAAAATAACCTTCAAAACGATTGCTGAGATCCCACTAAAGCGGAACTTTTTTTGAGATTATTCATTTCATTTTTAGAAAATCCAAGTTTACAGTTATGTTATGAACCTAAGCAGGTTAATTGGCCGTAATGTTATGAACCTAAGCAGGTTAATTGACCGTAATGTTATGAACCTAAACAGGTTAATTGACCGTAATGTTATGAACTTAAACATTTTAATTGACCGTAATGTTATGAACAAAAAATGTCTAATTAACAATACTGTTATTAGTTAAGCAAAACCTAAAGTCTAAGATTGTTTCTCGATGCCGTGACCAGGTGGTCCAGAAGTGTTAGCGTCATCTGCTTTATCGTTGACACCCATTATGTTCATCTGTTTCATCTTAGTAATGTCACGTTCTCAAATAAAGAATCAGGGTAGTGACAACGAAATCACTAGGATATTAACGAGCATTTCACGGACCTATTTCCAAATACAACCATGATGGCGTCCATAAAAAATTCCTATCTTCATACTCCTGCATTTGAGCAGGTTTTTGCAATGAGACGTGATATTCCGTCTTTTCGTATTGCAGAGTTATCTTCTCTTGTGAGCAGGTATTGAGTGTTACGTCATTGGTTTGTGAGAGGAACGTCATCAAGTTTTGAGAAAACGACGTAATTTCCTCACACAAACCAATGACGTAACAATCAATACCTGCTCACAAGGGAAGATAACTGCAATATGCAAAGACGGAATATATGTATGAGATATAGGATTGCATGCCTAAATCTCAACCTACCTAAGGTTGTCATATGGCATGTTATTCGTCTATCGGTAAACGGATTATGTTTTTTGTTATGGTTACGATGTCGATAGTTCAACTTTAGTCAGGTGCTGTAGCTACAATCGGGTTTTGTTCATACTCAGTGCGGGTGAACTGCTAAAGCGCGAAATAGATATGTGTAAAATTTAATTTATTGCTTTCTGGACTGTGAAATGAATCACCCCTCTCGGTTACTTTTCAGTTACGAAACACCGGCCTGTTTATCTGATTATGACCGGTTGATTTTGTTGTTAAATTCTCCTACGCACTTACATAGAATAACACTTTATCGATATTTACTTCCACAACTTTCAATGCCAGAAACAGTACACTACATTATTCGCAAACGATTCGCTTCTTAATTTTGAGGACTAAATTTCGGTCTTAGGTGAACATAACATGTTTAAGGAAACAATGGATAGGTTCACCCTTTCTGTTTTTAACATAATCCAAAACTGTGCAAAATACTTTGAAACATTTCTTGGAAAGAAAATATTGCCAGGCTGGCAGCTGATTCCACGACACACTGTCATTGGATGCAAATATGCATGTTTTTTCAACCTACTCTTCCATTATTTCAACACCGTTAGTTAAACACATAAATATACATACATGTTATGTCTGCAATGAACTAACGTTGATTTTAATTATGAATTTAGGGAATGGGGATTTTGTTTTCAAATGGTAACGGTCTTTTATGCTTAAGCAGAACGATAAATAGGTTACGAACAATATTTTCGTTATTAAAGATCATTATTAATTCTGAATGGTACACAATTGCATTTTTATGTTGAGTTTATATATGGGTCGCTTTCTCTGTTAAATCGTTTAACAAATTAATAAATAACTTTGAAATCACTGTCAGTCTTATACAGTATTGTCTTTTTAGCAGTGGTTATGATCAAGGTTGAACAAGAGCGTTTGTGTGACCGAGCCTTAGTTATTGACAAAACATCAGTTACGGTGTTATTAAGTATTGTGAAACCTTAGTTACAACAGCTATTGGCATAATGGAAACAGCCGAGTAACCAAGGGGGATGAACCGGAACCTATAAATGTGTTCTGTCAATAAATCGACTCGGACACAATTTTGCACCCAAGAGAACCGGAAGTAGCTGATTGATATTCAATAAACACACTATACTTAAACAATAAACATCAAATTACACACCATGTATCGATATTAATTAGTGTTAGAGCGTGTTGTACTGTCCTAACATTACACTGTGCAATCAACATGGCCAATGATCATATTGATTCATTATAATCCTCTTCATCAATGTGTGCTCCATTGATAAGCGGGGCGTCCGGAGGATTATAACGAGAGCTGCATGTGTTCTTGGAATATCTGTGTTCCTGGAGACCGTGAGATGTTATAACCGGATACAGAACTAAACAATACAATACAGGTTAGTTAGCGTGTGAGTTGTGCTAACTATGACGTCATATTCATAGTTCCATGTACAGGATAAAATGTTGAACTACTATGATTTATCCAAGGTTGCGAAAACAGGTTCCAATGGACTATCTACTAAAATGACCTTCAAATGAAATAAAAGTCATTATCACACCTGTCACAAAACGCTAATGATTTGTGTTAACCAATGAGAGTGTGTCTGGGAAAAAAACGATTCGAAAAACAGCAATCGACCTTTCTTTATTGCATTGTTTAGGGACAGCGTGACTTCTTGATGAGGACAATGGTATATGTATTCCCAGGACAGAATAGTTTGAACAGGACAAACGATTTTTACTTCACCAAGCCACAGTTTCAGTATGTGTTCTAGACGGAATAACATATCTTTACGTACGTAAGTATAACAATTAAGAACCAGATATCCCTTGTATCAACACCTATTGTGTTTTGTCTATCAGGAGAAAGGTTATGGTGAAATATAATCTCCCAGGCGAGAAAATCTCAGGTAGGTCTAAATTACGTACCTACATTGTTGATATTTCAGCTTAAATTACTTTAACATCATATACGACCTTTGAAGTCGAAGATAGTATATACAACTCTGAATGTAACAGATCAGGGTTGTTTGGTGCACAATCAATATATCATTTAAGGGTATTATCAGCCTGAATTGAAGTTACGAAAAACAACAAAGAGTGCACCGATCTGTGTAACCGGATACAAGTGTTGTCACTTTCTGTGTCGGAGGAAGACAATGACACTGAAGACTTGTTAACGCTCCTTATTGTGCGTTTCAACAACGACTTCTATTGTTACCAAATTCCAAACGAGTCGTTGGTCAGGACGCTAATGTTCTACACTAGTGTGCCTGCTGTTTGTATGCATTCTTAAAAATAACGAGAAAAAAAGGATAGGAATATTTTAACTTAAATATATTTGAATCTGTTTGTTGAACGTATCACAGTCGCATAAAGTTATTATAGGAATCGAGACATGCACTTTTGGCAGAAAGTTGGTGAGAATATATACGACTGCGATATATGTTTTCGTTGTTTTACAGTGACTGTTTACTTCACCCGGAACACACATACTGCAGTGAGTAGCGACTCTGGAGTTTACAGCGCTGTCCAGTACGTTTGGATCAGCTTACATTAGGGGCTACACGGATTGTTTACATCTGTAGTGCAAATGATGTAGAGACAGCGAAGACAAACGTGGACTGTTGGCGTTTGACATTATTTTAAAAACAAAAATGCGTTTGAAATGGAAAATATGATTTTCAAACAGAATGAGCTTGATTTAATTTAAATCAATACTAAACCAGCACTGATATTAACAGAATCACTACTGGTTCTAACAGCAAATACAAAAACTGTGTCAGGAGGATGACTATATATTTAAAGGAAAATACGTTGGATTTTAGGAATTTAAACTTGGCACAGGAGCACTTTTTATACATGTTTTACACCCGGATCTCATTGTCACTTTACAACATTGTATGGATCAATGTCAATCCCGTCCACTCCAACGTTTCCGCGTCGTGTCACGGAAAACAAACACATACAGTGCATAGTCAAGGACTGACTCGAAAACTCTTGATTTGGCTGTGATTGTTACTAAGGCACAACTAATAAAAGTAATCTTTTTTCAAAGACCACTGTGACCCTCCTGGGAGAATCTTTTAAAGAAGTATTCCTTACCGAGAGGAAAAGGAACCTTGACGCCGTGAGAAGTTCTATACACAAAACAACTTTGCCGAAATACGACCAACAGCGAGCACTTAAGAAGGTATCGATAATGGTAAGTAAAGAATTCTTATTTTGTTAACGTTTCTAAATCAATATTTAATGAGTTTTGGATACAACGTTACAATGCCATATTCGAAGATTAAATAGTGATTCATTCGTTTAAATACTTTTAGAGAAAATGTAAAAAAAATGTTTGACAAAGAAATGTAACATGTTATTCATTTGGTTCAATAAGTCATATTGAATATGGAGGGATTCGGAACACCTCAATACAACAATACAGGTTATGAAATTGCTCTTGATTTGAAATCGGGGATGATTCTATTATCTTACTCAAAACAAAATTGATGAGTGTTTGGACACTCGTAGAAATAGTTTCATTGGACATTATTTTAAGGTCCGACATCTGGGCAATTATTCTTTATGATCAAAATGTAATTTTGCAATTCAAATTTATGTTTGATGCACTTTACGCAACTCCTTATTCTAGAAGGTGTGTCTGTGTAAGCTTCGACGAAAATTATGGGAAAAAAATAAAAGCCAATTAAAAGCCAATTAAAAGCCAATTAAAAGCCAATTAAACGCAAAAGGGAAACAGTGATAAAGCATGTCCCAAAGCTTTTCATAATTGCGACTTATCATCTAACAAGGTCATTAAGCGCTTCAATCATTGCATCGATATAAGAGTACACGTGATCTAGATCACCCGCTGTCATTACCTGAATGGGGAGGTAAACACATCCGTCAGCAGCCGTAGCTAGGTAGTCCTACTGTATCGACTATTGGTATGTTATAAGGTCAAGGTCACCATAACCAAGTTACTGACGGTGTTTACAATGGTTTGCTTGTTAATTTCGACAAAAACATGTGTTGTAATATTAACTCTAGGGCACATTATAAGCACCAGAGAAGGTTTATTAGTAAATATTTACTCTGACTTAACCTGTATCGAGCGAATATAAAATATCGAGTAACGTGATGAAAGGTGTATTGTTCGCTAATGGTCAACAGAAGCACGTTGACATAAGCTGCTGCAACAGCGTCCTCATCAACACGTGACATAGGCATAAACACACGTGCATGTGCTAGGCAACGGCCAGCAAAATACTTAACCGGGCACTCAACTTATTACATCTTCAAAAACTCTTTTCTCTTTTCTGCTTAAAAGCTACGATGATGACTAAATTTATTTCAATGAATACTAGTCTCTGCTACACAATAAGACACGCTACTACACAATATACCAGTGTACCACAAAACACACCAGACTACCATGTACAATGTACCCTACCACACTACCACACAACATACCACACTACCACACAACATACTAGTGTACCACATAACACACCAGACTACCATGTACAATGTACCCTACCACACTACCACACAACATACCACACTGCCACAAAATATCACAAACTACCATTTAGCATACAAGACTACCACGTACTATACCAGCCTACCACAAAATACACTTGACTACCAAATAACGTACCAGCCTACCACAAAACATGCCAGCCCACATATCAATAACCAGACTGCTATATACCATACCAGTCTATCACAGAATACAGCAGAATATCGTCAAATAACCACACAACCTACCACACTAACACATCAGACTACCACACAATTTACCAGCTAGTCACCACACGATATACCAAACAACCACACAATATACCAGCTTATCACAGGATACACCAAAATACATGTGTAACATATAATATTACAGGTTACCACACCATATACCAGCCTTCCACACAATATACCAGAACGTCGCACAATATACCAAACTACCACACAATATTACAACTTACCACACCATATACCAGCCTTCCACACAATATACCAGAATAACGCACAATATACCAATCTACCACACAATAGTACAACTTACCATACGATATACCGGCCTTCCACACAATATACCAGAACGTCGTACAATATACCAATCTACCACACAATAGTACAACTACCATACGATATACCAGCCTTCCACACAATATACCAGAATGTCGCACAATGTACTAAACTACCACACAATAGTACAACTTACCACACCATATACCAGCCTTCCACACCATATACCAGAATGTCGCACAATATACCAAACTATCACACAATAGTACAACTTACCACACACTATACCAGCCTTCCACACCATATACCAGAACGTCGCACAGTATACCAAACTACCACACAATAGTACAACTTACCACACCATATACCAACCTTCCACACAATATACCAGAACGTCGCACAATATACCAAACTACCATACAATAGCACAACTTACCACACCATATACCAGCCTTCCACGCCATATACCAGAACGTCGCACAATATACCAAACTACCACCCAATCGTACAACTTACCACACCATATACCAGCCTTCAACACAATATACCATAATGTCGCACAATATACCAAACTACCACACAATAGGACAACTTACCACACCGTATACCAGCCTTCCACACAATATACCAGAACGTCGCACAGTATACCAAACTACCACACAATAGTACAACTTACCACCCCATATACCAGCCTTCCACACAATATACCAGAATGTCGCACAATGTACTAAACTACCACACAATAGTACAACTTACCACACCATATACAAGCCTTCCACACCATATACCAGAATGTCGCACAATATACCAATCTACCCCACAATAGTACAACTTACCACCCCATATACCAGCCTTCCACACAATATACCAGAATGTCGCACAATGTACTAAACTACCACACAATAGTACAACTTACCACACCGTATACCAGCCTTCTACACAATATACCAGAACGTCGCACAATATACCAAACTACCATACAATAGCACAACTTACCACACCATATACCAGCCTTCCACGCCATATACCAGAACGTCGCACAATATACCAAACTACCATACAATAGTACAACTTCCCACACCATATACCAGCCTTCCACACCATATCCCAGAATGTCGCACAATATACCAAACTACCACACAATAGCACAACTTACCACACCATATACCAGCCTTCCACACCATATACAAGAATGTCGCACAATATACCAAACTACCACATAATAGTACAACTTACCACACCATATACCAGCCTTCAACACAATATACCATAATGTCGCACAATATACCAAACTACCACACAATAGCACAACTTACCACACCATATACCAGCCTTCCACGCCATATACCAGAACGTCGCACAATATACCAAACTACCACACAATAGCACAACTTACCACACCATATACCAGCCTTCCACACAATATACCAGAATGTCGCACAATATACTAAACTACCACACAATAGTACAACTTACCACACCGTATACCAGCCTTCTACACAATATACCAGAACGTCGCACAATATACCAATCTACCACACAATAGTACAACTTACCAAACCATATACCAGCCTTCCACACCATATACCAGAATGTCGCACAATATACCAATCTACCCCACAATAGTACAACTTACCACACCATATACCAACCTTCCACACAATATACCAGAACGTCGCACAATATACCAAACTACCACACAATAGGACAACTTACCACACCGTATACCAGCCTTCCACACAATATACCAGAACGTCGCACAATATACCAATCTACCACACAATAGTACAACTACCATACGATATACCAGCCTTCCACACAATATACCAGAATGTCGCACAATATACCAAACTACCACACAATAGTACAACTTACGACACCATATACCAGCCTTCAACATAATATATCAAGTTTACAAGACTTCTCATAACTCTCTGTTATAATAATACACTAAGCGGTCTATGATTCACAAGGTCCCGTCACACTGTAAAGCGTTGTTGGGATCAATTGAAAAATTGCCAGTTGGTCCTATTGTTGACCTTTTGTCAGCATAACACGCTTTTGCGTTCTTTTAATTAAATCAAGCAAATTCGTATTGAATTTCAAGGCACTATTGTACATGAATTTAATTTAATATGATAATACATTATTTATCGTTATAAATCCTTTCAGTATGTAAAGATAATTTGGCAGGTAAATTATGACATGTTAAGAATCAAACACATGTAGCTTGATTTGTATATTAGATACAAGTTGATGATTGAATGATGATTTTTCATGTTATCCGAGACATTCTCTTAGGAAATTTAATGACGTTAAGAATATTGAATATTATTATTTTAACTTTATGAACTGTACTAAAGTGGGCGCTATTGTATAGCAAGCAAAGAGCGTTGAAATCGCAATAATGATTCATAATTCCTATGTCTAATTAGCTGATATTCTAATGGAAAATATCAGTTTAAAACCCGCCTCTTGTTTCTATGATATATCTACTATGGTACAAGACACATGCGTATGTACATATCGGGTGGTGGACATCTCTCCTACCGAGATAATTGTCAATGGTGTTATGTTTTGCTCATGTCCGATGTCAAAAACTGACTATGACACACGGGTGGGCAGACAGTCATCTGGCATAAGTCTGGTCTACATCTACAGACAAATTGTGACAGATTGGTGATGTTTATTTGTATAAGTTCTGTGTTTAACCGCCTTTAATGACAATGTCGCCAGTTCACAACAATACAGACCCCCCCCCCTCCCCCCTCCCCAAACCCACTTTATGTGATGTATTGAGGGCGCAGTTTATATGGGGAAGCTTTATTTATGATTCCGGCAGAAGTGAGAACACAAAAGACACTCTTACATAAAAAATAAAAAAACACGCAGGTGAACAAAATTATTATCACACACATCAAAATGTCAATATGAATGAGCTTAAGTGTTTCTATGACGCCTCGAACAACGGCATGTCCAATTTGAGTTCAATTTTAAGGTTGATGCCATAAAACGTGAAAAATACATAGGGGCACCTTACGATATCACAACGAGAAACAATAGGAGGCTCGTTTTATTATTCTGCCATCCTCATTTGATTCGACAGTTGGACCAAACTTTGATAAAATCTTAATATAAGAATGAAACTTCTACAACCTATGTATATCAATTGTCATATACGATGAATGTTATCTGTATTGTATCGGAACATCCTTCAACATGGAGGCTTGAATAACAAGGCTGACACCAGAATTAAAAAACGAAACTCACCGTAATGGTAGCGGTGCAGCCCATAGCTACCATCAGCTGTCCATCTCATGTGTACATATAGGTACCGGTAGCTTTACATCCGCGGTAACTGTCCTTGCTAGGTACTTACGACCGAACTCCGGTCAGCACGTGCAGTCCTATCAGTATTAAGGGTAGTATAAGTACAATACAATCGTCTGTAGCAACTGCACAGGAAACTGTTCACTTCTTATACTGATTTAAACAGCAGCAGTCCTTGTGTCAACGAATACATAGGTATACATAGGTAGCTGTATACATTCAGATCTGCTGAGCCAAACTTGTTAGCGTTACATTTTGAGAAGTAATAAATGGAAAGTTTTTCTAATTTTCAAAATGAAACATCGTGTGTACCATTAATGCTTGGTTAAGTGCAATTCATAATAACAAATGGCCCCAACACAAAACTGATGTAACATAAATGAGTGTTTTGATATATTTGCCTTACCTAAGTTGCATACCAAGCTGACAATGCCTGTGATGACGCGACCATCTACCTAGGTATATAAGTAAGGCCTATCCAACTCAACACATTTTAGTGTTGGACTGTTGAATGGCTACCCGTCAATAGGCAAGATAAGAATTCCAAATCAGGCTAGAGCGCTCCACCGTTATAAATCTGACCCATTCAGGCAGAACTAAGTATTTCACCTAGATAAAGTACATATACTCCTGTGTTCAGGCAGACTTGTCCACAACACATCAGCCTGGTATACCCAAAGCTAGTCCTTCCCTTTGGTCATCTAACTTAACGGGATTAGTGTGAACATTAAGTATACGATAAGTTATGACCATTGTTTCCAAAAAACATGTAAATACGTCTTCTAAAGAGTTCATTTCAGAGGTGACCGTTTATAATATTTGGTAGATTACTAGGTTTCTGAAAGTGTTAAAATCAGACATTGACAGTTCATGATTTTAAATAAGGTAACTAATTTACTGAGGGTGTTGAATTCAGAGGTTGTTACTAGTCTATTGCAAGTGTTGAATTCAGATGTTGATTAACATTTCATGAAAGTCTTCAATTCAGACGTTGTAGCTAGTTTACTGAAAATGCTGAATTCAGAGTTTACTGGAGTGTTAAATTCAGAGGCTGTTACTAGTCTACTGAAAGTGTTGAATTCAGAGGTTGTTACTAGTCCACTGAAAGTGTTGAATTCAGAGGCTGTTACTAGTCTACTGAATGTGTTGAATTCAGAGGTTGTAGTCCACTGAAAGTGTTGAATTCAGAAGTTGTTACTAGTTACTAAGATTTCAGTCGCTGACTACCGATACACTTTCAGTAAGAATCCTGAGGTTTTGAAATGGTTTGAACTCGGACTACGATAAGCTCAATGTTGAGTTAAAAATAGTCTTCTGACATTGTGAGGGTTAATTATGATCTGTTAGATGTTTGCCACTTATAAGAGAGAGAAAAGTAAGAAAACCAGTTCCCGGAAATTTTTAGGAAGTTGGCTAATATTTTAAGCATTCAACTGTGTGAATATGGCATTTACAGTCTTTTTGAATGCCATCGTTATATAGTGGCAGTGCCAAAGAATGATAGAAAAATATAATTGAGTACGAAAACTGCTTTCCTGAAATTAAAAAGTTGATACCTTGATCACCAATATTCATTGGGTAAGAATGCTGGTCTCCTAATTGTTTTAGTTTCAGCCGTACACCAGGTACGATAATGAGTAAGAATACTGGTCTCCTAATTGTTTTAGATTCAGACTTACACCAGGAACGATAATGAGTAAGTATACTGACCTGCTAATTGTTTTAGTTTCAGACTTACACCAGGTACGATAATGAGTAAGAATAGCGGTCCTAATTGTTTTAGGTTTCGGACGTACACCAGGTACGATAATGAGTAAGAATACCGGTCCTAATTGTTTTAGGTTTCGGACGTACACCAGGTACGATAATGAGTAAGAATACTGGTCTCCTAATTGTTTTAGTTTCAGACTTACACCAGGTACGATAATGAGTAAGAATACTGGTCTCCTAATTGTTTTAGTTTTCAGAAGTACACCAGGTACGATAATGAGTAAGAATACTGGTCTCCTAATTGTTTTAGTTTCAGACTTACACCAGGTACGATAATGAGTAAGAATACTGGCCTCCTTATTGTTTTAGGTTTCAGACGTCCACCAGGTACGGTAATGAGTAAGAATACTGATCTCCTAATTGTTTTAGTTTCAGACGTACACCAGGTACGATAATGAGTAAGAATACTGGCCTCCTACTTGTTTTAGGTTCAGACGTACACCAGGTACGATAATGAGTAAGAATTCTGGCCTCCTAATTGTTTTAGGTTTCAGACTTACATCAGGCTCCTAATTGTTTTAGTTTCAGACGTACACCAGGTACGATAATGAGTAAGAATACTGACCTCCTAATTGTTTTAGGTTTCAGACTTACACCTGGTACGATAATGAGTAAGAATACTGGCCTCCTAATTGTTTTAGGTTTCAGACTTACACCTGGTACGATAATGAGTAAGAATACTGGCCTCCTAATTGTTTTAGGTTTCAGACTTACACCAGGTACGATAATGAGTAAGAATACTGGCCTCCTACTTGTTTTAGGTTCAGACTTACACCAGATACGATATTGAGTAAGAATACTGACCTCCTACTTGTTTTAGGTTCAGACGTACACCAGGTACGATAATGAGTAAGAATACTGGCCTCATAATTGTTTTAGGTTTCAGACTTACACCAGGTACGATACTGAGTAAGAATACTGACCTCCTAATTGTTTTAGGTTTTAGACGTCCACCAGGTACGATAATGAGTAAGAATACTAGCCTCCTAATTGTTTCAGGTTTCAGACTTACACCAGGTACGATAATGAGTAAGAATACTGACCTCCTAATTGTTTTAGGTTTTAGACGTCCACCAGGTACGATAATGAGTAAGAATACTAGCCTCCTAATTGTTTCAGGTTTCAGACTTACACCAGGTACGATAATTGGTAAGAATACAGGTCTCCTAATTGTTTTAGGTTTCAGACTTACACCAGGTACGATAATGGGTAAGAATACTGGACTCCAAATTGTTTTAGGTTTCAGACTTACACCAGGTACGATAATGGGTAAGAATACTGGTCTCCTATTTGTTTTAGGTTTCAGACTTGCACCAGGAACGATAATGAGTAAGAATACTGACTTTCTAAACTGATGATGATTGGATAAGCATATTGGTTTGCCGAACAGATGTTGTCATTGGACTAATTGTTTTAGGTTTCAGACTTACACCAGGTACGATAATGAGTAAGAATACCGGTCTCCTAATTGTTTTATGTTTCAAATTTACACCAGGTACGATAATGAGTAAGAATACCGGTCTCCTAATTGTTTTAGGATAATAATAATAATAAAATATTTTATTTAAGTGTCACACATATAATATTCTTAACACATCACTTTCATAATAAAAATACACATATGCAAAATATGCCCAGCCATACTGACTTGCGAGACACTACATAAAATTTATATATATTAAAACATAGAATCCATTAATGATTCTCAATAAAAAGATGCTTAGGATCCGATGGTGGGAGAAGAGCGAGAGTGGTTGGGCCAATCCCTACCGACAAGTCGCCCCTCCCCCACCATCGGGACCTCGATGATTGTCAATTACTAGCACATCAAATACATATAAAATACATGATTTAGATTTACTAAAATCATTAAAACTGAATTATAGTAATTGGTGAAAATATCGTAATGCTGCCTACTAAAAGCAATAATATGAACCATATATTACGAGGTATATAGTCATAAAAAATCTAAAATGCATATCAAGTTTTAAATACTACATGTACCACGTCTCCTTTTCATAAAAAGGAAAACTGACTTAGCTAAGACAGGTTGAATCGATTCTTCATTCATAAGAAAAATAAATTGTTCGTTATGGTCCATAGAAATAAATGATTGATCTGAATTACTTGCTCTTTCAAACAGAGGGACTCGAAGGTCAAAATATAGGTTACATTCACATAAAAAGTGGATTTCATTCTCAATTTTATTATCGCAGAAATTGCACAGCCTGTCATTCAATGGAGTGGCTGGACGTGTATATCTACCCATCTCTATAAGTAGCGGTAAGCTGCCACTTCTTAACTTGGCTAATACACTACGGTGTTGTCTCGGCATTAAAGTGGTGACGTATTGATCCGTGAGTAAATCTTTTTTGAAAAGTTAAGGTTTCAGACTTACACTAGGTACGATAATGAGTAAGAATACTGACCTCCTAATTGTTTCAGGTTTCAGACTTACACCAGGTACGATATGAGTAAGAATACTGGCCTCATAATTGTTTTAGGTTTCAGACTTACACCAGGTACGATAATGAGTAAGGATACTGGCCTCATAATTGTTTTAGGTTTCAGACTTACACCAGGTACGATAATGAGTAAGGATACTGGCCTCATAATTGTTTTAGGTTTCAGACTTACACCAGGTACGATAATGGGTAAGAATACTGGTCTCCTAATTGTTTTAGGTTTCAGCCGTACACCAGGTACGATAATGGGTAAGAATACTGGCTTCCTAATTGTTTTAGGTTTCAGACTTACATCAGGTACGATAATGAGTAAGAATACTGGCCTCCTAATTGTTTCAGGTTTCAGACTTACACCAGGTACGATAATGGACTCCAAATTGTTTTAGGTTTCAGACTTTCATCAGGTACGATAATGAGTAAGAATGCTGGCCTCATAATTGTTTTAGGTCTCAGACTTACACCAGGTACAATAATGAGTAAGAATACTGGTCTCCTATTTGTTTTAGGTTTCAGCCGAACACCAGGTACGATAATGAGCAAGAATACTGACCTCCTAATTGTACGATAATGGGTAAGAATAATGGTCTCCTAATTGTTTCAGGTTTCAGACGAACACCAGGTACGATAATGGACTCCAAATTGTTTTAGGTTTCAGAAGAATACTGGCCTCCTAATTGTTTCAGGTTTCAGACTTACACCAGGGTCGATAATGAGTAAGAATACTTACCTCCTAATTGTTTTAGGTTCCAGACGTACACCAGGTACGATAATGAGTAAGAATACTTACCTCCTAATTGTTTTAGGTTTCAGCCGTACACCAGGTACGATAATGGACTCCAAATTGTTTTAGGTTTCAGAAGAATACTGGCCTCCTAATTGTTTTAGGTTTCAGACTTACACCAGGTTCGATAATGAGTAAGAATACTGACCTCCTAATTGTTTTAGTTTCATACGTACACCAGGTACGATAATGAGTAAGAATACTGGTCTCCTAATTGTTTTAGGTTTCAGACGTACACAAGGTACGATAATGAGTAAGAATACTGACCTCCTAATTGTTTTAGGTTTCAGACGTACACCAGGTACGATAATGAGTAAGAATACTGGCCTGCTAATTGTTTTAGGTTTCAGACGTCCACCAGGTACGGTAATGAGTAGAGTACTGGTTTCCTAATTGTTTTAGGTTTCAGACTTACACCAGGTACGATAATGAGTAAGAATACTGGCCTCCTAAACTTATGATGATTGGGTAAGCATATTGGTCTGCTGATCAGATGTTGCTAGAGCTCAGATAACTGATGTTTGTGTAGAATTACTGATTGGAAGTAACATGGAAACACACGAATACGAACAATAGTCATTATTATGTACAACAGGCTAGACAGGATTGAGGCCACACTAGGTTTCAACAACATCCGACTGGGCGTTTTCAAATGCAGTCAATTCACCCATAGCAAAGCAGAAGTGATGGTACGCATACTTACCTATTGTATATACCATTTAAAATATGACATAAATATAACACCCCTAACTGCCATTGACAAACATCAGTGTTCAATACCCCTTTAACAGTATTGAGAATTTGTGCAGCTCCCTAAATTTCCTGCAGGAAAATTAGGTACGAATATTTCATCTAACAAAACATTTCTTGGTTTGGATGGATTAAAAAAAAATTCAGTCGAATCATTGCATGTGCTTGATTGTGAACGAGAGATTTTGGTGTCATCACTGCTATTGATATGACGGAAACATGCCACCTATTACTACTGTCGAAATGACGTCATGTACTAATGCCGAAATGACTGTTGATATGACGCCAAATGCCGCTCGAAAAATAATATCGCGTTCCGTTTTCGATTTTAACACTCTACAAAAGGTCAATATTGTGGCTTTGTGTGCCTTTGACTGTTCCAAAAAATAATAATTTTAAAGGTAATAGTCAACATGTCAACACGTGAGATCGCACGATATTTTCATTACGTAACAATGATGTGTATGTATTATTCTTATTCTTATCGGCAATTTAAATACTCTTATGATCTTATATTAATGCTTGTATCTTGGCAAGAATAAAGCACTCTACACCCAGTTGCCAATCTGAAATGAAGACAAGTCACGATTTAAAAACTTTGTTTAACTTCCCGAATAATTTTGAAAGGATTTTTGTTTTACCAATTTTTATTTTCAACAACACTGACAACATTGACACGGTAAAGACCACGGCTAGTGTCGGTAACCGTGTAAATGGTGCCCTGGTACCGCAGTCGTCGATATCTTACGATTAAGAAGCGTACTGATGAAGCCACGCTGTGGTCGAATTGTCTGAAACGTAGGATAATTGTTGGTTATGAAATATTAAATAAGGAATTGTTGTTTGCTCTGATAAATGTTGTAGAACTCACCAAAATGTCAATTCAACGTACTTTATCCTTTGAATTCAGCAGTCATTAGGTTTGACAGAATGACAGCAGTGGATCTCTGTGATATCTACAAAACTAGCCGATAGGAGTTAGTTCCCTTGTCTTCATATAACAGGCATATGTTGTTACATTGTTCGAGTAAATCAAATAGATTATGAAGTTAATGTTTATCTAAAATGAAATCTTAGTGACAAGAAATCAAAGTGAAACAGAAATCCTGCTGTGAGGTTTTAATGTAGAACAAATAATATTTTTTCCCCACAAAATCACTCATTTTGGAAAAAATAAGCAATGTTTCATCTCAGGGACAAAAATCCAATGTAAATATTACAACAGTTGGAGTGTATTTCAAATTGTTTCGATGTTAAGTCTCATAATTATAATGTTTTATGTGATCTGGGTCGAGTTGTTCAAACGGTGATTAGCTTAATCAGTGATTAGCATACATTTGATGTGTAGGAGTTTGAGACAAAGTGTTCTGGAGGGCTCAAAATACGTCAACGAAACAAGTAACCAGGTTTTAACATAACTCTATCAAAGAAAACGACTGACCCGAGTCTAACTATTATCAGATTGGAAAAAAAATGAAATTTTTGAAACGAAATTGTATGCACTTTCTCCGAGAGCAAGAATACTAATCTCAATCCATAAAGCAAGATACATTGTGCCTAAAAAATGACATTCCCAGTGATATTCAATGGCTTCATAAATGATTCGAATATACAAAAAAGTTTTTTCTCATGGGGTTCGTAGGCAAGCTATGTCACATATTGCTCAATATCTGAAAAAAACTGCCCACAGAATGGGGGCAGGAATAGCTCGTTTCTTTCAATAAATAGATATCTGTCTATATGTGTGGGCCTAGTGAATGTATTGTTGGTGGTAATTGGAATGGAGACCTAATATCACCATTTAAGATTTCTTGTTGCACATAAAGGATTTCAAACAATTTCCCTTTTGGATTCGCCTTTCCGAGCATGTTCATTTACATGATTTTGAATATTTATTTTTCCTTAGCTGTCAATCTTTGACGTAATTGTTTCCTCCTTGTACTAGGCGGTTCACAATGGTTAACGTTATACAAATGTACCAAGACCAGCAAGCTTTTGGAATGTATTGATTATCTCCCTTTGGAGAATAAACAAAAAACGTTGACATTTAAAATGTTAACTTCATTACGACAAGCAAAAAGTTTAAAAATATACCGTGACGTCAACATGTCGACACGATTAGCATATGAGGATACTTACAAAAGAATATGGAACAGAGAAACAGCCGTGACAATTTACACATCTCGGCAGTATTTCTACTAAGGTACAGAAAGTTCTAAACCGTGAAATTAATGTCGCTGTCATGGTCATACTGTAGTGAAATAAAACTTCACATTAAGTTGAAGAAGAAGAAGAAGAAGAAGAAGAAGAAGACTCTGTGGCGACTTTTGAAGAAATTAGGGATAAAAGAGATGCAACAACTGAAATTTTCTTTTTTTTCAAAGGACGAAAACAGATATATTAATCCATAAATTTTGAATGAAGGGTTAGGAGGAATATATAACTTCTACTCTATGAAATCATTTGTATGAATCACCTTAAAATATAAAAATACCAAAAAGGACAGAAAAGACTATATCTTTGAAATGATCAGTTAAGTTTGGAGTAAAAAGGTTCCTTATAACGTAATGATGTCAGCATTTTTAACAATAATTTTGGATAATGTTAGGGATTCAGCGTTTTTAAAAATCTGATTTTGTATTTTATTATTCCTAAAACATTTTTTGATTAAATGCTGAATAGTCCTAATATTTTGTATTTTATTACTTACAGCATGGCAACCGAATTGTACATCTCATAAAAAAACCCCCATATATCTTACGATTTAGGCGACATCTATTAATTTAGGAGATTAACAACTAATACACATTAGTGATATCTGATATCTCGTGAATAAAAAGATTGTTTGTTTGTTTGATTTTGTTTAACGTCCTATTAACAGCTAAGGTCATTTAAGGACGGCCTCCCCTGCGTGCAAGATGCATGCGTGTAGTGTATGTGTGTGTGTGTGTATTTTTGGGAGGCTGCGATATGTTCGTGTTTGTCTCCTTGTGATAGCGCGGAACTGATGCCGACTTTATAGTGCTACCTCACTGAAACATACTGCCGAAGACACCCAACAGGACGCCCCACCCGGTCACATTATACTGACAACGAGCGAATAAAATGATACATCTCTATTATATTTCGGAATATCTGATGAACCCTAGGGATATCTATTAATTTTAGAGACATCTCGATATCATTTAGAGGTAGCTATCAGTTTAGGGGTATCTCTGACTTAGATATCTTCTTTGGATAGTAAATTTACTTGCACAGAGTTACCATCCCTTATAATCTACCTATCAGTATGACGTAAATTCTTGGAATATCTAAGAAGTATCTTCCCCTAGAACATAAATAATATTATGAAGATAATTAATGTAAAACTTACTACATATTGTAATGTGTACGTATTGATATTTATGGGAAATTTTATCCGTAAAACCTACATATTGGAATGTGAACTTATGAATATTTATGAGAAATTGTAACCGTAAAACCTACATATTGTAATGTATACTTATGAATATTCGTGAGAAATATTATACGTAAAACCTACATATTGTAATATGTACTTATGAATATTCATGAGAAATTTTATCCGTAAACCTACATATTGTAATGTGTACTCATGAATATTCATGAGAAATATTATACGTAAACCTACATATTGTAATGTGTACTTATTAGATTGAGTTCGGAATTGATTTGATTGTTCTTGTTATGCAGAACTAAGATGACAATAAGTTAACTGATGTACTTAGGAGCCGTAGGGTTTAGAGCTACTAAACAAAACACAGTACCGCAAGTCCTGAACCCCGTCATATATATCTATGGTCGACTCACTCATATATTAGCTATTATATACAAGTGAGTAAGGTCTGTACAGCCGAGTCATCGTCTACACTTGGAGTGATTATAAATATACATACACTTGTAATAAAAGATCAAATAATCAAAATATCATAATTCAAAACGTTCCTTCCCGACACGTGTGGTTTATTCTCCCCCGTTTAACCGTGATTAGCTCCGTGTGGTGTACGTATAGGTAATTGCTGTGAGAATATAGGTATAATCTACACTTGGGTATCTACCTGTATATCTCCCCCGACATATCTTCCACGCATTTCGTCTCGGCCATTGCCGAATCATAAAGTCTATTCTAAGTCTATTCTACGAATAATAGTCCCAGTTACACGCGATCTGTTCTAGCTATACGAGTCCAATGTGAAATGAATAAACATGTGTCAATGGCTGGGAATCCGATTACTTCGTTGTCTTAAGCAATGTCGTCATACCTGTAGTTCAGGTATATTAACTGTTGACGCTCTGGACATTCACTTCAAATAAATACTCTGATGATATTAGAGCAAATACTCCCTTAACAAAAGTACTTTAAAGGATATTTCCAATAGTCCTGACATAGATCGTGAAGGCGATTCCCTGGGTTTATTTTTTCTATGTTGTAAGCTGATCGGGTGTACGGTTGACAATCATGTCTTAATACATATCGATATTTAAATCTGGAATACCTACTACTGTTATTGTGGGCACGGACAGTAAGACACCCTTAACTCAGACCGTCATCATGAAGTAATGCTATTTAACCTTTCACGTGTGTGTCGCTATACGGCAAAACGGTGGATGGTGATTTGAATTCTAATTATTCTGTGTGTGGAATCAAATTTCTAAAATTTGATTTTTAAATTAATAGGCTTGTTGTAGTGATTATATGAAGTTTTGTGTACATCAGACACAAACCTATCGGTGAGCGAAACACAGCTTGCTACTTGAGTTCCCAGCGCGAGAATGGAGTAATTTTGAAGTGGAATTTATTGTACATTGGATAAAGCATGGGATCTAACATGCATTCAAAGTTTTGATGAACATTGTAATATGTCAAAGCTGATTATTCCGAGTGTGAGGTAAGTATATGCGAAGTTATTAACTGATTTAATTTTGTTAATCTCTAATTCTATTTATAAATGTGGTATTACAATGGTTCGAAACTTATTTTGTCATAATCTGGTTAGACTCGTAATAGATATGCCGTTAATACAACAGTCCCGATCGGTTATAGTCGCCAATTTGGTTCTGTGGTTTCTGTGTGGTGCACAGCGGCTACAGACGTGATTTGTTAGACAATGGGGAGAGGCGACCCTACTGTGTTGTAACGCCAAACTCATCAATTTTACAAAACAAGGTCACAATACATTTACGTCGTATTACACCTGTTGATTTGGATACTAACGACGTCATGGTGATGAAAACAGGTAAGTATGGTCACGTGACCCAGATAACAGTTTCACAAACGTTCCTGGACTTCAGGAAATCCCTTTCCTATTTTTTTAATTTTTTTATATATATTGGAAAGCATTGCCAGGGTTTATCATACTATTCTTTACGGAAGTGTTTTCCTTAAGGCTGCTCCTCCCACTGTGCAGAAGGACAGGCACCCTTAAAGTATCTAGGTTTTGCCTTTGTAATGATGTTGGCCTTGGTGACGATGACATTCAGGTACAGTAGAACCTGTCTTAACCGGCCCCTGTCCAATTCGGATCCCTGTCTAAACCAGCTTTGATTTGTGGTCCTGGCATATTCCCTATATAATCATAGTAGTTAAACCCTGTATAAACCGGACCCTGTCAATTCCGAAAACCGACGTTGCTTACCAAAAGCTGGCATAGTAATCCATGTAAAAAAACATGTTTATTCCGGGCCTTACATTTCTAAACAAAAAAGCGCTATCCAATGTCGGGTCACCCTTCATTTGTATAACATACTGTATTTTTTAAAAATAATTAAACGTTGCAATTGATTCATTGCTCTGTTGCTTATTTTGAGACACTTGTATACAGATCGTATGCAAAGAACTACATTTTTATATTTTCAAAATATAACATGCTGACCCTGTATAAACCGGACACCTGTGTAAACCGGCCAAACAGTTTGGTCCAGATGACATCCGGTTTAGACAGGTTATACTGTACTTGTCTTGGTGATACTGATTTTAAAATATTGTTTTGGTAACGATGACTTTCAGATACTTGTCTTTGTGATTACGATTGTCAGATACTTGTCTTAGTGACGACGATTTTAAGATTCTTGTCTTTGTGATTATGATTTTAAGATTCTTGTCTTGGTGACATGATTTTAAGATACTTGTCTTAGTGACGATGATTTTAAGATTCTTGTCTTGGTGACATGATTTTAAGATACTTGTCTTAGTGACGATGATTTTAAGATATTTGTCTTGGTGACGGTATTATTGAGATACTTGTTTTTGAAGCGATGATTTAAAATATTTGTCTTGGTGATGATGATGTTAAGATACTTGTCTTAGTGACGATTATTTTAAGATATTTGTCTTGGTAACGATGAATTTTATATACTCGTCTAGGTGACGATGATACTTTTCTTAATTATGGCAATGTTAGGATACTTGTTTTGGTGACGATGATATTAAGATACTTATCTTAGTGACTATGATATTAAGATACTTGTCTTAGTGACTATGATATACGATGGTATTAAGAGACTTAATTTGGTGACTATAATATTAAGATATTTGTCCTGGTAATGAAGATATTAAGATACTTGTTTTGGTGACGATGACATTAAGATACTTATCTTAGTGACTATGATATTAAGATACTTGCTTTGGTGACGATAATATTAAGATACTTAATTTGGTGACTATTATATTAAGATATTTGTCCTGGTAATGAAGATATTAAGATATTTATTTTGGTGACGATGATATTAAGTTACTTATCTTAGTGACGATGATATTAAGATACTTGTTTTGGTGACGATGATATTAAGATACTTAATTTGGTGACTATAATATTAAGATACTTGTTTTGGTGACGATGATATCAAGATACTTATCTTAGTGACTATAATATTAAGATACTTGTTTTGGTGACGATGATATTAAGATACTTATCTTAGTGACGATGATATTAAGATACTTGTTTTGGTGACGATGATATCAAGATACTTATCTTAGTGACTATAATATTAAGATATTTATTTTGGTGACGATGATATAAAGTTACTTATCTTAGTGACGATGATATTAAGATACTTGTTTTGGTGACGATGATTGTTCAACAATTCTCTTGGTGATGTATTGTTTTACCATAAAAACTGCACCCGATCGGTACATGTATGCTCTATTGAGGTAATCCTGTATTATTACGTGTGGAAAGGGAAGGATATCCCAATAATATCGCTTGTAGTAGGGGTATCCAGATATCCCCACTTGTAGTAGGGGTATCCAGATATCCCCGCTTGTAGTAGGGGTATCCAGATATCCCCACTTGTGTAGGGGTATCCAGATATCCCCACTTGTAGTAGGAGTATCCAGATATTTCCTCCCGTGGTAGAAGTATCCAGATATTCCCACCTGTGATAGTAGTATTTAATTATTCCCATTTGTATTAGCCCTGCAAAATATTTATGTTCTATTCGTTTGCAGCTCATTAGGTTTGACTTACTCCTGCTGCAAATTGTATTTCCTCTGATGTTGTTCTGAGCTGCGTATAATTGGCGTTCATAATCAATATACCAACGGGTAACTTACATATTCATCATGAATCGCAGCTATCGTTTATTTGATTATATTTATCATTCAATCTGAAATTAACTATGAAAGAAATCAAATTCTACAATGACTGCTGTCGGTGACACATGTGCATTCAGAAAACAGATACGCATTCATCATATCTTGTTGTTATTCTAATCGATGCCAGAGGATTTAAACATTACACCAATGCCTATTTGTACTGTTGTTTTGTTGCTTGGATTTAGTCGTCCTCGCAACTTTGGGGTTAGATAAAGAGGGGTGCTTAGTCACCGCCGAAAAGAAAGATCAAGCAAGTGAAAAAAGAAAAGACATAGACTCTGAGTATTTCAATATGTAGCAGTATATCAAAGTTACGTTTCCTCAATGTCCCCTTAGCATAGCCCACAGACGAAAAACCCCGAGAATACAGTATGTCCACATTAGTCGCGTCTTACATTACAGGAGGTCCCACATAAGTGGCTTCTTACATTACAGGAGGTCCCACATTATTGGCCTCTTATATTACAGGAGGTACCACATTAGTGGCCTCTTACATACATGAGGTCCCGCATTAGTTGACTCTTACATACAAGGTCCCAAATTAGTGGCCTTTTACATGTACATACAGGAGGTTTCGCATTAGTGGCATCTTACATGTACATACAGGAGGTCCACATTAGTTGCCTCTTACATACATTAGGTCCCACATTAGTGGCCTCTTAGATACATTAGGTCCCACATTAGTGGCCTCTAACATACATTAGGTCCCACATTAGTGGCCTCTTACATACATAAGTTCCCACATTAGTGGCCTCTTACATACATTAGGTCCCACATGTGTGGCCTCTAACATACATTTGGTCCCACATTATTGACCTCTAACATACATAAGTTCGCACATTATTGACCTCTTACATACATTAGGTCCCACATTAGTGGCCTCTTACATACATTAGGTCCCACAGTAGTGGCCTTTTACAATACAGGAGGACCCACATTATTGACCTCTAACATACATAAGTTCGCACATTATTGACCTCTTACATACATTAGGTCCCACATTATTGACCTCTTACATACATTAGGTCCCACATTAGTGGCCTCTTACATACATAAGTTCCCACATTAGTGGCCTTTTACAATACAGGAGGACCCACATTAGTGGCCTCTAACATACATTAGGTCCCACATTAGTGGCGTTTTACAATACAGGAGGACCCGCATTAGTGGCCTCTTACATACATTAGGCCCCACATTAGTGGCCTCTAACATACATTAGGACCCACATTAGTGGCCTCTTACATACATAAGTTCCCACATTATTGGCCTTTTACAATACAGGAGGACCCACATTAGTGGCCTCTTACATACATAAGTTCCCACATCAGTGGCCTTTTACAATACAGGAGGACCCTCATTAGTGGCCTCTTACATACATTAGGTCCAACAGTAGTGGCCTTTTACAATACATAAGTTCCCACATTAGTGGCCTCTTACATACATTAGGTCACACATTAGTGGCCTCTAACATACATTAGGTCCCATATTAGTGGCCTCTTACATACATTAGGTCCCATATTAGTGGCCTTTTACAATACAGAAGTTCCCACATGAGTGGCCTTTTACAATACAGGAGTACCCACATTAGTGGCCTCTAACATACATTAGGTCCCATATTAGTGGCCATTTACAATACAGAAGTTCCCACATGAGTGGCCTTTTACAATACAGGAGGACCCACATTAGTGGCCTCTTACATACATAAGTTCCCACATTAGTGGCCTCTTACAATACAGGAGGACCCACATTATTGACCTTTTACATACATTAGGTCCCACATTAGTGACCTCTTACATACATTAGGTCCCACATTAGTGGCCTCTTACATACATTAGGTCCCACATTCGTGGCGTTTTACAATACAGGAGGACCCCCATTAGTGGCCTCTTACATACATTAGGTCCCCCATTAGTGGCGTTTTACAATACAGGAGGACCCCCATTAGTGGCCTCTTACATACATTAGGGCCCACATTAGTGGCGTTTTACAATACAGGAGGACCCCCATTAGTGGCCTCTTACATACATTAGGTCCCACATTAGTGGCCTCTTACAATACGGGAGGTCCCACATTAGTGGCCCCTTACATACATTTGGTCCCATTTTAGTGGCTTTTTATATACAAGAGTCCCACATTAGAAGCCTCTTATGTGCAGAAGGTATCACATTAGTCGCCTCATACGATAACATGGATTACGATACTGCTTGTCTATTCTTTCCGTAAATATGTCGGTAAATTAATGGTTTGCGGTTCCATCGTTCTCCAATAGCTGTACGGCATATGAAGACTGATGTATTTCGGAAATATAGAATTGCGTAACTGTAAATGTTCCTGTAAATGTGTTTGGAACACTTGGATTATGGCAAACGATGCTATCCTAGCCAAAGGACAGTCACTGTTGGTGCAAACCAAGCCGTGAGTGTTCCACGGACACTCTATAGTGTAAAATGACACCACTTAGAACTTAACTTAGCGTCAAGGACCAGTTCTGTTTATTAAGAACTTACCTAGCGCCAAGGACCAGTTCTGTTTACTTACAACTTAACTTAGCGCCAAGGACCAGTTATGTTTACTTAGAACTTAACTTAGCGCCAATGACCAGTTCTGTTTACTAAGAACTTAACTTAGCGCCAAGGACCAGTTCTGTTTACTTAGAACTTAACTTAACGCCAAGGACCAGTTCTGTTTACTTAGAACTTTACTTAGCGTCAATGACCAGTTATGTTTACTTAGAACTTAACTTAGCGCCAAGGACCAGTTCTGTTTACTTAGAACTTAACTTAACGCCAAGGACCATTTCTGTTTACTTAGAACTTACGTAGCGCCAAGGACCAGTTATGTTTACTTAGAACTTAACTTAGCGCCAAGGACCAGTTCTGTTTACTTAGAACTTAACTTAACGCCAAGGACCAGTTATGTTTACTTAGAACTTACGTAGCGCCAAGGACCAGTTCTGTTTACTTAGAACTTAACTTAACGCCAAGGACCAGTTATGTTTACTTAGAACTTAACTTAACGCCAAGGACAAGTTCTGTTTACTTAGAACTTAACTTAGCGTCAATGACCAGTTATGTTTACTTAGAACTTAACTTAGCGCCAAGGACCAGTTATGTTTACTTAGAACTTAACTTAGCGCCAAGGAACAGTTCTGTTTACTTAAAACTTAACTTAGCGCCAGGGACCAGATATGTTTACTTAGAACTTAACTTAGCGCCAAGGACCAGTTCTGTTTTCTTAGAACTTAACTTAGTGCCAAAGACCAGTTCTGTTTACTTACAACCTAACTTAGCGCTAAGGACCAGTTATGTTTACTTAGAACTGAACTTAGCCCCAAGGACCAGTTATGTTTACTTAGAACTTAACTTAGCGCCAAGGAACAGTTCTGTTTACTTAGAACTTAACTTAGCGCCAAAGACCAGTTCTGTTTACTTAGAACTTAACTTAGCGCCAAGGACCAGTTTCGTTTGTCAG
Source organism: Mizuhopecten yessoensis (assembly GCF_002113885.1). Classification (NCBI taxonomy): domain Eukaryota; kingdom Metazoa; phylum Mollusca; class Bivalvia; order Pectinida; family Pectinidae; genus Mizuhopecten; species Mizuhopecten yessoensis. The sequence continues at coordinate 759,162 of NW_018404042.1, forward strand.
CCATTGGAATAAATTCAAAGTTAAGCACTTCATAACATAAAACAAACACATGTGTCGACTGTTGTCAAGAAGGTTGAGATACAGATCTAATGTGTATTTCAGTTTTGACCTCAAGTGTCTGTGTAGATACACAAAAAACCATACGACAATAGAGCACAATGCACCTAGCTATCTGCCTTTAAAGAATTCCACTATACCCGGGTTTAGAGTGGGGTAATAATGAATGAAACAACTCGAGTAATTCATAATGGTAAATCGAGAAATATTTGACGGTTTACGCTCAGATGTTTTACACCCATTCAACGAACTTGCTCTAAGACGATTTCTAAAGAAATGACCATTTACGCATAGAAATGACTGTTTACGCATAGTAGCGTTTTCTAGATTGGTCATTAGCAGGGTTGCATGATACGGCTTCAAAAATAATACCTTTCACAGCCAAGCTGCTGTTTTAAATATATTCTTCAAATTCAGACTATTTTCCGAACACGATATCAATACAGAAGAGAATTTCGCACAAGCTGTTTCTCCATTGTAGATAGCCAATGTCAAAGCCCTAGAGTCCTAATCATTAATAGTAAAGACACAACAAATACCCCCACCCCCGCTGTAAGAGGCACCTCCTGCGAGGCAAGCACTGACGCGGACCATTAGGTGCTATTTTCTAGCAACAGACATTTTGAAGTATGCGTGGACAATCAGATTTGGTGTCATTCGCAAGCCTACAGAAGTCATAGAGAGCCTCTAATTATAGAGACTTGCAGTCACTTGCTATCCATTTAACATGGTATATCCGCGTTGAATAAATTTCGGATTCGTTGCAAAAAAACACATCTTGGGAAATCAAAGTAGTGCGTTCTCTGTTTACATCTTTGCTACTCATAGAAGATTATTATCGTGTTACACAAACACTTACATATGAATGACATTTCTTTGCTGGTTATTCATCTTGTTATTACGTGATTTTTCATTTCCTTTTTTTTTGAAAATGAAGTGAAAATATATCTTATACCGAAATGGAGAAGTGTATTTTCTTGATAATTAAAGTGTGTGGACTTCCTATTTGACAAAAGGACAGCGTATACTTAAGGCCTGTAAACATGCAGTTAGAGTCGTACCATAATTCAAAGAGGTTCCTTGTTGGCAAAATTATCACTCGAAAATAAAAGTCGGGAGGTTTTATCCAGCTAACCAATACTACCGTCATGAGTAGTTTAACAAAATATATAAGGATCAGACTCGAGCGAATTTCTTTAATAGTAAGTTTTAGATTCCATAGATATGATATAATGTAGTGTAATTAATCGTGAAAGTAATTTGGCTAGCCTTCCCGATTAGTTGCCGGTCCATTTCAGCTTTATGGCAACCGCATTAAGACAATATTGTTCAATGCAGGACCCGGACAACTGTCCTTTAGGTTTATACTGTATCGTCCTTGTTAAAAATGTATTTATTTTGAGTACAGAATAATTCTATGTACTGGAGAATAATCGCTGGAGTATGCATAACATTAAAGTGATAGAATTTAAGATCTTTCTCGAAAAACTAGGCCTATATCATTATAAAACACTCAATGTTTAATTCGTGTTTGGGAACTAGCAATAAAGACGTCCGATCAAATCTTTAGCTGTCTCATTAGAACCGCTTTATCAGGAGATTGGGCTTTATACGTCCCCTTATCGAACGATAATAAAAACACTAGCTCTATCCATCTCTGTTATCGTTCATGGTATCTTTCAAGTCTATAAGTGTGCTTTGATTAAATGCAAATGAGTTTTAACCGTATACTCGTGCACGTCACGTGACAAGCTCCACAAAGAACAGTGCTTTGTGGGAGAAGCTAGGCGCATTTTTATTGACTTTATGTAAATAATATTAAAATCTTTTGCCGACATTTTTTTAAAAACATTTTAGAGTGCATAGACAAATTTGTTGAATACTGCTGCAATCTGCGTGTGTTCAACACTATCTATTTGGTAGGTTGTTTTCAACATTAGGTTGTGGTCGGTTTTCAAGCAATTCTCAATAATTAAGGGAATATTGTAATATGTTACAACAAATTTTGTTCCAAGAAATTCATTGTTATATTTTATACAGGAAACGAAATTTAAGCATGAGTTCTGCATATTTCAATGATAAATTGAAAATTATTTTACTCAAATATCTTAACAAGCAAGCTTGATTTATATGATAACAACATTGTTTCTGCAAAATTGTTCCAAACCAAATAATAAAGTTTATTTTAAGACAGTTATGACACAATTTTCGTTAAACTTATACAGTACTGATATAGAATTGCGAAGGGTGTTTTATTGTGGGAGGAAATCTGAATCCCGTGGTCGGTCACGAGCCCCAATCTCTACCGTAACTTCAGTTCACTGTTATTATGTCCGAGTATTCATACATATCGTACTGTTTGACATATTTGTTGCAACTGAAAAGTCTACCGACCTTAAGTGATACAAAATTCTTGACAATTGCAAACTTGAATATTGGTTATTGTTTTAACGAACAATGCCAATACCTTTTCACGTCCGATCGGGAAATCGAACCTCGGCCGTCTTTGGTAGGTGCGCTATCCACTGCGCAATCTGACAACCGTGTGCATCAAATACTTCACTTTCGTGTGATCTGTCATTTTAATTCCCATGAATAAAATCGCTCTTCACTCGATTACAAGGACATGAACCCGCGTCTTATTGTGGTAACGGCCAATACATACGCGTTGAATCTATTGCTCTGGAAAACCGATCCTACAGCCAATGATATGTATACGTATCGAGGCCATTGCTAGATAAAACACTTATAAATGCACCGAATTTCTTACCGAACATGAAGAAGTTGTTTTGTATAGAATTACCCCAATCTCTCATAATAGACGCTCCCGCTCAACGTTGAATATCTAAACACGTGTTCCGATGAATGTACACATGGAACGCAGGGTCTAAAGAATTATTTACTTTTAATTTATAAACCATTGTGAGATTTCAATATAATTGCCATCATACATATTAATAAGCCTTAATGATTTGTTGTAAAAATGATAAGTCATAAAGCACAGTTTTGTTTCGTCATTTTTGTTTTTTCTGGCGCAAATCTAAAAATGTCCGTTCTCGTTTAGCGTACCGTTAGAGGTCCATATTCTTGACACACACTTTTGACAGCTATTCAAAGAAAATTGAGTCATTTTTCATTTGTGCTTACGACATTTAAATCTTTGTGAACTCGGCTTACTAATTCTTTATAGCGAGCTTTAACTCTGCTGAATTATATAGATTGTTCCAAGCAGCAAACTAATTATAACTAATAATTACCCCTATTGGCCATGTCCATTGTCCGCCAGGACGACTGTAGTCAAAACTGTTTACATGTAGCGCCCACAGCCTTCCCGTGTTAAAATTCAATTATTAGATGTGTTTCATGTTGTATTATGACCGTGTAATCTTTTAATGCAGCCACAGATAAAAATCATTCAACGTCTGAATTGTAAGGTAAATAATCGATAATCGATAAAATGTATCGATCGACCCCCACGGAGTGAGAAGTGTCGTGTAGTCTTTCTTTTTTTAATGTGAGGGTCTGTGCGAGGGATACACATGAGTGACGGTAAAGCTTTAACGGTTCCTGTCCCACATCAGGTGAAACACCAGAGAATTCAGTATTGCATGGTTAAATTGAAAACGGTCGAGGACAAAGTAAGAACTGTTAAAAAGACCCCAGAAGGGTTGAACACAGTTGCTAGGGTTTCGTGTGGAGGCACGGTATTCTAGTGGTAGGACGCTGAGCATGTGACCGTAGGGTTGCGGGTTCGAGTCACGGCACGGCACTGTGCTGTATCGTTGAGCAAGATACTTTACTCCGCTTGTTCCAGTCCACTTATAATTAGCTGTAAATGAGTACGTGGTTGAGCAGTGCTAGAATTGTTGAATGCTAGCTGTGAGCGCCGAAATGGCAGCACCGGCTGTATGTTGCCAAGGGAGTTGAGAAAGATGTTGGCTGGTTGCAAAGGCCCTATAAACACGGATAATAATTTGTGAACCGCTTTGAGACGACCTACGAACTAGGTTTTGATAAATCGGTATATAAGAACCTCAAATTAGTATCATTATATTATTACATGGAACCGAAGCCACTAAGGGTAGAAGCATCATTGACGAACTATAATATAACTATAATTGAGCGCTTACACAGTACAACGTAAGGTTCAAGGTTTGAACCCGATTCTCATCCTAAAGAATGGTTTACTTATTTGTAATATTTTCAGTGTTGTGTTTCTGATTTGTTCACACGCCATTGGTGACCCCCCCGCTCCACAAGGATGTTGCTTTGAGTTGTCCTTCGAGATGTGTATCCCAATGTTGTGTTGGGTTTAAATGAGGTGGTTATTTGACGTTGGCAAATTCAACCCTGACACCATTTAGGATTAACAGGTCAGGCTGGCGGAATATTTGGCCTTAAAACTATTGATCTTAAAATCAATAGAAAATGTTTTCCAAATAAACACTTTTCTACAGCTCAGTTACAAGGCTGACATTTTTTGGTTGTTATGTGATAGGGCAATATACAGTGAGTATGCGTAAACGCCATCGTAACAATTCCAGCGATATTTACAATTATATGACTCTAGCCAATTTTACAGCTGCGCTGACAAATTTAACGAAACCTCGTATTCCTGTCTCAAGCTCTGTATTGAAGCCTTCGAAAAGTCTCAGGACTAACATCACAACCACTGTAATTATTTGGCCTCAATATTTATAACGTACGAGTGAACAGTGCAGTGGAAAGAGGATTTTATCTTGAGTCTGCATTCAATGGAATTAGGTTCTTTGCCATTCTCCTTGGAATGAAAAAAATCGACCAAGCTAAAATCGTATTAAACAGGTATTTCCCACTTGCATGTAGCGGAAGTACGTGTGAGAATGTGGTAAGCTGCACTAGATGTCAAGCCGTGCTGAAGTGGGGAATATCATTGATTGGGGTAGGCTCGCGAGCGGCGTTGTTCTATCAGTGGCACGCAGGGTCACGAGTTGGGGGTTAAGGCGGAAATATGTGGATTAGTGGGGTAAATATTGGCCTTATCTATAACACTGGGATAAAAAACGTATTTGTCGGCACTGATACCGGTCTAACTCAAACATAGCTTTCCGCTCTAGTCAAAACTACCCTGATACAATGTTATTAGTCAAACCGTCGACAGCGTTCAACCAACTTCTACTCTGAATACAAATGGTACAAATGACATAATATGACAGTGTTCTCACACCAGTGTTGATGTAAAGAAACTTGATCGTCTGTCTAGGATATATAACGGAATGGTTCAACTTGTTTGGATCTTCAATGGACCTATAGGGGAAAGTGATCCTGATAGTGACCCAGTCCTGACGACCGTTCGGGAGGTCGTCGCTCAGCCCATGGTATCGATACCTGTCTTTAGGTCTGACTGATGCTGAGTGATGGCAACTTATTGTATCTTGAGGTTTGAAGGTCACGTGGTGCGCCAAGTGTTTGCATTCTGCTAGAGATACCTATTGCATCTTGGGGTGTGAAGGTCACGTGCATAGGATATCATAATTGAATTGGATTTCAAGTATTGTTACTTGATAATTGGATTATGATTTCGGGGATCTAGACAGACCATGTGATGTGTCACGTGTTTTATATACTGGCCAGCATCGTATACACAAACCGTTTGTGTGAGTATCCACATGTTAGTGCATCATACATTGAGGTTTTGTCGTATATTACAATATATAAAGGCAATGCGTCACCAGGTAAGATTACAATAATCCCGATAAGTCTATTAATCCATATATTCTGTAGAGTAGATTTATAGCCATTCTGGTACACGTACGAAACACAGGGACCTGAGAATCGTAACAATATCGCTGTGAGAAAAATCAGACGTGTTAAGGGTTTATCTCCACCTACATACCATCCTTTGTGTTGGCATTTCCCCTAGAATCTAAACCTCTAAAAAGTCTAATGATACTCTGAAACACATACATTTAAGTTCAAACTTAGCTATACTGTAACAAATCCTCAGGTCCGTGTGTTTTGTATGTGTACCAAAATATGATATGAACTAAGACTTCCGTACATAAGAGCATGGATTGTGCATAATTGAATAATTTAATTGTTCATTTAGGCATATTACTAATATTTTCACAACCTTTTGTAGTGTCACTTTGCAGACTTATTGAACAATGATAACTAGTTTGACGGTTCAACGAGACGCTTTATCACATGTTATTCTGTTCGGCGAAGCTTGCGCAGAAAACAAGAGTCTGGTTGAACGAGACTAGTTTGGCAGGTACATTCAAGTAAATTCTAAAATGTCGGCGTTTCCTGAGATACGGCGACAAAAAAATATTTAGTTTTGAAACTTGTTTTTAACTTGCTCTGTCCGCTTTAATATATAGTATGTAAGTTGTGACCGGTAACATGTCCACAGGTCAGGTGTGACAGATGAAGAGTTCATAGGTCAGGTATGACTAGACACACATATAAGGTGACTGACTGATATCACGAAGAAGAGAACTTAATTCCACAATGTAATAGTGATGTTGTTGCATGTAAGTTTAGTATTTTGTGGTTTCTGTTGTAGGATACGCTAAGAGTGGGCCATGTTACGGGTATACACCCCCGCGTCGTCCCACCCCACGACAACCGGAAGGAGTCCGCTTACTCGTCAATCACACGCTGACGGCCTCAGACGGCAGATCGTGGACATGGTCCAGCAGCAAGGTCTGACCACCTCGATATCGGATACAGTCGGACAGACCTCCGGACAGACAACAGCAGAACCGACGGACCAGCCGTTGGAACCGACACCTACACCGGAACCGACAACCGTCATTTATCAAATCAGGAAAAAAGGCGGGATCGCCAGTACCAAGCAAGCAGACGACAGAACTGACAAGAAAAACGACAATTTAAAAAAGATTCATTTAAAAATTTTACGTGAGACTAGAGGTCGTGGGTCACGTTCCTTTCCCGCTATTGACGATCAATTTCGGGACAGTCCAATAAATGACGAGAACCGAAAAGACCCGTTCAAGCGACCCAAAACAATAGCAGCCGGGGATACCAAACCTAGTGCTGTTCCAAAAGTGTCGTTCAGATTAAATGACACTAAACCCCAACCTTTGGCAGAATCATCCAATACCGGGATGCAGTCAAATGTGAATAATTCAGTTGATTCCAAGTATGAAATTCGTGGTAGTGCGATTCGGTCTAGCAGGGACAACAAATCAGCGCCTGCGTATCGCTCATCAGAGGCTTCCAAACGTCATATGACAATTCACACGTCATTACAGCTGTTTAAACGGAAGTTAAAATTGAACCACCCCGACAGCTACATACAGCCAAACGTGAGCACTAACGATTCTGATTACGTCATACGGAGGGTACCCCTCAAGTATGACAGGTCGGGTGGTCGAATAACTTCAATGACTTCTCCCTCCCCACTGGAGCCTCGACTACAAGTGATATCTTCCGTTCCACGGCGTTCAAAAACGCCTGTCAATCAACTGAATGCTATGGCGCCCGGAACACTTCTCAGTCGGCCCACAAGCGGGACGGAAGTGAGTCTGGTTGGCGAGGAAAAGAAAATCCGATGTTCGTATCGACTTCCGGATAACTTTAACTGGAGCAAGGAAGTGTCTTTCCGGGACGATACGGAAATGATTCCGAACGTCAATACGTACGTTGTGGAGGAAGGTCTCAAAAAGGCGACTCGGAAATACGACGGCCATGCGACACTAAGTACCCACAATCTTGACGTACATAATGCCCTTACCTCTAATAATGACCGCAAAGTAAAACTGGGCGAGGGTGATGAGGAGTTTGACCCACGATTCGCCCGCTGGTTAGAGGAATCTAATCTGACTTACAAACCTAATGTGCGCGCGCATTCCTCCCCCGGTGTCCGGTTACGTCCGCCAGACCTAGACGGACACGAGACAGACAACGTTCACGTGCCACATGACTTAGTAGAGGTTAGGTGTAAAACGCCCTTCCCAGACACGGAACAACCGACATCAAACCGAGGCTAAGTCGACAGCGCATGCGCATGTTAACCAAATGTTCTTCCGGCAGGAATACGTGTGTTGTCCCGGTGATGCTGATTGGCACATGATCTTCTGAATAGTATATCGGAAAAAACACGTGTCTGTTTAGCCAGTGTTTGTTGTACACCTCTGTCTCGTTTGAGAAACGGACTTGATCATTGCCATTTTTTACAATCAGAAAAGTCATTTAGTACATGTATATAAATTCAAAATTTCATTTTCATCGGGTTTTTTGTGAAGAAGACAATTTCATAAAGAGGATTTGATACCGGTATGTTTTAGTCTGGTTTGATGGAGATTTCATTACTGTGATTATCAGTCTGTGATATTATGCTGTAGGTATTTGCAGAATACGTACAACGTATTACAGTTTTAGTAATTTAAGTTTTGTGAAATGTCTCAGCATCACCAGCATACAAGGACAACTGTGTCCAGAAAATATTTTTTATTTTTATTTAAGAACTGTTTTGACAACTACAACCAGTAAACGAAATCCCGAAAATGAAAGTGATCTGTAGCATCGTTAGGTATCATACAAAAATAGATCCGTGAATCTGATCGGTGTAAAGATCTCCACACTTTAAACATTCGGTTGCCTTATCCATGGATCTATGTGTATTAATTAAAATTCTGTTACTGGAATGTTTCCACATATTTCTCTGGATTTTTCTCCGACAGTGTAGGTTTATCGCGGTCTTAACGGTTGAACCGGTTGGACTAGGATTGTTCGTTTATGAATTAAGGTTGGACCCAGTAATCTGATGCTGCTTTCAGGCGAGTCTGACCAAGCCTTGTAAGGCCTGCATAAGCTTTTGAAGGTTCGCCAAGATTGATACCCGAAAATGTTACATTTAAAAAACGGACGTACCGGTTGTTCCACATAAACGAACAGCCCAGGATAGATATCATTAAATTCTGCAAGGAAGTTGGAGTTACCTCCCTTGTAACGTTATCTGCGTTGCACGTAGTCCAAACACAAACAAACATTGTTAAACTACGCAAATCACTTAAATCCATTCAAAGACAATTACTTCCTATTATACTTGTATTACGATTATCTTGGATTATGTGTTATCCTTTACACGGAGCCATTTTGACAGAGATTTAAACCTGAATATGTTCCTAGTTTCATAAAGTAACTTGATGTAAGATTTCCCCCAGCTTAATCTCTACAACGAAATTTTAACGGATTTACCATAGTTAATACTGTTTCGTAAAGTCTGAGCCGTGTGATGTAAAGCCCTAGTTGTGCTTTTGGGGTTGTCAAGCTAAAAAATACTCGAAGGGTTCAAGGGGTGTGTCTGGTTCCTGATGTTTCTTTGGCAAGTTAGATTTCCTAATTTCTCTAGAGTTAAGGAAATATCTAAATCAAAACCTTATGAAACTAAGACCCGAGGGTTATAGCAGCATTTTATTCAATAAGACGTTAAGCATGTCGAATGATATATCTAAGAGCGTGGATGAAGGTTTGACACGATAACGCAAGGTTTCTGAGTCTGAGGTAGGTTTATCGTGACCAGCGCAAAAGCCACAAAGTGGAACTCGTGGATCCGGTGTGTTCTCGGGGCGGGTTTCATAGCACCCAACAAATGAGTCATGGGTTCGGGTTCGGGGCTGGGGGAGGTGGGTAGGGTTTTGTTTATCATACCAAACAAAGGTATTTAGGTCCCGGGTTTTATCATCACAAACATAGGGATTTTGAGTCTGGGGAAAGTTAATCACAACAAAAACCAAGGAATCCAAAACCTGGTAATGTTTTGACCAATCGGAGAGGGAATCTGGTTTCCGGTAATGTTTTGACCAATCGGAGAGGGAATCTGGTAATGTTTTGACAAATGGTAGAGGGAATCTGGTAATGTTTTGACCAATCGGAGAGGGAATCTGGTAATTTTTTGACCAATCGGAGAGGGAATCTGATAATGTTTTGACCAATCGGAGAGGAAATCTGATAGTGATTTGACCAATCGGAGAGGGAATCTGGTAATGTTTTGACCAATCGGGGAGGGAATCTGGTAATGTTTTGACCAATCGGGGAGGGAATCTGGTAATGTTTTGACCAATCGGGGAGGGAATCTGGTAATGTTTTGACCAATCGGAGAGGGAATCTGGTAATTTTTTGACCAATCGGAGAGGGAATCTGATAATGTTTTGACCAAACAGAGAGGTTAACCGTGACAAGGACAGAGACCTTAGCACGTATCGATACATCCTAATCACACACAGATAACTGAGATATTTTTTTATGGACGAAGTGTATTTTTTGTAAATATTTTATTAAAAACATTTCATTGTGTAATTTATTGTTATTTATTTATTAGATTTGACAATGCATATGAAAGAAGATTACTAAGGATGAATTCACGTTTGGCTTAGATATTAAACTATTTACGCCGAGTTATTACTATGTCAATTATTAAAATTATATGTTAAAAAACAACATAATAGTCAACATTGTCACTTCCGCAAAATGTGTCAAATTACTCTGATCATAATCTTAGAAAGAGTAATAACATTAAAATACTATAACATAGAGTGCAAGCAAGGACATCATTTTATACATGACATTTTTGGTAGCAGCAATAGTCTACAAGAACGTGATTTACAAGAAACAATATAAATAGGGTCACCAAGTCAATTCATAACACTTCTTAAACCAAAAGACACTCCGGATCCGCCTAGAAAATAATGCTTCCTTGAATACGGAGGTAGAAATACCAACATTAATCTGTTTTGCATTGCCAGCTATACATAATAACGGTAGTTCTTTAAATTACGAGCTCTTTAAAGCCAATTTACGAAATGTCTATTCTTTCGACACAGGATGTCATTGAGATAGTTTTTAATATTACTTACCATACTTTCACAAAATTTGAATGACCGCGTCATGTTATTTCGAAAATAAAATAAATATCTAAAATAGACTGAATTGCTTTTAACTTGTGTATAATTTATGAAATGCCATGAATTGAACATGGATCCACTCCACGTGTTTAAGTATGACGTTCTTGTCATTCTTTGACATTAGACTCCATTTAGACGGCTTGTACAAACCTCTTATATAAAGAAGAGAGCTGATGTCATATGAGCGCGCGTGTCAACATTATTAACAAGGGAGTAGCTCATTATTTCTGGGACAAAAATAAGGGAGCAGTCAATATTTTTCGGCAGAGCCGTTTAAGATCGTTTCAGGATTTCATGTAATTGAGTTATTTGATCATACGCAGATTGAATGTTGCATTATTTTTGGATTTGTCATCAATAAAAATTGTACAAAATTCGAATAAGTATTTAGAAACGAACAAATTATATTCGTACCATTTGGTATATAGGTCTCAAGACGGTGAAGGGCTCAATACATAATTCATAATATTTCAACTTCTCATTTTACATAAAATCACATTTCTATCGTTGTTCTGTGGATGACGATTTGATCTGTAGCTACCAGAATATGTGTGTAACACAGAAAATGTGAAACTATCGAAATAATGAGTTAACGCCTTTTGAATTATCAACACGTGTACAGTTGGGGGATGGTTATTGAAATTGATTTGTTCATATTTTTAAGCATTGTTAAATGTACATAATTATTTCAACGTTATAGCCACAAAATATCACTAATTATTTTAAAAGCAATCTCTTTTTGAACTGGAAAAATCGGTCTATACTATGCACGGTTGTCTCCCTTAGAATAAATCATAATTATAATTTTCGGAGCAAGGGAGGCTACTCTTTCAAACAAATTATTCTTGTAGGATTTTCTCCCCCCTAGGTTCGGAACACCTCTTGCTTCATCGCTCAGTTAGTATCATGTTTTTGACCTCTGGTCATGTAAAAAGTTTGTAAAATATTTGTCGGATGCGTGAAGTATCAGTTCTGCTACATGTATTTGATAAAATATGGCCTGTAGCGATTGTCTCAATTCATTAAAATACCTATCAAGTGAAGATTTAGGTGATTATATCTCAAATAACTCATATAAGTGTTAAGCAAAGGGTACAGTGGATTTGTCTCGCTTTCTTAAATATATATATATAAAATGTATATAATAAAAACAGATTTAATGTCCATTTGCATTAAGTAAAAAGGAAAAATAAGATTTAACGACCGACTAAAAAACTAGCTGCTTTCACCCTTCACAGGGAAACCTGAAGAGCCCTGTGAAGGGTGAAAGCAGCTAGTTTTTTTAGTCGGTCGCTAAATCTTATTTTTTTCTATTTATAGTTATATGTATATATAACGGAGGCTCAGTTTCAGGTCAAGAAAAATAAGGTGGAATTAGGGGCGATCATGTCTCAGTTCCGTTCAGTATAGAGTGAAGTTACGGTAAAAATATTTCACTTAATGTTAATACACAACGATGTCAGACTAACTGTTTCAGTGAGGTTTTCTTAGCTCCGTTATGAAAAAGCAACAACACATTTGTAGATAGTTATATATAGAAACCGTTTTAATTATTATCGTATGTCTTTTTCCCGCTGTAAGATGTATGCATCTAACCAAGTAGTTATTAAGCTTCCTCTAATCGATAATTTAATTCTGGTTTTATATTACAACATGCTTCTCCCCCTCCCCATCCCACACAACCTCACATATAAACAGTTCCACGTGGTCATCTGTCACGTGGTCATCTGTCACGTGAATCTGTCACGTGAAGTGGGCTTGATCTATCAACATTTGAACGAAATCATTTTCGAAGGTTTATTTGACATACGTATGCAGAAAATAACGTCTGCATGGCAATAATTACACCTTGGGGATTAAACCATCTCATGACCTCTAAATGTCTCATTTCATGACCTCCATTGTCTCATCCTATGACCACTAAATGTGTCATTCCACGACCTCTAAATGTCTCATCTCATGACCTCTATATACGGTTTATCTAGTGACCTCTATAAGTCTCATATAATGACCTCTTTATGTCTCATGTCATGACCTCTAAATGTCTCATCTCATGACCTCTGAATGTCTCATCTCGTGACCTCTTTATATTTCATCTCACGACCTTTAAATGTCCTTTCCTACGACGTCTATACGGCTCATCTCATGACCTCTAAATGTTACGTTTCAACAATTCCAAATGTCTCATTTCAGGTGACAGATGGTCATTAATTCTAAATGTCTCATTTCAGGACTTTTAAATGTCTCATCTCACGACATCGATAAGGCTCATCTCATGACCTATATATGTCTTGTCTCATGATCGCTAAATGTCTCATCTCACGACCATAATACAGCTCATCTCATGGCATTTAAATGTCCCATTTTACGACCTCTATACGGCTCATCTCATGAACTCTACATATCTCATCTCATGACCTCTAAATATTTGATCTCATGACCTCTAAATATCTCATCTCATGACCTCTATTTGTCACCCTCTTTCGCCTTTTCTTATATACATTATATTCTAAAATTATCTGAATTTTCATCATCTGTGCTAGAGTTGTTCCTTTTACAAAATTTGAATTAGCATGAAGTTTTATAATTCAGAATTAACTTATATTTCATTATTTGCGTCAGAGTCGCCTCCATTCTTGGGCAATGCTTCATTACTTTAATATACCCGAGTTTCATTTTGTTGTGTTAGAGTTGTTCCCCCTAGACAATGTTTTCTTAATGAAAGGAGATATATATCACAATAAAATACAATATATACAAGATTCTTTATTTAGTGTCGATTATGGTTAAACAAGAACATAAGCTCTTTAGACAAATAATATATTAAAATAATTTTTAAGTCAATGAACGTCGTATGATAAGAAACAATGACCACTTCACAAACTTAGTACGTATGGTACACTGCATTAGATCTCCAAGGAAACCCAGTCGATCAGACAGGCAGTTTGAACCAATGTAAATTTATTCATGAAAATGCGTCACAGCATGTTACTCAAGTGTACGGTACATTTCAGGTGCATGCCGGGAACGATTATGTAAATTGTATTCCGTTTGGATTTTAATCAGTCCTAGATTGTATGCTGTGTATGTATCCCAGTTTTTTTTTTATTCCGTGTTACGTGTAAACAAAGGGCTCTTACAAACTAATATAAAATACTGAAATTATTCAAGAAATCACGCTGAAAGTAAGTACAAAGAAAGAACGTTGTGTTTTTTAGCTTTCCGGGACACATGCTGGAGTGTCTGTTCCCTGACGTTTCAACTTCAACAGGATCCTCTAAAGCGTTCAATATACTGAACATTACTTAGAGGCGTCACAGAGATCGGGAAAAACAAGTATTTTCATCTTGTTTTTAGAACTATACTATAAAAACAACATGTATACGCTTAGAATTTGTGAGAGAGGAGATTTGCCTTTAGTGTTGATAGGTCTGCACTGTCGGCGATGAAGGGTGGGAGGCTGTTCAAGGTACGAATTGCTATAGGAAAGAATGAATTTGCATGATAATTTGTCGAGCTGTGTGGAATCTGGAATTTGTGTTGTCGGGTTCGCTGGAGAATTTGGAGGTTGCCATCATATGCCACAAGGCCATTTATAATTTTATATAGCAATATGGTGGAGGTCATTTTACGGCGTTGTTCAAGGGATTGCCAGTTCAAGTTTTGGAGCATTTCTGTAACGCTACTGGTGTAGTTATAGCGCCCAAGAGTGTACCTGGCGGCTCTTCTCTGTACCATTTCAACCTTAATGGTAAGATTTGCCTGCCATGGATCCCAGATCGGGCTACAGTATTCAAGGTGTGGGCGGACATACGTTTTATAAGCTAACTCTTTTGTAACGTTAGTGGTTTTGATGTTTCTCCGAATAAATCTTAGGGATGCATTGGCCTTGTTGGTAATGTTATTGATGTTGGAGTTCCATGGAAAGTTTTTAGTGACAGTTAAGCCCAGGTATTTAGCCGAATCTGTTTGCTTGATAATTTGTCCATGAAGAATGTAGTTAAATTTGTGTGTTAGTTTTTTCTGTGAGATGTGTAGAATTTCATATTTATCAGGATTGAAGGACATTAGCCAGTTTTTTCCCCTGCACTTTTCAAGAAGGTTCAAATCTTTTTGGAGTGTTTCTGCGTCCAGGTCAGATAAAACGGTTACATAGACAATAGTGTCATCTGCAAAAAAGTCTAACTTGGCTTAAGATAGAATCTGGCAGATGCAACACGTATATCACTGACAAGAATGTGAATTAACAAGGATGCAATACACAGTTTGAACTCATCAGGCTTCGCTTAAATAAAAAACGAACAACTTGTTAAACCAATATCTTAGAAATCTCGTCGAGATTTAATATGTTCCATATCCTTCACAAATTGTCATTTCAGTATACGACCGGAACAACAATATTTCTTTTACAACGTTTGTCGTGCGGTTACATGTAAATGCTATTTATCCTTTTAAGTAAAACCTGTGTATTTAGTTTATTAAAGGAGCGGAAAAGTAGGAGAAAAGAAAGCTTTCTATAGCTCCCATATTATGCAGATATAATACAACAGAACAAAAACTCAAAACGTAAAAATGATCTCGACAATAATCGGATTATAGTACAGCCAAACATGTTGTTTCCCAGTAATGTTAAATTCCATAATTAAATGTCGGAGTAATTAGTTCCCACTGGTCACTGGCGGTAACTGGTCACGCTGACTGTAGACGTGGCGGGAACCCCTTGTGGTCAATAATCTAGATCGTATTCACACTTGACCCGCACGAGTTAAGACGACATTTGTCACGCGACCACGTTTAGGTAGCGCCACCACCATACGCCAGCTGATAACAAAGGGGGGTAATTCTTATGGACGCGATTGCCGATAATTTCCATGTCGTAGGCTTGTTTTTTTCAACCAAATCAACTTGAACAACTACGGTAACCTATTGGTAAATACTAAAACGTCATGGATCAAGTGTTCCTTGCAAAACTTCACCGCTGTAGGGCGCCATTTTGTCGAATTTTTATCCACCCTCGCATCGAAAAGTTAAGATCTCTGATTACAATTTCAGATGTCGATGTGTCGGGAATTTCGTCCTTGCGTTGATGCGTTCGGTCTAAGACGATCTCTTTTCCATCACACATAAACCATTCCATGACCTGTAACTGCAGAATACTAGCGGTCGACATATGACGTCATCACAAGGCAAAACAGAGATAGCGCACCAGTCTAAAAATAGTTCAGTGCATAGCTGACGTCATCAATATTCGTGATGCAAGACTAACAAGACGTCACACACAACGAGTATGACATCATTAAAACAGCAGTATTTGGCGACCCTCTGTCCTTGACGTACACGTGCTTCAGCAAGAATGGATACCAGTATGTTTACGATGGAACCATATCTCCGGAACGTGTTCTCGCACGCGCACGCGCATCTCGCTTCTCTCTTTAGGTATTGAGCCACGAAGAAGATGGTGGCGGATCGAACATGCCATTTACACACCATTTCTGTCGTTCACCATTTCGAGGTTAACTCCTAGTTGCCTGAGAAACACAGGCCTTGAACACAGTCTTTGAGTCAAATTGGTGTCACAGTCCGGATGTGACGTCACATATAGTCTATAGAAAGGCACATTAAGTAGGAGTCCGCTGCTGGCGGCGACGTATCTGTTTCCAGCGTGCGCGCTGTTTTGTCACACGTTTCACAAATATTCTGGCGAAGATGACTCCAAGGAGCTGTAAGCACACAACGGAAGAGAATGATTAATCATTACTGCAATAATGGCGACAAAAACGGAAATATTGCATCATGTTTTGTTATTCTACCGTAGTGCTCACGTCTCTGATATGGTGTAGAGAGATGGTGATATATCTTAAAAAGGCTATTTTTCCTTCAATGTTACTCTCTCAAACACCATAAGGTTTTGTTTTAACGTTCATACTTGACAATAACCTCGCATAGATTTCCGTATTTATATTAACATTTCCGTTCTACAGCCCGAATTACATTTACCGCCTGTTTATGTCGCTATGTACTGCCATTGGGCAAAACTGCAAATTTAAAATGTTTCATGAACCAAAAGAAACCAATCAGAAGAAAAGGATGTTTTAAATGTTTTGATCGTAAAAATAACGACTGAAAGGCATTTTAGATTACACTTATGAAAGTATTCAATATACAACATACTTCCTCACCATAATTGGTGTTAAAAAGACGCTTTTCGATCCTGATTTTTTTTCAACCCAAATAGCACTTCTCTCTCTTACCTGCATAGCCATAACCCCGCCGGCCGTAAGGAGGATAATCTGTTCGTGTTTACCCAACCACTCCCCGAATCCCTTCACACACCCTTGTGTATAGATCCAGTCTTCCACGTCACTTTTCTGAAATTCACAAGTTTGATAGCTTTTTTGTCACCAGGTCATTTACAATTTAGACTTTTATAGGTAGCCATATGTTAATGGCACGAAATCGTTTGTGTGATTTACAGATATAAACTTTATTTTTGTGCAATAAATATGAAACTTTCTTGATTGCCAAGATGTTAACGCGCTGGGGCACTAAATGTGGGAAGAACCGGAGAACCCGGAAAAATCCAACATGGTCGGGCAGGTGACCACACGTCCGATCGGGGAATCGAACCCTTACCGCATTGGTGAAAGGCGAAAGATATATGTTTTTTCTACATTTCTGTATAAACACAATCTATTATACCTTGCTAGCTGTTAGGAATGTGTCGTGAGGTTTCCTAGGTACACCCAGCGTTTCGACGCATACGGTTTATTATTTTCCTGCACGACTTTTAACTGCGCTGAATATCTTAAAGACCCCCCTCTCCCCCCATAACAATTCGGGGCATATCGTGTTATCCATAGTGTCTGTCCCGTCCCGTAACTTCCGGTCCCGTAACTTCCGGTCCTGTAACTTCCGGTTCCGTTTCTTGTCACGACTCTGCCAACTTCATTACTTAACAGATTTTCACCAATGTGAATACATAGATCAGCTAAAAGAAAACCTCGGGTGATTTTGTGCTTCAGGGTCCCAAGGTCAACTGCAAGGGTACAATTTCTATTCAACATATTCATTGTCAGCATTTTACCGAGTTCAGCGAAAAGAGGGCATACATGCCTTACATTATATCTTATAGTTTAAATTACATTTCTGATTCCCCCCCCCCTACNCTTGTGTTCCGGCAAAGCTCAATTTTATACATTGTGCGTCGTATGTATGGAGTAGATGACGTAGGTTTGTAACTAGTTTAGCCATTCGTCAATAAGCTCCTTATTCGTAGTGACTAAGTGGGAGGACTTCAGAGATACAATGCAAACAAGACGATGTGACAGACCAAATATTGACTCCATTAGCGGACATTTTATTTCTGTACCAAACAACAATTCTATTGAGCCGTACAGCTTGTACCCACAACCTTTCGTCACTAGCCTTTGTCCTCCTAAACAAGGAAAAAATACAACAGTTTTTATTTGCAAGACCCTTTTTTAGAGGTTAAAAATAATTATTTTGTAACAATACCGTTGAAAGACATAAATGTGTTTTTTGATTTTTGGAGGAGAGAAAATGGGAGTTTTCGACCATTGTCAAATAAACAGAAACGCAGTAAAATGTGTGCTGGTTTTTCCAATGCGACATGCAAACTAACCTTACTGATGCCACCAATGAAATAATCAACATAAAAATCAATGCTCCGGGAAAATTTGGTATTTTTTTTGTCATATGCATATACATGAAAGTATTGTTATACATGCAGTTGTAATAGTACCTACTTGGCCACACAATCAAGAACGACATCTTCTTGTCTGCGCAGAGCATGATTCAAAGAGATCACAACACTGATTGGGTTCGGATGATGTTCCAATTGAAAGAAAATTTGACAAGAATATATTTTAAAAGAAATTGATCGACTTGGGCGGGAACCGAAGCCCTGGATTTCTCCCGGATTTCCCCCAGATTTCCCCGGATTTCCCCCAGATACGTCATTGTCTGATACATGTAGTGTACTACTGATTAATGTCCCACAATAAAGCAGTAAAGACGCTGAGACCATCAATTCCGACAACTGGACTTAACCGGACATTAGTTCTCCGGCCACAAGACTTTACCGGACACATAAAATATCATTACCCAGTCCTAATACGGCTTCACAATGTACACAATACAACTGTCAATGTCAAAAGGAAATCGATTTCTCGGAATCGCGTGACCTCGCGTGACCTTGGGTGACATCTCTGGAGCTACACGTTGACAACACATTTACGTCTCTACTGTGACACGAGGGGTTAACGACCAGGGTTCTCGTAGACTTACAATCCTGTGACACGTCACAGGTTCATCGGTTCCGAGTAATCACTTCCGCTTTTGACATAATCACAGTGAGGCTTATATGTGGTCGGTCTGGTTCCTAAAGGACTGTTGGAAATTCCTTTTTTAAACAGATGTTTTACTGCCTTCCCCACCAGTCCCTCACCCCTCCATCCTAACAAAAAGTCCCATCATCACGCAACACTGAATACTGCAAGGAAACGGAGGCTATTTCTTCATTCTCACAAATACACGAACTTAGAATTCGCAACAACTGGTATACCCTGTCTCAGTACAATGTGACTGGGTGGAATGCTGTGCTGGGTGCCTTCAGCATGGTATTTCAGAGAGGTAGCACTCTAAGGTCAGCATCAGATCATCACAAGGATGCAAAACACCAACATACCTCCCGGCACGAAGAGACATATACACGCACACATTACACACATAGACACGTCCTTAAATGACCTTAGCTGAAAGACTTTAATCCAAAATGCCAAACCAATTTGTATTGCTATGAATTTTTGACTTCGCGATTGACTATGTTCGCGAATCAACCCAAATATAACGGTAGTGATGTATATTATATATATAATTAAATAAAGAAATGTCTTCTTAAGAAATACGCTTATGAGGCGTGTTTCACGTGATATTCTGTGGAAATCATCAATAACCAATATAAAATCTTTGTTTCCATAAACGGTAACTCCATTTAATATTTTTAACTTCGTGTTAAGTTACTCACCGATTTATTTGTTTTCCCGAATCCACACATCACGTTTATACGCTCACCCTGAAAGAAACAAAGAAATTGGATTAGTTGCTTCAAAAACATCTCGATTGTCATAGAGATCGTACTACTTTTGTTACACACGCCAGTCCAAATATAGCTTAACGTATCTCTCGCAAAATCCGACTTGTTATTCCATAAATACGGGGAGTTTGCAAGGTACTCGAAGTCCACCGGAGGTAGCAACCACGTGAGTGTTAAACGGCAAACCTCGGGTGACTCCGCTGCGCTCCATCATAGTGTGCAAGGAACGAGCCACCGAGGAGCTCAAAGTGCGTGAGTGTACTAAAATAAAACAATGAACCCGGAGGACGGGCACAAAGTTGAATTGACTTCAATAAACAGCAGTATAGAAGTGTGTTCCTGGATTGCAAACGTCGCTTGGATGACTAAGAGCTCGTGTTTACTATAATTTACTGAGATATCTTTTATGTGTAATTTATTGGAAGATGCCTATGCTATCTCTATTACATTTAAATGAATCCTATATCAATATTTAAAGATATCTTATATAAATATTTGAAGATATCTTATATAAATATATAAAGATATCTTATAAAAATATTTGAAGATATCTCATATAATATTGAAAGAGATATCTTTTAATGAAATAGAGCTATCTATTAATGATATTGAGATGTCTCATATAGTTATGACTACATTTGTATATGAACCATTTTTACTGTTTATAAGATATCTTCTTAATCAATAGAGATATCAATTTTATATGTTAATGTCAAGTTGGCGTGTCATAGGCCCCGTATTTGTTGTTTTTCCATTTGATGACCACTACTGTTGTGGTACTGAGACAGGGGTTAGGTACACCCCTGAAAGGAAGTGACACAACCGCCGACTCTCAGTGGTCCCGTAACGAAAGGGTGACATTTTAAACTATAACATTATAAATTAATTCAATTTAAAAAACAACAACATATTGCAAGTTATCAATGATCGCATTTAACTTTGTATTTCACCTTGATAGGTTCGTCTGTGAGGTACAATGAATGTAACCGTATTTCACCTTGACATGATACGGTTCGTCTGTGAGGTCCAATGAATGTAACCGTATTTCACATTGATATGATACGGTTTGTCTGTGACGTACAATGAATGTAACCGTATTTGACCTTGATATGATACGGATCGTCTATGAGGTACAATGAATGTAACCGTTTTTCACCTTGATATGATACGGTTCATCTGTGAGGTACAATGAATGTAATCGTATTAAACCTTGATATGATACGATTCGTCTGTGAGGTACAATGAATCTAACCGTATTAAAACTTGATATGATACGGTTCTTCTGTGAGGTACAATGAATGTAATCGTATTTCGCCTTGATATGATTCGGTTTGTCTGTGAGGTACAATGGATGTAACCGTATTAAACCTTGATATTATACGGTTTGGCTGTGGGGTACAATGAATGTAACCGTATTTAACCTTGATATTATACGGTTCGTCTGTGAGGTACAGTGAATGTAACCGTATTAAACCTTTATATGATACGGTTCGTCTGTGAGATACAATGAATGTAACCGTATTTCGCCTTGATATGATACGGTTTGTCTGGGAGGTACAATGAATGTACCCGTATTAAACCTTGATATGATACTGTTTGTCTGTGAGGTACAATGAAGGTAACTGTATTAAAAATGGATATGATACGGTTCGTCTGTGACGTACAATGAATGTAACCGTATTTAACCTTTATATGATACGGTTCGTCTGTGAGGTAGAATGAATGTAACCGTATTTCACCCTGATATGATACGGATCGTCTGTGAGATACAATGAATGTAACCGTATTAAGCCTTGATATGATACGGTTCGTCTATGAGGTACAATGAATGTAACCGTAATTCACCTTGATATGATACGGTTCGCCTGTGAGGTACAATGAATGTAACTGTATTAAACCTTGATATGATACGGATCGTCAGTGAGGTACAATGAATGTAACCGTTTTAAACCTTGATATGATACGGTTTATCTGTGAGGTACAATGAATGTAATCGTATTAAACCTTGATATGATACCGTTCGTCTGTGATGTCAATGAATGTAACCGAATTTCTCCTTGATATGATACGGTTTGTCTAAGAGGTACAATAAATGAAACCGTATTTCACCTTGATATGATGCGGATCGTCTGTGAGGTACAATGGATGTAACCGTATTTCACCTTGATGTGATACGGATCCTCTGTGAGGTACAATGAATGTAAACGTATTTCACCTTGATATGATCCGGATCGTCTGTGAGGTACAATGAATTTACCCTTATTTCCCCTTGATATGATACGGTTCGTCTGTTAGGTACAATGAATGTAACCGTATATCACCTTGATATGATACGGATCGACTGTGAGGTACAATGAATGTAACTGTATTAAACCTTGATATGATGCGTTTCGTCTGTGAGGTACAATGAATCTAACCGTATTAAAACTTGATATGATACGGTTCGTCTGAGAGGTACAATGAATGTAACCGTATTCCACCTTGATATGATACGGATCGTATGTGAGGTACAATGCATGTAACCGTATTTCACCTTGATCTGATACGGTTTGTCTGTGAGGTATAATGAATGTAACCGTATTAAACCTTGACATGAAACGGTTTGTCTGTGAGGTACAATTAATGTAACCGTATTTCACCTTGATCTGATACGGTTTGTCTGTGAGGTATAATGAATGTAACCGTATTAAACCCTGATACGATACGGTTTGTCTGTGAGGTACGATGAATGTAACCGTATTAAACCTTGGTATGATACGGTTCGTCTGTGAGGGACAATAAATGAAACCGTATTTCACCTTGATATGATCCGGATCGTCTGTGAGGTACAATGGATGTAACCGTATTAAACCTTGATGTGATACGGTTTGTCCGTGAGGTACAATGAATGTAATCGTATTTCACCATGATATGATACGGTTCGGCTGTGAGGTACAATGAATGTAACCGAATTTTACCTTGATATGATACGGTTCGTCCGTGAGATACAATGAATGTAACCGTATTTCTCCTTGATATGATACGGATGGTCTGTGAGGTACAATGAATGTAAGCGTATTTCACCTTGATATGATACAGTTTGTCTGTGAGGTACAATGAATATAACTGTATTAAACCTTGATATGATACGGATCGTCTGTGTGGTACAATGAATGTAACCGTATTCCACCTTGATATGATACGGATCGTTTGTGAGGTACAATGAATGTAACCATATTAAACCTTGATATGATACGGGTCGTCTGTGAGGTACAATGAATTTAACCCTATTTCACCTTGATATGAGACGGTTTGTCTGTGAGGTACAATTAATGTAACCGTATTTCACCTTGATAAGATACGGATCGTCTGTGAGGTACGATGAATGTAACCGTATTAAACCTTTATATGATACGGTTTGTCTTTGAGGTACAATGAATGTATCCGTATTAAACCTTGATATGATCCGGTTTGTCTGTGAGGTACAATGGATGTAACCGTATTAAACCTTGATGTGATACGGTTTGTCTGTGAGGTATAATGAATGTAACCGTATTAAACCCTGATATGATACGGTTTGTCTGTGTGGTACAATGAATGTAACCGTATTCCACCTTGATATGATACGGATCGTTTGTGAGGTACAATGAATGTAACCTATTAAACCTTGATATGATACGGCTTGTCTGTGAGGTACAATGAATGAAATCGTATTAAACCTTGATATGATACTGTTTGTCGGTGAGGTACAATGAATGTAACCTTATTTCCCCTTGATATGATACGGTTTGTCTTTGATGTACAATCAATGTAACCGTATTAAACCTTTATATGATACGGTTCGTCTGTGAGTTACAATGAATGTAACCGTATTTCACCCTGATATGATACGGATCGTCTGTGAGGTTCAATGAATGTAACCGTATTAAACCCTGATACGATACGGTTTGTCTGTGAGGTACGATGAATGTAACCGTATTAAACCTTGATTTGATACGGTTTGTCTGTGAGGTAAAATCAATGTAACCTTATTTAACCTTTATATGATCCGGTTCTTCTGTGAGGTACAATGAATGTAAACGTATTTCACCTTGATATGATCCGGATCGTCTGTGAGGTACAATGACTGTAACCGTATTTCACCTTGATACGATACGGTTCGTCTGTGAGGTAAAATGAATGTAACCGTATTAAACCCTGATATGATACGGTTCGTCTGTGCGGTACAATGAATGTAACCGTATTTCGCCTTGATATGATACGGATCGTCTTTGAGGTACAATGAATGTATCCGTATTTCACCTTGATATGATACTGATCCTCTTTGAGGTACAATGAATGTAACCGTACTTCACCTTGATATGATACGGTTTATCTGTGAGGTACAATGAATGTAAACGTATTTCACCTTGATATGATCCGGATCGTCTGTGAGGTACAATGAATATAACCGTATTTCACCTTGATATGATGCGGTTCGTCTGTGAGGTACAATGCATGTAACCGTATTTCACCTTGATCTGATACGGTTTGTCTGTGAGGTACAGTGAATGTAAACGTATTTCAGCTTGATATGATACGGTTCGTCTGTGAGGTACAATGAATGTAATCGTATTTCACCTTGATATGATACGGTTTGTCTGTGAGGTTTAATGAATGTAACCGTATTTCACCTTGATATGATACGGTTCGTCAGTGAGGTACAATGAATGTAACTGTATTTCACCTTGATATGATACCGTTCGTCTGTGAGGTACAATGGATGTAACCGTATTAAACCTTGATACGATACGGTTCGTCTGTGAGGTGCAATGAATGTAACCGTATTTCCCCTTGATATGATACGGATCGTCTGTGAGGTTCAATGAATGTAACCGTATTTCCCCTTGATATGATTCGGTTTGTCTGGGAGGTCCAATGAATGTAGCCGTATTTTACCTTGATATGATACGGTTCGGCTGTGAGGTACAAAGAATGTAACCGTATTTCCCCTTGATATGATTCGGTTTGTCTGGGAGGTCCAATGAATGTAGCCGTATTTTACCTTGATATGATACGGTTCGATATGATACGGTTTGTCTGTCAGGTACAATGAATGTAACCGTATCTCACCTTGATATGATACGGATCGTCTTTGAGGTACAATGAATGTAACCATATTTCACCTTGATATGATACGTAACGACTGTGAGGTACAATGAATGTACCCTATTAAACCTTGATATGATACAGTTCGTCTGTGAGGTACAATAAATGAAACCGTATTTCACCTTGATATCATACGGATCGTCTGTGAGGTACAATGGATGTAACCGTATTAAACCTTGACATGATACGGTTCGTCTGTGAGGAACAATGAATGTAACCGTATTTAACCTTGATATGATACGGTTCATCTGTGAGGTACAATGAATGTAGCCGTATTAAACCTTGATATGACACGGTTTGTCCGTGAGGTACAATGAATGTAACTGTATTTCACCTTGATATGATACCGTTCGTCTGTGATGTCAATGAATGGAACCGAATTTCACCTTGATATGATACGGAGTGTCTGTGAGGTACAATGAATTTACCCTTATTTCCCCTTGATATGATACGGATCGTCTTTGAGGTACAATGAATGTAACCGCATTAAACCTTGATATGATACGATTCGTCTGTGAGGTACAATGACTGTAACCGTATTTCACCTTGATCTGATACGGTTTGTCTGTGAGGTTTAATGAATGTAACCGTATTTCCCCTTGATATGATTCGGTTTGTCTGGGAGGTCCAATGAATGTAGCCGTATTTTACCTTGATATGATACGGTTCGATATGATACGGTTTGTCTGTCAGGTACAATGAATGTAACCGTGTTAAATCTTGTTATCATTACACGTAACGCAGGCATTGATATATATTATAGTATTAATATCACTGTAATATACTATACTGTTATGACGTCACTGTAACATACCTTACGATGTTGCTGTATTCCAGTGTAATATGCTGTCGCGTATGGTGTATGTCATTTTGTCGTACTACACGATTAGTGAGTATTTCCGGTTCGTCTGTGAGGTACAATGAATATAACCGTATTTCACCTTGATATCATACGGATCGTCTGTGAGGTACAACGAATGTAACCGTATTTCACCTCGATATGATACGGTTTGTCTGTGAGATTAAATGAATGTATCAGTATTTCACCTTGATAAGATACGGATCGTCTGTGAGGTTCAATGAATGTAACCGTATTTCTCCTTGATATGATACGGTTCGTCAGTGAGGTACAATGAATGTAACTGTATTTCACCTTGATATGATATGGTTCGTCTGTGAGGTACAATGGATGTAACCGTATTAAACCTTGACATGATACGGTTCGTCTGTGAGTTACAATGAATGTAACCGTATTGCGCCTTGATATGATACGGTTCGTCTGCGAGGTACAATGAATGTAACCGTTTTTCACCTTGATATGATACGGATCGCCTGTGAGGTACAATGAATGTAGCCGTATTAAACCTTGATATGACACGGTTCGTCTGTGAGGTACATTGAATGTAACCGTATTTCGCCTTGATATGATACGGTTCGCCTGTGAGGTACAATGAATGTACCCGTATTTCACCTTGATATGAGACGGTTCGTCTGTGATGTCAATGAATGTAACCGAATTTCACCCTGATATGATACGGTTCGTCTGAGAGGTACAATGAATGTAACCGAATTTCACCATGATATGATACGGTTCGTCTGAGAGGTACAATGAATGTAACCGGATTTCACCTTGATATGATACGTAACGACTGTGAGGTACAATGAATGTATCCGTATTTCACCTTGATATGAGACGGTTCGTCTGTGATGTCAATGAATGTAACCGAATTTCACCTTGATAGGATCCGGTTCGTCTGTGATGTACAATGAATGTAACCGTATTGCGCCTTGATATGATACGGTTCGCCTGTGAGGTA
This sequence comes from Mizuhopecten yessoensis, assembly GCF_002113885.1. Classification (NCBI taxonomy): domain Eukaryota; kingdom Metazoa; phylum Mollusca; class Bivalvia; order Pectinida; family Pectinidae; genus Mizuhopecten; species Mizuhopecten yessoensis. The sequence continues at coordinate 786,191 of NW_018404042.1, forward strand.
CAATGAATGTAATCGTATTTCGCCTTGATATGATACGGTTTGTCTGTCAGGTACAATGAATGTAACCGTCTTTCACCTTGATATGATACGGTTAGTCTGTGAGGTACAATGAAGGTAACCGTATTAAATCTTGTTATCAATACATGTAACGCACGGCATTGATACGGTTTGTCTGTGAGGTACAATGAAGGTAACCGTATTAAACCTTGATACGATACGGTTCGGCTGTGAGGTACAAAGAATGTAACCGTATTTCCCCTTGATATGATTCGGTTTGTCTGTGAGGTACAATGAATGCAACCGTATTTCACCTTGATATAATACGGTTTGTCTGTGAGGTACAATGAATTTACCCTTATTTCCCCTTGATATGATACGGATCGTCTGTGAGGTCCAATGAATGTAACCGTATTTCCCCTTGATATGATTCGGTTTGTCTGTGAGGTACAAGGAATGTAACCGTATTTCACCTTGACATGATACGGTTTGTCTGTGAGGTTTAATGAATGTAACCGAATTTCACCCTGATATGATACGGTTCGTCTGTAAGGTACAATTAATGTAACCGTATTTCACCTTGACATGATACGGTTTGTCTGTGAGATTAAATGAATGTATCAGTATTTCACCTTGATAAGATACGGATCGTCTGTGAGGTCCAATGAATGTAACCGTATTTCCCCTTGATATGATACGGTTTGTCTTTGAGGTACAATGAATGTAACCATATTTCACCTTAATATGATACGGTTTGTCTGTGGGGTACAATGAATGTAACCGAATTTCACCCTGATATGATACGGTTCGTCTGTTAGGTACAAAGAATGTAACCGTATTTCCCCTTGATATGATACGGATCGTCTATGAGGTACAATGAATGTAACCATATTTCACCTTAATATGATACGGTTTGTCTGTGGGGTACAATGAATGTAATCGTATTTCACCATGATATGATACGGTTCGTCTGTGAGGTACAATGAATGTAACCGTATTAAATCTTGTTATCATTACATGTAACGCACGGCATTGAAATATATTATAGTATTAATATCACTGTAATATACTATATTGTTATGACGTCACTGTAACATACCTTACGATGTTGGTGTATTCCAGTGTAATATGCTGTCGCGTATGGTGTATGTCATTTTGTCGTACTACACGATTAGTGAGTATTTCATTGTAATATACTGTATTGTTATCACGTATGCCATTGTACAATACGCATCATATTGTATTTGACTTTTATTGTATACATGTGTCATTTAAAATTTGTAATATACTGTACTATTTGTATGTCATTGTATATCTACTCTCCGATGTGTCTTACACAAGGAATAAAATAATCTGAATCTGAACTGTTTTTTCACATTGGTGTGTATCTTGGAACATTACTTTTTAATTAGAAATATTACTAAATGTATTTTACAATTATTTAGATTGTTATTTTATTTTTTAAAGGTCGATAGTTTATATATCTATTAGTGAGTGCTTTAGTATGTGACTAACACTCTTTAGAAGATTTATATGTTAAATACAAATATGTTCTTTTTCAGTGCGTTCATTATTTCTAAAATGTGCTTCATTTTGGCGTCGTATTGTTACCATTGCTTTATATAGTAAGTTTACTGCCTACTGTTAAACATTTTAAAGCCTTATGCAGTGCCTACAACACTCGAATGGTTTACCAAGTATCAAACAAACTCTTTCTCTTTGTTATTGCATTTTTTTTTTTAATAACGTATGTGATATCAACTACATTGCATCAAAATGTTTGAAAATGAACTATAGTTAAAATTTATTAATAAAAATACAAACACATGAAATTAATTACAAACGATAAAATATTTTTTGTTTGAAATAAAAAATGTACGTAACTGAAGGATTTATCTGCAGACGTCTGATGCTATGACGGTTCCCCAGACAGGCGCAGTTACTGCATTCCATACAGTCGGTTGTCTGATTCATTTGCCCCAAGTTATTGGTTTTGAGATGTGTTTTAGATGTACTCGTGTCAGTGAACATTCTGCTGACAAATGTCTCAGAAAAGATGGAGAACCCGTTTGTGTACTGTCAGTTGAAAGCTTTCTCAGCAATAAAAACAGTTTGATATCAAACAGACGGAATCATCTGGTAAATACATTTCCAATGAAACATCACAAAATGTTGTCTTATAAAAAAAAACGTGTTTTTCTTGTGTTAAGTCAATGGAAGGTTTATGGAAATTCCACGGCCATTTTCTTTGAGTTTTATCCACGCAAGCCCACAAGGTTCAAAGCAAGCTGACTATTTACAGGATTTACAGTTGTTTGTTCAATAACATTGCATCGACAGCAGCGACCCGCTGACGCTGTGAAGTGACGTGGAATGTCAGTCCGACATATGTTTCTTACTGTATATCTTTCTTACTGTCTCGGGAACAGTAATACTGTTGCAATGAAATCGAATTCATGAATGCGATATCACTCGGCGAAATACAGTACGTACATTCTTGTATCTTGCACTGTTGCACTTTTATTGTTTGGTGTAGTGGAATTGAGATACATCATTGCAGACCTAGACAAGAAGGGTAGCCCGGTAGTGTGAAACCAGTGAAATCTCAAGCTGGACTAGCGGTACTAAACACTGCTAGTCCGATTAAATAATCAGAATTTTGACATTACTTATCTTGTTGAATAATATTGGGTTATGGAATTTGCACATGGACTGTTAAAAATTGCAAACTACAACCTTAATATACTGCTAGGATTCAAATTTAATTTCTAGTCCTGCGGGGTACCAACGGGTTTTACAGATCGGTTTCCTATTTAGATGGTAAAATAGCAGTTGTGTTCAGGAGGACTGGCACGTAACAAGCTGAGCCTGTGGCTCTAGATTCAATAAAGTAAAGAAATTCAGTATCTATTATTCTATTTTTGTGTGTGTAGTAGGCTATATAAAGTGTTATTTTGCATGATTTTTAAGTAAAACTATGTCATATTGAAAAATGTATGCGCATTATTAAAACACACACAGACTTGAGTGTTGAGAAAGGAATAAATAATTGACCGGTATGCTGATCAAAGTTTGGATTTTTAACAGCGTCAACACACAATGACAAAATAAAACACAGCATCAACACGCACAACGACAATTACACAGCAGCCCAACGCACAAAGACAAAATACACAGCAGCCCAACGCACAAAGACAAAATACACAGCAGCCCAACGCACAATGACAAAATAAACCACAGCATCAATACGCAATAAGACAAAATACACAGCAGTCCAACACACAAGGACAAAATGTACCGCAGCGCTAACACACAATGACAAAATGTAACGCAGCGCCAACACACAAAGACAAAATGTACCGCAGCTCCAACACACAAAGACAAACTGAAACACATGATCAACACGCACATCGACAAAATATACCGCAGACACAAACACACAAGGACAAAATGTACCGCAGCGCCAACATACAAATACAAAATATACCGCAGCGCTAACACACAAGGACAAAATGTACCGCAGCTCCAACACACAGAGACAAAATGTACCGCAGCTCCAACACACAAGGACAAAATACACAGCAGCTACAACACACAATGACAAAATGTACCGCAGCTCCAACACACAAAGACAAAATGAAACACATGATCAACACGCACATCGACAAAATAGACCGCAGACACAAACACACAAAGACAAAACGAAACACATGATCAACACGCACATCGACAAAATATACCGCAGACTCAAACACACAAGGACAAAATTTACCGCAGCGCCAACATACAAATACATAATATACCGCAGCGCCAACACACAAGGACAAAATGGACAACATGATCAACACGCGCAAAGACATAATATACCGCAGCGTCAACACACAAAGTCAAAATAATACGTAGCATCAAAGCACAAGGACAAGATAAACCACAGCATCATCACACAAAAACAAAATAAATAATACAAACAACATCATCAACACACAGAAAAAGTATACTAATAGAATCATTCACCCCCTTGGGGGTGAGATAGGAGAATCTCAACCCGAGGGGAAAGATTCTTAAGTTGCCAAACACGAGGCTTTTCGAGTGTTTGGCCACTTAAGAATCTTTCCCCTCGGGTTGAGATTCCCCTATCTTACCCACAAGGGGGTCAATTATTCTTTTTCTCTTACATGTACCCTGTTTTCCCCAATGTGTATCATATACACAATGTAATGTTGATGGATTGTTGACGTGACGTCATTGTATCGTTGAAGTGACGTCATGCCATTGTTATGAATGGGGGAATCCCCGCGGCTCAACCCTAGGGCGGGGACAGATAAATCTAGCACCGGCAAAACGGGAGAGAAATCTGTCAGGTGTGGGAGAAAAGGAAATCTACCACTGGTAAAAATGCGGATGAACCTGTCCAGGGGAAGAGAATAAAGCGTCAACACGCAGAGGCAGAGAAACTAAAGCGTCAACACGCAGGGTCAAATATTCTACGGTGTCAACACACAGGGACAAATATACTACAGCGTCAACACACAGGGACAAATATACTACAGCGTCAACACACAGGGACACAGATACTACAGCGTCAACACACAGGGACACAGATACTACAGCGTCAACACACAGGGACAAAGATACTACAGCGTCAACACACAGGGACAACAATACTACAGCGTCAACACACAGGGACAAATATACTACAGTGTCACCACACAGGGGGAGATAAATCTGTCAGGTGTGGGAGAAAAGGAAATCTCACACTGGTAAAAATGCGGATGAACCTGTCCAGGGTAAGAGAATAAAGCGTCAACACGCAGAGACAGAGAAACTAAAGCGTCAACACGCAGGGACAAATATTCTACGGTGTCAACACACAGGGACAAATATACTACAGCGTCAACACACAGGCACAAAGATATTACAGTGTCAACACACATGGACTAAGATACTACAGCGTCAACACACAGGGACAAAAATATTTCAGTGTCACCACACAGGGACACAGATACTACAGCGTCAACACACAGGGACAAAGATATTTCAGTGTCACCACACAGGGACAAAGATACTACAGTGTCGACACACAGGGACAAAGATACTACAGCGTCAACACACAGGCACAAAGATACTACAGTGTCAACACACAGGGACAAAGATACTACAGTGTCAACACACAGGGACAAAGATACTACAGCGTCAACACACAGGGACAAAGATATTACAGTGTCAACACACATGGACAAAGATACTACAGCGTCAACACACAGATACAACAATACTACAGTGTCAACACACAGGGACAAAGATACTACAGCGTCAACACACCGGGACAAAGATATTACAGTGTCAACACACATGGACAAAGATAGTACAGCGTCAACACACAGATACAACAATACTACAGTGTCAACACACAGGGACACAGATACTACAGCGTCAACACACAGGGACACAGGAACAAAGATACTACAGCGTCAACACACAGGGACAAAGATACTACAGTGTCAACACACAGGGACAAATATTCTACAGTGTCAACACACACGGACAAATATACTACAGCGTCAAAACACAGGGACACATATACTACAGCGTCAACACACAGGGACACAGGAACAAAGATACTACAGCGTCAACACACAGGGACAACAATACTACAGCATCAACACACAGGGACAAATATACTACAGTGTCAACACACAGGGACAAATATACTACAGCGTCAACATACAGGGACAAAGATACTACAGTGTTAACATACAGGGACAAACATACTACAGCGTCAACACACAGGGACACAGATACTACAGCGTCAACACCCAGGGACAAAGATACTACAGCGTCAACACCCACAGACAAAATATACTACAGCGTCAACACACAGAGACAAAATATACTACAGCGTCAACACACAGAGACAAAATATACTACAGCGTCAACACACAGCGACAAAGATACTACAGCATCAACACACAGGGACAAAGATACTAAAGCGTCAACACACAGGGACAAAGATACTGCAGCGTCAACACACAGGGACAAATAAACTACAGCGTCAACATACAGGGACAACGATACTACAGTGTTAACATACAGGGACAAAGATACTACAGCGTTAACATACAGGGACAAACATACTACAGCGTCAACACATAGGGACACAGATACTACAGCGTCAACACACAGGCACAAAGATACTACAGCGTCAACACACCGGGACAAAGATACTACAGCATCAACACACAGGGACAAAGATACTACAGCGTCAACACACAGGGACAAATATACTACAGCGTCAACATACAGGGACAAAGATACTACAGTGTCACCACACATGGACAAATATACTACAGCGTCAACACACAGGGACAAAGATACTACAGCATCAACACACAGGGACAAAGATACTACAGCGTCAACACACACAGACAAAATATACTACAGCGTCAACACACAGGGACAAATATACTACAGTGTCACCACACAGGGACAAATATACTACAGTGTCACCACACATGGACAAATATACTACAGTGTCACCACACAGGGACAAAGATACTACAGCGTCAACACACACAGACAAAATATACTACAGTGTCAACATCAAACCTTAGGCGAAATAAACCAACCCCAATTGAAAGTTTACACAACAGCATCAATGCATAGGGACAAAAAAACACCACAGCGCCAATGCACCAAGATATACAAAAAGACCACAGCGCCAATGCACCAAGATATACAAAAACACCACAGCGCCAATGCACCAAGATATACAAAAACACCGCAGCGCCAATGCACCAAGATATACAAAAACATCACAGCGCCAATGCACCAAGATATACAAAAAGACCACAGCGCCAATGCACCAAGATATACAAAAACACCACAGCGCCAATGCACCAAGATATACAAAAATCTGAATGTACAAGGACAAAACTCAAAGCACATACAACAACTTACGGCAACAACAGGAACCCAGGAGAAACCAAAACGATAGGAATCATAACATGAACTCCGACACAAAACTGGAAGCGAATTCAGATGGTCCGGAAGTGTAAAATTTCCTGCACCACATACGGCTCGCCACAAATTCTGATTAGTCACACAATGGAGTGTTTTTTTTTTGCTTCCCAAACTGAACCAGTTTTCTGACTTTTGTACGAATGAAATAATTACCGACTATTGTACGAATGAAACAGTTTACCGACTTTTGTTGGAGGCCAAAACGATCTTGCTGACTACAAGCAGAACTGGACTTATTGCACAACTAAACCCCAAACATAAAACACATGCTGAATCGGTGCTTTATCCTGAACCTTTATAAACACAAAAACAAACTACCACCGATTACATTCCTCAGATGATCGGAGTTTCTAGCTGCTTACGACCTCACGTGACACTGATGCACGCGCAAACACTCGTTTACGAGTGATCCGACACTCTCTGAGCTCAAGCACATGGCCAAGTGATGGAATAACATGACGTCGTCATAAACAACCAATAGATACCACAGACAAGAAATAATTCGATAATGATTTCATTTCGAGGAACGGAAAACTCAAGATAAACAATTGCAATAGACGATGAAGTTTGATTTACGCGAATGTAGCAATGTTTTCGTTCATTGTTTACATGTTATTATTAGTAGTTTTCATTTTTCGTATGTTAACAGATGGTGCTGGTGTCTGATGATGATCGATCGACAGAAACCAAAATGAACAGTGAATTAGTCATAGGGTAGAGCATATTGTGGAAAACTAGACTGAAGAGGTTTTGGTTTTATAGAGCAGTTTAAAGTCCTACCAACAGCTAAGGTCATTTAAGGACGTGCCACCATGTGTGTTATGTATGTGTGCCTGTGTGTGTATGTGCTGGAGGCAGGGTTTGTTGGCGTTATTGCCTACTTGCGAGAGCGCGGATCTGATGCCGACTTTATAGTGCTATCTCACTGAAATACCATGCCGAAGACATCCAGCACAGCATCCCGCCCGGTCACATTATACTGACAACGGGTGAACCAGTTGTTGTCATTACCATTAATGCTGAACGTTAAGCAGGCAATAACAACTACCATTTTTTAGGACGTTGGTATGTCTTCGAATGGGAACAGATCCCATTGCCATATACACCTGGAGACAACATTCAAGACATTGCCAAGTAAAGCGCTAGGAAATCAAAGGTAGTCAGAATCAGATAGATTTAAAATGTATATTCCAAATTTTGCAATAGGTGCAGCAGATTTATTTTGGTCGCTTTTGTGTCCCCAAGTAGAGGAACATACGCAAATTACCTTCCCACATAAGTTACCTCTTACCATCATGCAATGGGTAACATCAGGTGTATTCTTTTCTCAATCCCCCACCTGCAGAGGTGAACTGGAGAGATGTACCTCTCAAGGGAGATAACTGGCATATAAGGAGCAAGTTTGATCATCATCTTAAGTAACCCAGTTTTATTAGAGAAAAAATCGAACTCACACAGGCCAATAAACACGTAAAGTATAGAAACTATAGCCTACAATGAGCAAATGTAGTAATACCTATTAAGATAAACTACTGGACTGGGGGGTTGTACTAACCACAGGATAAAACATATACTACATACTGGACTGGAGTGAAAATACTACCTACAGGATAAAATATATACTACATACTGGACTGGAGGGGTAGTACTACCCACAAGATAAAACATATACTACACATACTTGACTGGAGGGGAAGTACTACCCACAAGATAAAACATATACTACATACTAGATTGAAGGGGTAGTACTACCCACAAGATAAAACATATACTACATACTGGACAGGAGGGTTAGTACTACCAACAGTCTAAAATTTACAACATACTGGACTGGAGTGAAAATACTACCTACAGGATCAACGATACAGCCTCCTGGACTTGATGGGCCGTACTACCCACAGGATTAAACATATACTTCATACTGGACTGGAGAGGTAGTACTACCCACTGGATTAAAAATATACTACATACTGGACGGGAGGGTTAGTACTACCAACATTCTAAAATTTACTACATACTGGGCTGGAGGGGGAATACTACCTACAGGATAAAATATATACCACATACTGGACTGGATGGGCAGCACTACACACAGGATAAAACATATACTAGATACTTGATTGGAGGGATAGTACTACCCACAACATAAAACATATACAACATACTGGCCTGGAGGGGCAGTAATAACTACAGGATAAAATATATACTACATACGGGACTGGAGGGGTAGTACTAACTACAGGATAAAATATATACTACATACTGGACTGGAGGGGTAGTACTACCTACAGGATAAAAGATACAGCATCCTGGACTTGATGGGTAGTACTACCCACAGGATTAAACATATACTACATACTGGACTGGAGGGGTAGTACTACCCACAAGATAAAACATATACTACATACTTGATTGGAGGGATAGTACTACCTACAGGATAAAACATTTAACACATACTTGACTGGAGGAGTACTTACAGGATAGAATATACAACAAGAGAATGGCACTGCACATCGTTCTATACTGGGGTTCAGGCGGGTACAGTTGAAGTAAATGTTGAGCTGCCAGTCTTTGTAGCCTTCGTCTGTGTGACTCACTCCGCAACACTTAAACTGTAATAACCAGACAGACAATAGGTTAGTCAGTATAGCATAGGGATAATCCTGAAATATATGTACGCACATTAATGCCATCAGTTTATTGAAGTTATTTAACTTCTTTTGATAAAAAGCTCAAACTCAATTTCACGTTATCGGAGTAGACCTGAGCGCTAGTGTTAAAGTGAAGTGATAATGATAAATCCCTAACAGGTTCAACCACAGGGGTCTTCAGGCCTTTACTTCGTCCGTCAGTCATTCTGTCCGTCTGTCACTTTGTCTGGGGTACACCCATATAATCTTTCACCTACAATTGCAATTTTTGTATGTAATTGTCTCCTAAGATGACAGAGAGTCATGTTCTAAAGTAGAGTTTTGTGCCAGCTGTATACAGAGTTGAGGCCCTTTGTTCAACCTCGTCACATTTTCCCGGAAATTCTTCTTATACTTTGTCTTTTATGATTGCCAAAATGTGTATGCAAGTATTTCTTGAGATGGCGGTGTGTGACGTACTGGAATTGGGTCTTGTCTTGTGAAGAATGTTTAATAGATAATCATCATCATTCTTTCTGGTTGGGAATAATACCGGAAAATAATTTCAACAATGACAAACTTTAGTCCTTAACGTCGACTGGGGTAACCTCGTCAGTCAACACTGAATTACCGATGTAGGCGTTTGGTTGTGATGCTAGATCTTGTAGGAAATGCATTATTGTAACAGCATTTCAGGTTGTTAAGAGAAAAATGGTCTCGTAATGTCGTCAGGGATACCATGTTATCATCCATAGGTCTTCAGCCTAGATACCATCGTCAGTACAATCCTTAGGTTTCTATGTAATCATATATAGGTCTTCAGTCCAGGCTCAATCATCAGTACAATCCTCAGTGTTCTATATGTAATCATATATAGGTCTTCAGTCCAGGCTCAATCGTCAGTATACTCCTCAGTGTTCTATGTGTAATGATCTGAATATCTTCACCCGGTATAACCCATTCTCAATATTTAAGGATTGGAACACATCTTTTTTAATATTTACAAGTATGATAGCATGAAACAAGGTTCCGTTAAAACATATGCCATGATGCACAGTGTTTGAACGGAACTGCGTTTCATACCATCATAAATGTTTGGAAGATGCATTTCGATTCTGTCCTTAACATTCAGAACAGCAAATAAAGTATATTTTTTGTTATTTGTAGTCTTATTTGGTTCAAAATTACATTTTAAACAAACTGTTTTACCGAGTGGTGGAACAGCCATTTATAAGGGAACAATATCGTGGGAATATCCGTCACAATTTGAAGTTGACGTCACGTCATGCATTGGTCCCAGATTACGCAAATAATTTGACGGAAAGCCCCGAACAGCTTCAGATTGGAAAATATCAACGTGCAGCATGTGTTGCTCATATTGGATATGCTTTTTGTATGTATGTTTAACTAATGACTGTACACAGAAAATGTAAATATATCATAATGCTATCTTTCTACTTTTGAAATCAAGTTCTGATAACAGATATTATAGTTTTCAAAATGTCGTGTCAAATTTTATTATGTCATGCAAATTTCATTGTTATACATAACGCATGATGCCACTTTTGTGTTTTGATCATGATTTTAATATTTTGATTTCGACTTCATATGACTTCTCAACTTTATCACATTAAGGTTTTAATAAGCAAGGCTTACTGGGGCTGGGGCACTCAGAGATATACCCTTCAGGAGAGACGTATTATGCGAGTCACGTGATCAAGTTCTTCCCTTGTGTTATACAAGTAGCATTGCGTCATACAAAGCAATACAAAACACAATACTACACCACACAATTACAGGCAATATGACGTGTTTGGAGAGAGCCACTAAAGCAAAACCTCGATATAATGCCCCTCGTTCGTTTGCCACCTCCCTTACGGCCAACTTATTTCAACGTCACTTTCCCCTTTTTTCTTTAGATTCCATTTTTATTTTTCCTCATTTTATCGCCAAACATTTTTAAAGTGTATTACACCAAAACTTCTCTGCAGAAACGATGGCAGTGTATGGAGGTTTTACTCTGGTTAAAATTATCGCATTAGCAAGTTGATGTATTTGGCTAAGTTTGCTCATTCTTTCGTATTTTTAACAATGCTTTTGAATCATCCATCTTCTACATTTCAATAATTGGCGGATAATATAATTTCTGTATTTAAAATCAAAGATTTTACATAAGACAGTCCTATGAATACGATATATTATCATTTACAAGTATAGTGTACATGGTGATAGGGAATCTATAATGACAAAATAAAATGTAAATTATCACACAAGTCTATCGGACAGCTGATATAGTGTAATGTATATCTTGACCAAATTTCCATTTCACGTGAATAGACTAAACGCTGTTTTAAGTACTGTAAAAGAGGAAGTTTTCACGGTGTGGAAATGTTCGCGGTTTTTCGCGTTGAGTAAACTAGCGCGAAAATGTCCACACGCGAATATTCCGTTATAAATTATATCGATAACATAGCTATTGCCATAGGAAAATTCCCACGTCGTAATCGCGTTTACAGGGTCACAACGCGAACATTTCCACACGCGAAAATTTCCAACTTTACCGTATTACCGCACAGTATTTTATTTACATTTCCGTTGCAAGCGCTCTGGATAAACATATCAACTAAAATGTTGTGAGGGTTGCATGCTACTCAGATCTCAGACATGTTAATGTTTTCCAGACGGATATTATTCCGGTCTTTCCATCATACTTTTAGGGTGCAATTATGTCGTTCCGTCAAGTCGGAAAATTTGATAGGAAATCCGAAACTATTTCCGATATACGTTTGGGCTGGAAACGATAACCGCACAAAATTGAGTCAAATCCAACCAAAAAACCGTTGGTCGTCGGTGACAATAATTGGTAAATAGCATGGAACAATGGAATGGGAACAAGACGGAACCCAACCCACCTCCGAGTTATACGTAGGTGCTTACAAGCGTATTATTCAAAATACGTTTCCCGAGCATCATTGAAATGTTTGTAAGCAACCGGGTTTCAATCCTTAAATAAATGTTGAGAATCTCCTTTTCAAATTGTATACGTATTTGTATACAGTAGATGTATTTGTATGGTAATTCGTATTTATATTAAGTATTTTTCTATTTGTATCCTTTTTCATCATGTTGTTAAACAATGTACCTTATTATCTGAACAAGGAATTATAGATCTGAACACGTATTTTAATTAAACAAGTTATAATGTTTATAAACAAGGTATTACGCATTTGTATTGATATTGTAGTTTTCATACACATGATAATGACCTTGATAGATGATGTATAGAGAATGATACACTCTTTTCCCATATCGGACCTGTACCAACCCTCGGACTAATACCCCTCAGGCTGACATGGAAGTCCCAGGTTGAACCGGGATGTGACATAGGTAAAGGTATGTACATTTCTCTATCTATCAAGCATTATGTATGTATATGAAATACTTTATGTTAATCATATTTCGACTAGCAACTTTGCAGTACTGAATGGCGTCAAACCGGAAGATAAGTTTATAAATTTAGACACTCACCGCTCATTCTTTATTGATGTGTGTGTTCGCTGACACAAACTTGTTATTTCATGTCTGGTATGATGTCGACACGTCCAGACTGCGTGTGTACTTTATGTCAACAATACCATACATACATCTGTACTCCTGCATCAGACTGTGCGGTATCCGGACCCACAAACGAAACGATTGATCATTCATTTCGAATTACGTCCACGAAAAATCAATCATTTTTACTTATTTAGTTATGACTATTCTCCCAAATCTCCATTCTAGCGAAACAAATATATCGATTAATTTGGATCTCAAATGGTGAGAAGTTGCTATGCGAATGTATAACGAAGTATTTCTGGATTGGTTTGACGTGACTTCCGTCAAAGCCCGTAGGAGGAAGCCGTCCAAGAAAACATTGATGTATCGTATGTGACATCTAACCTAATGTAGCTGGTCATTATTCATAACAGTTCGTAATATATGGGCAAATTTAACACGTTTCAAAGTGAGAAACTATCAAAATATTGTTCTGCTACGAATATTCTTTAAAAGAACACTCGTTAACCGCGTGAACTGGGGCCTACACAGCGGCGTATCAAGATCGGGCAGCCAAAGGGAAATTGAGTGGGAAGAAGTATGGAGAGATATTTACAGCTCCTTCGAGTACCCTCTAAAACAAATGTCTAGATCTGCACAGGAACTGTTCACGACTCTTCGTCTGCCATATCTATTGTCAAACTGACATCATTTTTTTAAAGCGGAAGTCCTTATATGGTCTGTTGAATGATTTATTCTAAAATTAAGATCAACATCACATGTGGAGCCCAACACGTGTGATGGTTAACAACAACTAACGGTCAACAAATCTGAATTTTAACAGGTTGTGAAGGTCAACAATACGCGAGTGTCAACAATACGTGAGGGTCAGCAATACGCGGAGGTCAACAATACGAGAAGTTCAACAATACGCAGAGTTCATCAATACGCGAAGGTCAACATACGCGAAGGTCAACAATACATGAAGGTTAACAACACGCGGAGGTCAACAATACATGAACGTGAAGGTTAACAATACATAAAGTTCAACAATACGTGAAGGTCAATAACACGCGGAGGTCAACAATACGTGAAGGTCAGCAATATGTGAAGGTCGACAATACGTGAAGATCAACAACACATGAAGGTTAACAACACGCGGAGGTCAACAATACGTGAACGTGAAGGTCAACAATACATAAAGTTCAACAATACGTGAAAGGTCAACAATACATGAAGGTCAACAATACGTGAAGGTCAGCAATACGCAGAGGTCAAAAATAGGTGAAGGTCAACAATACGCGGAGGTCAACAATACGTGAAAGTTAACAATACGCGAAGGTCAACAATACGTGGAGGTCAACAATACACGGAGGTCAACAATACGTGAAGGTCAACGATACATGGAGGTCAACAACATGTAAAAGTAAACAGTCCGTTCATGTCAAAACACGCGTGGAGGCCAATAACAAGCAAGGTCAATACCACTTGACGGTTAACACGTTTTTTTTAAACCTGTTAAAAACATGTGAGATTAATAACAAATGAGAGTAAACAAATGATAGACAACATGTTTACGTCAACAATTGATGAAGGTTAACAACATGTCGAGGTCAACAACATGTTGAGGTCAACAAAATGTGAAGGACGACAACATGTGAAGGTCTTTAACATGTGAAGGTCAACAGTATGTGAAGGTCTATAACATGTGAAGGTCTATTCCACAACAACAACATTTGGAGGTCAACATTATGAAAAATGTAAATTACATGCAAACGATTTAAAACACTTTAAGATCGTGAAAAAAAGTGTGGTATTTATACATGAATCTTACACATTGTACATGTATTGATACAATAGAGGACAATTTATAATTCCAGATAAGATAATTGAAATTAACCTGTTTTTGAACGTTGTCCATCCATACTTTGTAGTAATCGTCATCTTTGTATCGAACGATGGCTTTCTTTAAAACTTTCTCCGGCGCATGACGTAGATTTTCCCGCGCTGTTGGGTCTGAGTAGAAGACGATGATGAGAGTTCCCGCCACAATTTCTACGACGAGGACGAGAGACAATGACAGATGAAACTGGAAAAAGGAAATACAAACAATGCAATACGTATAGTGCAGACCCAGCGCCTATTGGCAGGACGTGGTTCATTATTTCTGTTTATCAATTGACTTGAGTGAACAGGCACCCGCCGCTTTGGACGCAGTTGAGGATGGATGTTCGCACAAAAGATTGAAAATAAAACTCAAACACTTAACTCCTTGATATTCTTTAAAAATACCTAGACATTTGTTTCTGGAAACGTAACGTTATTTTAACGGTGAACAAGTTGACCGGATATTGAGACCGTCAATGTAAATACCAGATAATCTTCGTTTGTTATTATTTTATTTGTTACAAATTATTTCCTTGGTATTTATAAAGATTATAGGTCAAATGCCCATTTGTTTAGTACGTTTTCACTTGCTAAATCCATTGGACAAACGAGAATTTTTGATGTTTAAAAGCATATGAGCACAACACCTTCTGACAACACAGTGCGCGTCTAATTGCGGCGTGGTAAACATTGAATCTCGTCTGTCTGAACAGTCTGATTTTCAATAATTATCCGGAATAACAAAACGACGGACAGTTGTTACAATGACAATGGATTCCTAGTCACTCTATAAATTGGTTCTATTGAGTATAAAAAAACCGTCCATGCTGTAACTTCTTCGATCGATTGGAGATCAGATAAACACACTTTTGTTGCCTCTGTTTACATTTGGCTTGAAATTTGAAGACGACCTTTTGTTAATTAATTCTCGACCATTTTGGAATGGTTGTTATGAGAACGCCAGTAATGAAAGCGGAGACTGTGTACATTTAGGTTTTTTAGCAGTATTGGTTTTGCTCGTTATCCAAATAAATATCGTATCCGTCGTCTAGCAAAGACACCAATTGAAAAGTAATGAAAAATCCGCCATCGATCACCTTCCACAAACATGGTTTGTCGACAGAAGATCATAGTCACTAAGTGCGCGCTGAGTTCAAGATATATAGAACAGAATCCAGCAAATAACTAAAGATTATAGGGAATGTACCTTACAAAGCATTATCCACGTGCAAAATCAGTAGTTTCTGTGGCATATTATCATAAATGTACTGTGTACGTAACTGGTAACTTACGTACCTTATTTAGTATATCGTAAGCGACCCTTATTGCATTTGTCATAAGCGACTCCCGCCTTTTTCAGATTAAACTATCCGTCTCATTTGCATACACACGGCTCCATGCGTTATCCTCACTCGTCACATCTCGGCAGATTCCGTACCTACATGATAAAGGGTACCGGAATCGGCCGAGGTTAATCCTCCAACAGGGACCTGAGGATTTTTTACAGCTATATTTGGAGTGGTGCGAGTGGCAGGAAGCGCAGCCCCCCCCCCCCCCCAAAAAAAACCCCCCTGACAATCAACACGACAAAATTCGGCACGTCGCTGACGTCAACCTCATGAATACATTGTAAAAAGAGTCTCTATAACGCGACTTGGAAATGGCGTGTCAGTGTTTTTGGAGGAAACGGAGGTCATGTCTGCAATTTTTAAAAAGAAAAAATCAATTTTTCCAACGGTACTCAGTTTATTTTTGAACATCAACTAAATGTGGTTGTTGATGCAAGAACGTTAGGTGGGGTCCACATCGAGAGCTTGATGTAAACCCCTAAATCGTGTAAAATTACTGTAAACTTGTGCTTTTAACAGGGCGCTACAGTTTCAACATGTTTGCCTTATTTGGAAGTGTATACATGTTCAGTTTTTACCTGGTGGCGCTGAGCCACACTGTGTGGTGTGGTATAGAATCGCAGCTCTAGATGTCACGGACAGATCTAGTGCGATAACTGGGGACCTAGCGACATATTACACCGTTGTTTATCACTATCTTCTGCGATAACAGAAAACTAGAAAGATCGAGGGACGATGCTAGCCTGTGACATTAAGTAGAAGTTACCATAATAACTGTCAATTGCCTGTCAAAGTACTTGAGGGATCATACTAGAGAATCAGGCTTACCCGACAGTCTGCGCTCTGTCCTTTATACCTAATCAATTATTTGTTTGTTTGTGTTGGGTTAAACGTCCTCGCAACATCAAATGCCGTTTGAAGACAGATGCTAAGGGAGATCACCGCAAACAGAGAGTAGGGAAGTGAAAAAAGGAGAGATAGGGATCCAATGTTTTGCAATGGGGCAGCAGCAGGTCTATTCTTTCTCCGAACCTACACGTGCAATAGAAAACTTACATGTATAGGGGAATATATCGGGGAAAAAGTATATCACTCTCATCAACGTGACGATGACAGGATTTTCCTTTCAGGTTTTAAACTTTATTTTTCCTTAATTAATTTTGATAAAAACTGATTTATCTACGACTATGTATCGGATCCAACACACGACAGAGAGTTTGGAGTGGGGGTATTTAAAAATTCTTAAATGCAACATGATCTTAAATATTCCAGTAGCAAAAAAATCGATTTTCTTACGTTTTAAGAAATTCTTTTTTGTTTAACCGCTCCCTCGTCTTACCCTTGTTGTTTCTTTTAATAAAAATTGACAGCGGACCACTATAGCGGTTTCCGTAAGCCTTTGCTCATTGTTTCATCAACAAGTGAAATCCTTTTGACCAGGTTACTGAGTACATAGATGTCCTACAATGTTATATCATTATAGCGACACCCGGATGTCTTTAAACGAGAAAGACTCTTGAAGTTCTTCTTTTGAAAGTCCCTTTATAATGTTTATATAGAATGTGCTGATATTCAATCAAAATTTAAAATGGCGGAAAATTTGTGAAAAGAGTCGGTGATTAAACTGGAAAGAATTGGTTGTGGTGGGGAAGGGATGGAGTGGGGTTAAAATGTATTGGATCTTTCGTTCAAAATCAAACAATTTGGGACAACAGATAAAGACGGCTGTAGACTACGCATCTTTATAGATTATCAAACTGTATTTTCAGGGTTCGTCGTGAGAACAATTTTCTCATCGCGGGCACGTGGATAAATCGACATTTTATCTACGTGCGAGCGATGAGAACATTGTTCGAACGACAAACACTGAAAATACTGTATGATACACTATTTATCATCTATATACTACTACCTTATATATTTCTCCATTTAAAAAACTCAACTAAACATCATGTTTTCCAAATGATTTCTAAGCTCAATGGTCAACGATCGCCTGTGACAAACGTAAACACATACAAGTTTTGCG
The DNA here is from genome assembly GCF_002113885.1 of Mizuhopecten yessoensis. Lineage (NCBI taxonomy): Eukaryota > Metazoa > Mollusca > Bivalvia > Pectinida > Pectinidae > Mizuhopecten > Mizuhopecten yessoensis. Next base: position 804,637 of record NW_018404042.1, read on the forward strand.
CGGAGGAATACAACGAACCTTAAAACTACGTAGAAAAAAATATTTTAAAAATAATTCTATCGTCATTGGCTTTTCCATATGCACATTTACACCCAAATGGTGTTTTGATTCTCACAATATTTTCCTGTAACTTTGTATTGATATGCTTATGACGGACTATTTTCTTACGCGGATCACTTTTGTGTGGACACTATTTCCGGTTTCGGGCGTCATCTGGTGTGAGCAGACTTTGTTTTTTTTAGAAAATACGTTCCAAAGTGCTGGGGAATGGGAAAATCCGTTCTCAAGTTCTTCTCAAGTCGTGCTCAACTTCTTCTCATACTGACAACCAATGATAATGAATGTATCAAGCGACCGGTAGGTGGTATAAAGTAGTATATAGATGATCAAGCTTTTTACCAGGCTGTTCTACATCTTCTCTATCAGCAAATGATTATTTTGAAAGGAGTTTATCAAAAATCATTTACTTCAAAAGACAACTATTTAAAATGTTGGACATTTGATTAACGGAAAACGAAGTAAATGTACGCATATAGTCCTGTGACAAAATTCATCGTCTATTCGATAAATGACACTTTAAAAAATCTAAAGAACGATTGCTTGTGTTTGGCGCCATAACTATGCAAACTTAATGATGTTCTATTAATTATTACTCAAAACTCTCTTTCAGACATATTGCAGATTAAATATGGAAATAATGAGGATGGTGTTATGCAAGTACTTTTCCATGATCGACCGCGACCGAGTGCTTGTGTGTCTGTAATTACATAACATAACGAGACGAACACGAAATCGGAAGAAAACGGAATCGATGTTTTGATTTCGCAATCATTGTTATTTTAAGTACGTTCTTCCCAATTTTCTGATTTAGGTAATTTGGGCAAACGAACGACTAGATGTTTGCTGGGGAATCAATTATTTTACGTCGCAGTTGACAAAGACTTAACAGAAATAGCCGGACTACGTTTTCCGAGTAACAGCCGGTAATTAGACGGTCCTCTACATAGCTTTAGAATATACCAGCGGCGCTCGTGGCTCCGCGGTGGAATATTTAGATTTCTAAGAGAGAAGTTGCTTTTAGCTTGCGGCGAAAGTTATTTGCGGGTTATACCAATTATATTTGCGATTAGATTCAATCGAATGCAATTGTATGCATGTAATTGCTATAATAACACAAAAGTTTAGTTTCTCATCAAAAAATATGATCTTAATGACAGTTCGGAGAAAATTACATTTCCGGCTTCAAGTTGTCTTCTACAGTGTGTTTTTCGTTATTGATACTTTGTAGTTTAAATTTGACATGGTTTTCGTTGTATTTGTTTATTTCATCTTTTCTTAAATGGGTATACTACTAAGTCTACCTCTCTCTATGGTTATACTACTAAGTTCACCTCTCTCTATGGTATACTACTAAGTCCGCCTCTCTCTATTGGTATCCTACTAAGTCCGCCTCTCTCTATGGTATACTTCTAAGTTCACCTCTCTCTATAGGTATACTACTAAGTCTACCTCTCTCTATGGTTATACTATTAAGTTCACCTCTCTCTATGGGTATACTACTAAGTCTACCTCTCTCTATGGTTATACTATTAACTTCACCTCTCTCTATGGGTATACTACTGAGTTCGCCTCTCTCTATTGGTATACTACTAAGTCGCCCTCTCTCTAGGGGTATGATCCTAAGTCCGCCTCTCTCTATGGTATACTGCTAAGTTCACCTCTCTCTATAGGTATACTACTAAGTCTACCTCTCTGTATGGGTATACTTCTAAGTCTACCTCTCTCTATGGGTATCCTACAAAGTCTACCTCTCTCTATGGGTATACTACTAAGTTCGCCTCTCTCTATTGGTATACTACTAAGTCCGCCTCTCTCTATGGTATACTTCTAAGTTCACCTCTCTCTATAGGTATACTACTAAGTCCGCCTCTCTCTATGTGTATACTACTAAGTCCGCCTCTCTCTATGGGTATACCACTACGTCCACCGATCTCTATGGGTATACTACTAAGGCTACCTCTCTGTATGGGTATACTTCTAAGTCTACCTCTCTCTATGGTATGTTGTACTGGTATGTGGTCCTCAATACCTCTAGGGTTGTACTACTAAGTCCGCCTCTCTTTATTGGTATCCTACTAAGTCCGCCTCTCTCTTTGGGTATACTACTAAGCATATCTCTTTCTATGGGTATACCACTACGTCCCCCTCTCTCTATGGGTATACTATAAAGTCCGCCTCTCTCTATGTGTATCCTACTAAGTCCGCCTTTCTCTATGGGTATCCTACTTAGTCCGCCTCTCTCTATGGGTACACTACTAAGTCCGCCTCTCTCGCCTCTCTCTATGGTATATTTCTAAGTCTACCTCTCTCTATGGTATACTACTAAGTCTACCTCTATCTATGGGTATACTATCAAGTCTTCCTCTCTCTATGGTATACGACTAAGTCTCCCTCTCTCTATGATATACTACTAAGTCTACCTCTATCTATGGGTATACTATCAAGTCTTCCTATACTACTAAGCATATCTCTTTCTATGGGTATACCACGACGTCCACCTCTCTCTATGGGTATACTACCAAGTCTACCTCTCTCTATTGGTATACTACTAAGTCGACCTCTCTCTATGGGTATACTCCTAAGTCCACCTCTCTCTATGGTTTTACTATTAAGTTCACCTCTCTCTATGGTATACTACTAAGCCTTCCTCTCTCTATGACTAAGCCCGCCTCTCTCTATTGGTATCCTACTAAGTCCGCCTCTCTCTTTGGGTATACTACTAAGCATATCTATATCTGGGTATACTACTAAGTCTGCCTCTCTCTATGGGTATATTACTAAGTCTCCCTCTCTCTATGATATACTACTAAGTCTACCTCTATCTATGGGTATACTATCAAGTCTTCCTCTCTCTATGGTATACTACTAAGCCTTCCTCTCTCTATGACTAAGCCCGCCTCTCTCTATGGGTATACCGCTACGTCCACCTCTCTCTATGGGTATACTATAAAGTCCGCCTCTCTCTATGTGTATACTACTAAGTCCGCCTCTCTCTATGGGTATACTACTAAGCATATCTCTCTATGGGTATACTACTAAGCATATCTCTCTCTGGGTATACTACTAAGTCCGCCTCTCTCTATGGGTACACTACTAAGTCCGCCTCTCTCTATGGTATACTTCTAAGTCTACCTCTCTCTATGGGTATATTACTAAGTCTACCTCTCTCTGTGAGTATACTACTAAGCATATCTCTCTCAATGGGTATCTACTAAGTCCGCCTCTCTCTATGGGTATAATACTAAGTCTACCTCTCTCTATTGGTATACTACTAAGTCGACCTCTCTCTATGGGTATGATACTAAGTCCGCCTCTCTCTATGGTATACTTCTAAGTCTACCTCTCTCTATGGGTATAATACTAAGTCCGCCTGCCTCTCTCTATGGTATACTCCTAAGTCTACCTCTCTCTATGGGTATATTACTAAGTCTACCTCTCTCTGTGAGTATACTACTAAGCATATCTCTCTCTATGGGTATCTTCTAAGTCCGCCTCTCTCTATAGGTATAATACTAAGTCTACCTCTCTCTATTGGTATACTACTAAGTCTACCTCTCTCTGTGAGTATACTACTAAGCATATCTCTCTCTATGGGTATCTTCTAAGTCCGCCTCTCTCTATGTGTATACTACTAAGTCCGCCTCTCTCTATGGGTATACTACTAAGTCCGTCTCTCTCTATGTGTATACTACTAAGTCCGCCTTTCTCTATGGGTATACTACTTAGTCCGCCTCTCTCTATGGGTATAATACTTAGTCTACCTCTCTCTATGGTATACTACTAAGTCTACCTCTCTCTATGGGTATACTTCTAAGTCTACCTCTCTCTATGGTTATAATACTTAGTCCGCCTCTCTCTATGGTATACTACTAAGTCTGCCTCTCTCTATGGGTATACTTCTAAGTCTACCTCTCTCTATGGGTATAATACTTAGTCCGCCTCTCTCTATGGTATACTACTAAGTCTACCTCTCTCTATGGTATACTACTAAGCCTTCCTCTCTCTATGGGTATACTACTAAGTCCGCCTCTCTCTATGGTATAATACTAAATCTACCTCTCTCTATGGGTATACCACTACGTCCACCTCTCTCTATGGGTATACTACAAAGTCCGCCTCTCTCTAAGGGTATACCACTACGTCTACCTCTCTCTATGGGTATACTACTAAGTCTGCCTCTCTCTATGGGTATACTTCTAAGTCCGCCTCTCTCTATGGTATAATCCTAAATCTACCTCTCTCTATGGGTATACCCCTACGTCCACCTCTCTCTATGGGTATACTACTAAGTCTACCTCTCTCTATGGTATACTACTAAGTCTTCCTCTCTCTATGGGTATACCACTACGTCCACCTCTCTCTATGGGTATACTACTAAGTCCGCCTCTCTCTAAGGGTATACCACTACGTCAACCTCTCTCTATGGGTATACTACTAAGTCTACCTCTCTCTATGGTATACAACTAAGTCTACCTCTCTCTATTGGTATACTACTAAGTCCGCCTCTCTCTATGGGTATACTACTAAGTCTACCTCTCTCTATGGGTATACTTCTAAGTCTACCTCTCTCTATGGGATTAATACTAAGTCCGCCTCTCTCTATGGGTATACTACTAAGTCCGCCTCTCTCTATGGGTATACCACTACGTCCACCTCTATCTATGGGTATACTATCAAGTCTTCCTCTCTCTATGGTATACTACTAAGTCTACCTCTCTCTATGATATACTACTAAGTCTACCTCTCTCTATGGTATACTACTAAGTCCGCCTCTCTCTATGGTATACTACTAAGTCTACCTCTCTCTATGGTATACTACTAAGTCTACCTCTCTCTATGGGTATACCACTAAGTCCGCCTCTCTCTATGGTATACTACCAAGTCTACCTCTCTCTATGGGTATACCACTACGTCCGCCTCTCTCTATGGGTATACCACTACGTCCACCTCTCTCTATGGGTATACTACTAAGTCTACCTCTCTCTATGGGTATACTACTAAGTCCGCCTCTCTCTATGGGTATACCACTACGTCCACCTCTCTCTATGGGTATACTACTAAGTCTACCTCTCTCTATGGTATACTACTAAGTCCGCCTCTCTCTATGGGTATACTACTACGTCCACCTCTCTCTATGGGTATACTACTAAGTCTACCTCTCTCTATGGTATACAACTAAGTCTACCTCTCTCTATTGGTATACTACTAAGTCCGCCTCTCTCTATGGGTATACTACTAAGTCTACATCTCTGTATGGGTATACTTCTAAGTCTACCTCTCTCTATGGGATTAATACTAAGTCCGCCTCTCTCTATGGGTATACTACTTAGTCCGCCTCTCTCTCTATGGGTATAATACTTAGTCTACCTCTCTCTATGGTATCCTACTAAGTCTACCTCTCTCTATGGGTATACTACTAAGTCCGCCTCTCTCTATGGTATACTACTAAGTCTACCTCTCTCTATGGTATACTACTAAGTCTACCTCTCTCTATGGGTATACTTCTAAGTCTACCTCTCTCTATGGGTATAATACTTAGTCCGCCTCTCTCTATTGGTATACTACTAAGTCTACCTCTCTCTATGGGATTAATACTAAGTCCGCCTCTCTCTATGGTATACTTCTAAGTCTACCCCTCTCTATGGGTATACTACTAAGTCTGCCTCTCTCTATTGGTATACTACTAAGTCTACCTCTCTCTATGGGATTAATACTAAGTCCGCCTCTCTCGGGCGGTATACTACTAAGTCTGCCTCTCTTTATGGGTATACTACTATGTCTACCTCTTTCTTGGTTCACTGCTATTTCCGTCTGTTTCTGTGGGCATATAAATAATTCTGGCTCTTCGTATGTATAACACGATTTCTGACCCTTCGTATGTATAACACGAATTCTGACCCTTCGTATATATAACACGAATTCTGACCCTTCGTATGTATAACACGAATTCTGACCCTTCGTATGTATAACACGAATTCTGACCCTTCGTATGTATAACACGAATTCTGGCTCTTCATATGTATAACACGAATTCTGGCCCTTTGTATGTATAACACGAATTCTGACTCTCTTTCCGTTTACTACATCGATTCCGTCTTTTTTTTCTGTGTTTAATAAAAAAATCGCGTCAACATACTACATCTCCTTTTTATTCATTTCGGAAAAAATGGGTTCAAGCCACGGTTAAAAAATAAACCAGTTTGAAAATTAATACAGTCTGGATGCTCCTGCATGCTAAAATAGAAAAACGATATATCATTTTTAGAATTGAGTCAAAAATAATTATAAGCCCCCAAATATTTTCTATTTGTCTAAATGACAGTTTTGTGTGCTCGGAGCTAGTTACTGGATATAAAGTACCCGTGTTGCACGCCCTTGAGAGAACGCCCTGTAGTAACCCGCAAACGCGACGCAGGTCTCATAATAAATCAATGCAAAATATGCTTCTACCACAGAAATATGTTTTCTGTGTATTGCATTCTTTGTGAAATCGATGAGAAACCTTGGCCTACATATGCACCAAGTTTTATAAGAAGATAAACATCGTTCATTTACAACAACAATCGAAGCTATACGAGAAAAGAATGCAACAATTGATCACATTGATTCTCAAGAAATGGCGCTGTGATTTGTAGTGATAAGAGACGATAGATTCGGCGGTCGTTGTCGTGTTTTTTAGGACTAAGTGGTTGTGTTTGTAAAATGACGGCAATTGAGGAACAAGACTCCTACATGAGATAAGCAAGTACAATATATTTCACCCCGATACCAGATGTCTTCAGAAACCTACACAATGCGATGACTATAAGTTACGGAGACCCGTTGGGGACATGCTAATGTATATTTGTTAGTATCTCTTGCGCAGGATTTAATATCTCGTATTCTTGAGGTTATATTTCGTGTGGACAAGATAATTATGTCGTACGCATAAGTTAAAGGGGCTGGTCGGGGGAAAACATGTCATATTTGCTAAAATGGCATACACATGTTTAAAATACCTTCTTATGAAATATACCGATACAAATTTAGCTGAAATTCACTCCCGAAGAGTAAAAATTACAATTATATTAAAGAAATCCTAAATCGTCACCTAACAGTCTAAAACTCTCAATTGCCCCAGATCAGTGATGTAATTTTACAGCACGCGCGTCATCAACAAGGCCAAATGTAAACATCGCGGCGAAAGAAAAAGATGCATGCAAAAGCCATCACAGGCACGAGGTATCAATACCGTTATATATAACAACAACATATAGGTAGGAATACTACACTTGCATCATACACGACCTTTGAAAATAATTATTTACGTATAGTATTGCTGTTGAGTCCGACATGGCACATGACGGCGTGCTATTGTTGTTATCTTCACTGCCTCACTTTCGAAACAACCACGTGACATATATAAATAGATCTGCGCTAAATTTACGCGGGACTTCCCCGAGGAAGGCCAGAGAACGCATTTAGACCCATCATTTTGTATTTTTTTCCCCGACCAGCCCCTTTAATTTTGTCGTGTGCAAGAGTTAATTTCACCGTTCGCACGAGCTAAACACGCGTACGGTAAACAGGAATATGGAGACTCAACAAAACAGCTCTTTCAGACAACTCGTACACATGAGACAGTACCAGCCTGTTCCCAAAGGAGCTCCATAGTGATTGACGCAATGATTGAGGCGCTCGAAAATACTCTACATATAAACATCAATAACGAACGGTGCGCTCTGTATTACTCTATACAAAAACATTTATTTCAACTCAGATACAGCGTGCAATCGATCACCCCCAGAAAGATAATTTTTCATCTGTTCAAGTGGCGAATTTACACTCTAATGTAGCATTTTTGTGAACTTAATTGGACAGAGTTATCGATTTGTGTAGACCTCCCCGGCAGAGGGCGCTTCAGGTTAAACTTCCGTATAGTCAAGCGAAGTAAAAATTCGTGTAAACTTGGGTCGTCTACATTCAAAATTCAAACAGCTATATAATCACACTCCTTAGGGTACGCCTTTTTTATCATCGCCCTATAACCATATCAGGTATTAAATAATAACTTTAAAGCTAGACACAGGGTCGCTTAAATCGATAGTTGAACGAAATAAATGATACTCTTTCGTTTGATAGCTTAGCATGATAGCACTGATTAAGTAACTTTTACACTCAAAGCCAGTTTGGCGTTTAATCAATCATACAGTACATGTTCATGTTATCTCCAGCAGACAAGTACTGCTGATACACGGGGAGACGAATCTGGGCCGCATGGCGCGGTACCACACCAGGGTCCTGAACAGGTTGGCCATTTTTCAAACGCTACGGGGCCGCTTTTTTTGCGAGCATTATTTCGGTTGAGCCGTTACAGACCGTGTAGGGGTTCCCTCCGCTTAATTGGGATACCCCTATCTCTGCTCGTCATTTGACGCTGACATATTATTTCAATTTGTATATCTAGAATGTTAATTTGGTTTAAGATACAGGATTGGTTTAAGCGTTCTCCAAATAGTCGTAAACCACGTTTTTGTTTGTACGTTATTTTTTTGTGTAAAACATTTTACGCACGGGAATGAAATTAATACTCTCTGTGACAACCACCAGTCAAAATAACTTACTGATGTCTCTTAGCATGCAAGAACGCCTGTTGACTAGACTATTGTGTAACTCATTGATGTATCTTAACATGCGGTAAGAGTTGTTCAGTAGACTGTCGTGTAACTCACTGGTGTCTCTTAACATGCAATAAAGGCAGTAAAACTTAAATAGTTTTTGTATTACATTATAAATAAATTCCTGAAACCAATTAGCGTGCTGTTCCGAATCTAATTTCTTATTTAGAAAGGCATTTTGGAATGCTGTCACGTGGAGACTGATAGACTAGAGAAATGATGCGTGCCGGACATTCAGCTACCATTGGTTTTATTACATTTCTGATTTTTAGCGGACATAATTATGACTTAACTCTTAACAACGAACGCGCCACATTAGTGCTCCCCATATAGATGAAGTTATGTGGGTCATTCCCGTGAAATGTCATAGATTTTCCAGCCTCTAAATGTCCTTCGTGGTTTCATCTTACAAACGTCAAAATTAACGTTGTTTGTTTATATCGATTTCGTGGCTATCGAGTGCTACATTGTTCCTATCTCGTCTGGGAAGTACGAAAATACCCTACATAATTAATTATTACCGTGCAATACCGGCTCGGAATCAATACAGTGTTCTATGACTTTGATTAGAAACAAAAATAACAACGAATTATCATCAACCTATTACCTGGATCCGGTTTTAACGAGAAATTATGGTCTGAAAGTGAGTCAATCTTACCAGATATGACAGTGACCCAATCTTACCAGATATTATATTGAGTCAATGTTTCCAGATATTATAATGAGTCAATTTTACCAGATATTATAATGAGTCAATCTTACCAGATATGACAGTGACCCAATCTTACCAAATATTATATTGAGTCAATCTTACCAGATATTATAATGAGTCAATCTTACCAGATATGATAGTGGTTCAATTTAACAAGATATGACTATGAGTCAATCTAACGGTTATGACAGTGAGTCAATCCTACCAGATAAGACAGTGTGTCAATCTCACTAGAGTTGACAATGAGTCAATCTATCTGAAGATGTAACAGTGAGTCAATCTTTTCAGATATGACAGTGAGTCAACCTAACAAGATGTGAAAATGAGTCAATCTTTAAAGATGTGACAGTGAGATGTCAATCCTATCGAACGTGACAGTGAGTCAATCTTACCAGAAGTGAAATTGAGTCAATTTTACCAGATATGACAGTAAGTTAATCTGACCAGATGTGAGAGTGACTAAATCTTACCGAAAATGACAGTGACTCCTTCTCCCAAGATATGACATTGAGTTAATCTTACCAGATGTGAAATTAAGTCAATTATACCAGATGTGACAGTGAGTCAATCTTACCAGACGTGACAGTGACTCAATTGTACTAGATATGACAGATATGACAGATATGAGTTACGAAATCTCAAATGCTCCTTGCTGTCAGTAAGAGTTACTCTAACCAAAACTGATAGTGTGTGAATCTTATCAAATCTGACAACATGTCAATCATAAAAAATCCGATGGTGAGTAAAGCTTAAGAAATCTGCATTTTCTTTATCTTGAAATTACTCCTATGAGAGTAAATCTGATCAAATCGGATGGTGAAAATAACAAATCCAGGGTAAATATCTCCGTTTTAGTGTTACGCATTGTGGAATACGGTGCATTGTAACAGATACAAATGTCTGGTACAGAACATCAGACTGAGAATACCCGGTACAATGTAACACACAGAGCATTTCCGGTACAATGTAACACACAGAGCATTTCCGGTGCAATGTAACTGACAGAGCATTTCCGGTACAATGTAACTGACAGAGCATTTCCGGTACAATGTAACAGACAGAGCATTTCCGGTGCAATTTCCGGTGCAATGTAACAGACAGAGCATTTCCGGTACAATGTAACAGACAGAGCATTTCCTGTACAACATAACAGACAGAGCATTTCCGGTACAATTAACCGGTTGAAGTGTTTCCGGTGAATAAACAGATATAAGATATCAGGTGTACGGTGCTATGGCAGGTATTACCAGTGAAAACATAGGAGAATTCATTTTCAAGGGTAAGCACTTCCGGTACCAAGTATCTATGGTAACATTTCCGGTAAAATGCAGGGTTCAGGCATCGGTCAAGAAATGTTAACACAAAGAGGCTTAAAAGTCATTATACCAATTATATGATAGCGGATAACAATTTTATTCTACCTTCCGTTTCATATAAAATAACTGTTCCGTTTTTTATAAAAACCCGATAACTCTGCCTACCATGCAACGTCACATTACAATTACTCCCAGTATACTATCAGTCTGCTAGGTTTGGCTACCGGAAAGTCAACGACCCCGGCTCTGTGAACAAAATCTCATTACATAAACCAGTAATGCAATGATGTGATTTGTAAGTTGCAATTTCTCAATTAGTATCGAAATTGTCAGAGTTGATTTCGTGACGCATCTAAAGCACAGGGACCTGATCATTTGTAACAACTAGATTTTGACCTAAACTAAGGTGTTCAGTGTAATTCTACATGTTTTAGGGGTTTAGATCGACTTTCGGTAAAACTGACATCCCCGATGATCATATATACGAGAAGGGCGGAAAGCTCCCGATGTCCAAAAGCCGACCCCACCTAACTTTCTTGCATTAAAAACAACATTTCTAGTTGATCTACGGAAAAATGCTTAGTTCCGTTGGAAAGATGGGTCATTAAAAGCAAAAATATGCACGTAAATGTATTCCCCTTCCGCGCACATCATCTCCGTTTCCTCCAAAAACAATCGCCATTTCAGAGTCTCAAAGTTTTCGCAGTGATCGTGCCACTTTTTTGAATATTAATAAGGTTGAGGTCAGCCCTTGCCGAGACCCGTGGTGTGATTGGCTGGAAGCGAAGCCATTTTTTTGCTAAACCAACCAACACAGCATGCTTCGGCACGCGCTGACCTCACCCTCATTAATATTCAAAAAATGTATTTGTTCAGGCCCAACTATGTTTAAGTTAACGGAAGTTAAAGGGAGGTAAAAGCAGGATCCTTAAATGTATTATTAGTGTATGTAAGTTACGTGCCTCCCTCCCGCTGTGAAGAGTTATCAATTTCTGTGTTTTCTCTTTGTAGGTCAACAAGGATATAAATATCATTGGTATAACAGTGGCTGGTAACTTATCAGTATGTCCCCGGAATGTAGACGATTCGGCAATGAATGCAAAAATGCAAATCAAATATCATCAGTGTAGGCCATTTCGATCATAACTTCCTTAATATGGCCTGTAGGGACTCAATTTATGACCACTGGTCATCTGTCCTGTTTGATTATCCATCCATTAATCCTTGACTAATGTCCATCTAAAAGTTACGTATAATATTACCAATCGATTTGACTGAAGTACTTACCACTCTAAGAAGGATGATGTTTTCACGAACAGCCCCGAGGCAGCCCGGGAATGCCACGATGAATGTTATGGCTCCTAGTATAAGGATAATGACCGACGGGTCCAGAACGAAGTCGACAGCGTCCGCAATTATCCCACCATCATCCAATAAGCTCCATAGTCCGACTCCCACAGCGACTAGTCCCGCCACCTACCGTGCAAAGGTAAATACAAGTTCATCAGTGACTTTGGACGTCAATATGTTTCCAATTAAATGAGGCCGTAAACATGCAGGTCTAGTCTAATTTAAATTATATCCTAATTGACGTTCCTCTACGATATATAAGCATCCGGTAGTCTGGCTCACAATGTCTTCGGGTAAACAATAGTTTCAATACAAAGGACCAATAAAAATCGTTTTTATTCGGCACCTCTGCAACGGGGTGACTTTGTAACAAACAATAAAAGTCTTCTCTTTTGCTTTGCCAATAGTATTTCTCTTTTCTAAGGGTTTGATAGCTGCCGTGTGTGAAAATTACCATGTGTTGAAATCTGCCGAGTTGATTCAAATTACCATGTGTTAGAATCTGCCGAGTTGATTCAAATTACCATGTGTTAGAATCTGCCGAGTTGATTCAGATTACTGTAAGTATTTAGAAAGCTAGCGAACGTAGCTGTATTTATGATTTGACAGAGGCTCTTTCGACGATTCACAATGATTTCACCCCAATACCAACACAGCTACATCAAGTTCTTATGTGAGAGGTTTTCCAGTGTTCTAGAAATTAGGTCATAATTAATTATTTTTTTAGGTTTTAATTTGATTGTATGTAATCGGTGAAGTATTAATTCAATGAAAAACCAATCAAGTTCATTATCGATATAATTCTAAACCTTAAAATAAGTATTCGGTCCTTGCATGTACTGTACCCTTGTGATGGCCTTGTAGGTTTGAGAAACAGAAATGAATCGATATTACTGAGGAAGTCGACAACCGGGATTACCCCAATGTGTGAAGGGACACACTCTTGATGTGTCTCGCCACTAATGCCACAATACTTTTGAAGCATGTCTCGCGACAAAGTTAACTTGACGAAGGTAAACCGAGAGAGATTCCGAAGGGTCGGAGGTCTGTTTTTTAATGTGTTTCTTAGTATAAGTTCGATTTATTTCCCCATTAATTTGCGTAGAGGGGATAAAGCTGTCAACACTACACAGTTTGTGTATTGCAGAGATTGTCGGGGTGAGCCTCACACGGAGCAAACATCCCTGATCACGTGACTAGAGGTCGGGATCAACGATACTTTCCATTGAAGGACTAATCCAAAAAATAGGATGTCATGCAGATTTTGATATTTTTTACGATGAACAGGATATCGAGAAAAAAGATAATATTTAAATGACCGCGACGAGGAAAGTTTCGCATTAGCAATGGTCCTGAAATTTTTATATGATACGATAATTTAATTTTTATAATATGAAACATTTATAATCTATGTATATGTGTAATATCTCTTGGGGATATTTTCGCGCTAATTTACTCAACGCAAAAGCGAAGGCATTTACACACCGCGACAATTTCCAGTGTAACAGAATATTTTGTCCAAAAGGTTTATACGCGATATGCCATGTTTGAAATACTTAGTGCGGAAGCGAATAAAAGCTATTGATTATACCATAGGGAGTCATGTCAGTGGTAAATCAACTCCCTGGTGCTTACGTTACTCAAGTCATTAATCATTTTTTTCCAATCAACCTACATTTACTTGAGTTACTGGGATTTGTCCAGTAAACCTACAGGGGAGTGGAGTTCTCAATATAGGGTATAAATCTCCGTGATTTGTAGGGAAGCATAGGATAAATAACGCTGTCAAGGGTGACGGGTGGGGAGGGGGGAGGGGAGGG